>NC_139958.1:23028220-23373220 GCF_963454915.1 Gymnoscopelus microlampas
TCTCTACTGTCTCCATCTCCAGCAAGATTTCTTCTTGTTCTGAGAGAAACTGATTGGAGAAAGCCTCCTTTTCCTCTCCCTTCCTCTCTTGCTCTGTTCTTCATTCCCTTGCCTTTCAATCATTTGGAGGTCCGTATCCTCCCTTTCATTCTCCTTGACGTTCTGGTTAATTTCCTCCATGATCTCCAGGGAAGTTTCTTTTTTTCGCATGTAATAATACACGAAAAATGCTGTTGCTGTCGTCGCCACACTGTGACACCACGACTAACACTGCTTTCATGTCATTCATGGCATGAAGGGCAGCCTCACTACAGATGCAACTATACTAATATGAGTCATAATAAGAGCACACACATGTATTTATATCTTCAAACTCTCCCAAGTTGGTGCATCACAGCTGCATGCTGATTGGACAGAGTATTTTGGATTGGTTGGTTGATATGGTACAGTAGCAGACATCAAAGTCGGTAAATGTCATCACAAAACTGGAAAGGGTCGCTCCGCTGAGCCCATGTCTCTGGCAGGCTGGGTTGCCTAGCCAGGGCTGTGTAAGTATGGGTTTCAGTAGTGAGGATCATGCACATCAACTGTAGTGTCCATGTGCAGGACAAACAAAATCAACGGAAATATAGTAAAGTTTGCAGAACACTGCATTGCATATGCTCCTGATTACTGCAAGTTAAAAACATTTCTGTCTGTAAACACTGATTGGCTGAAGTTTTTTGGCAAAAATTCGGCAGACAAAATATTAATAGCTAAGTAATGAAAATATAAATTATGTATTTATTTATTTTAATATCAAGGATAACACAATAACGTTATTAAAAAAATCCATTTGTGATCCAGCAAGTTTCAATCGCTTGTTTTAGTGGTACCTTAATGTTGTCATTTATTGGTGTCAGGACACAGTAAAGCTGTCCATCATGCAATCACATGATGTCAGGGTGAGCACTGGGTAGTGTAACCTCGAGTATTCACAATTTCACATCAGTGGTGGACAGTAACTAAAGTTTTCACTCTGCTACATTTCAAATAGAAATATATTACTTTTGACTCCACTACATTTCTGAGAGGACCCTTGGGACCCAACTTACAAAAATATATAACAAATTAACACTTAAGCCCTATTTCTAATATAGCGAAGATATACGATCTACAAGCTTACAACTCTGTGTGATGCGTTGGTGTGAGCTAGTTTTTACCAATTGATATAAAAACGTACTGTACGTAAAAATGTACTTTGTAATTTGTACTTTTGAATACTACAGTATTTACTTGAGTATTGAGTATTTACTTGAGTATATTCTTTGTCCACCACTGTACTCACATGAATTTCTCTTCATTTTTAAGATGACCAGGTCATATTAATCCAAAATTGTTGTTACTGTTAGACATTTATGAGTGTAGGGTCTGAAACATGCTGTCATAATTCAAACGTTTGCTAAAGTGATACACAGGATGACAATGCAGTCATTGTCAATTGAGATGCTACTGTAGTTATAGCAGCTCACTAAATTAATCCAGGAATGTGTTTTGGAGGGTGACACGTGCGACAAAATAAGCCTATTATGGATCTCTATTTTCTTATGTTGAAATCAATCAGCCCATTGCTCCCATATGGTTAATAATAATAATAATGAATGTGTTGGAAATCAAATCTAATTCACTGCGATCGGACACAATCCGACAAAGAAAAAGAAAGGACGTCCCTTGATTGCCTTGGAGGAGGGGAGGATGCATTGGTGGTGATGATGATGGGGAGGATGTGAGGGGGGAGGATCTGAGGATGTGAGGAGAGGGGGGGGGGTTTGAGGAGAGTGTGTGTGAGTGGTGGGGGGTCATCCTGTTTGCGCATGTGCAGTAGCCAGAAAGCAACACACACACACACAACCACACACACACACAACGATATTAGGATGACAATCAGTGATTTATAATCTGCAGGTGAGGAGAGTGCTGGAGAGATGATGCTCTAGCAGCCTCTTGTATAGAAACTCGTTCATCTGTTTGCAGAGTCGGGAGGGAATATAAAGAGCACAACAGCGACTGTCTGGACGTTTTGTGGCGGTGGAACAATAAGGGATCCATCCTGCAGGATAAGGGCACCACGCCTAAATACTACATTCATGTTGTCTGATTGAGTACCCCCGTGCTTTTACCGAAAACCTTTCATAGATTTTAGGAGGTAAGAAAAGCTGGATCATATAGTCTCTTTTTTGTGTTATGCTCATCTTGCACTGCTGGGCTGCTGTGCGCCAATGGTGTGAATATGTTTCTGAATGGGGGAAACAGCGTTGCCAGATTGTGCGAGAGAAATAAGCAACGAGGTCTATGAAAACAAGCCCAAAAGAAGCGACTAGGCTACGGCTATTTGAATATAGCCGATCTACAAGCTCACAGCGCGTCGCGATGCCACGCGTTGTGAGCTTGCAGATCTGCTATTTCCAAATCCTTGGATAAAATAAAAATCTACATAATGGGTTGCGACTGGCGGTGGTCCACCACCACTATAGCTGTTAGCTATACTGCTAACATGGTGATGATATCCCATCAAATTCTGCCTTAAATCACTGGGCAATTCAAAGCCAACCCCAGTATTTTACCGTTGCATAAATACAGCTCAATAAAAGCCACAGCTAAGATAAGGTTCTGATTAAACAAAAACAACCCCACCTCTCCTCTCCCTCTCTCTGTTTGTCTCACTGCCGCTATTTATGGGATGAACCCGGCATCACATTACCGGGACATGGTTCAGAATCAGTGCTTATAGCATTTACGCAATTATAACGTTTATTAAATGTAAAACCTTCAGTATGTGTGGTGATTTTATTCAAGAGCCTAGTCTGCAAACCTGGCGCATAATAACCCCACCCGCCATGGGTTTGAACATCATAGTGATAGTGCCGTCCTATACCTCTATGGTGCCGTCCCACCACTGTTATTCCTGGATGGCATGAATGTCCGGTGATATACAAGGTGTTTTTATTTTTAATTCTGGACAGGCAGGACTATCTTGGGGTAACGTTTGATGTGATGTTGGCATGATGCTGGTTAACACAGTGTACTTGTTCAGTGTCCACATCCCATCTTGGAGGCAGTGGACATAGTTATTAAAGCGACCCCCCCCCCCCCCCCCCCCCCCCCCCTACCATATCTTGCAATGCACATGTACAGTTGGGCTTTATTGAGAATACATCCTAACTGGTGAATATGATGATGTGGACTGCCATTTAGTTTAAATGTTGAGAAAGTAAAGTGATGCCAATAACGTCATAACAATGTGTCTGGCCTGCTGTTAAATAATGATATGCTTTAAAGGGGCATCGTTTGTTTTAGTATAGACCCACCGCCTGGATGAACATCTAGTCTGTTTTGGACTATCATATCCAGCTGCTATTACGTTGCTCTTGTGCCTTAATTCTTCCAAGTATGTGGACTGTTTTTTCCCCACTGGTAGCCTGGTGATGATGGTGCAAGGTAGGCTCAGACAGTCCTTCATGTACCACTGGGGGGAAAAGTAGGTCAGCAGCATCATGATTAGGGTTATGCATGAGACAGGGGGCTGTTCATCTTGTCAAATGTCTGCTAGGTGTGGAGGGAGAGCGTTCTGTATGAATCAGTGCTAGCCTAATGGACGATGGAACACGCTGTTCTGGTCAGCTCTCGCTGCTCTCTCTGTGTAGATGCTTGTGCTGTAGTAACACAATCTGTGGTTATAATGGTGGGTGCATTAGAGGAATACACCCTGCTCTCTGTATAGATTCAGAAGAACAGCCGGTCTTCTTTTGTTTTGTATTTTTGACCAAACCATTGATTTCATTGTTCTGGTTATTTTTAAGGGTCGTGTTTCTGGTCCATGCCAACATTTTATCAATTGAATACCAAAGCTAAAATAATGCAGTCCTGTAAGCCAGTGGTTCTCAAGCGAGGCACACCGTTTGAGATTTTGTGACAACCACACATTATTATTATTGCAATATATTCAACTATACCATTACCACTCTAATCTTGAGACGCATCAGAGGAACTTGTTGAGAATTTAGGATAATTTTTGTTCTACCTGTGGCTCAGACAAACACTGGCTACAATGCTGTTAAAAAACAACTTTGTGTGTGTGGCTGGCTGTCCGTCCGGAGCTGATCTCGCAAACAACTGGACCGATCAATGCCAAACTTTGTATGCACGCTGGCAGTAGGCCACAGAAGTACCTCCACTATTCGCATATGTTTTGTACTTTTTGAAATGTTTAACTTCAATGGGACTGTGATTCTTATTTAGTCATATACTGTAAGTTATCCAGCTGATTTATATTTCACTATGAAATTGTCCCTCCACTTTGACAGCAGTCCTGTATTCTGTTGGATGATAAGAAGGTTGAACATTGATGCCACACTGGTTGAGTTTACAGCATGTTTACTGAAGCTTCAGGAGTGGGCAACATAAGTGTGGTGAAACAACAGAGAACATTTTGGTCAGGCTGTGACGTGTTAATGTTCTTGAAAGAGTTGAGCTGTTTGCCTTGAATCCATGTTACCTTAGCCTGCCCTTTTAGTGTTATGGTTCTCCTTCTTTCTGCAGATATGTTGAGGCGAGTTGTGCGACAGAGTAAGTTCCGCCATGTCTTTGGTCAAGCCGTGAAGAATGACCAGGCCTATGATGACATTCGTGTCTCCCGTGTGACGTGGGACAGTTCCTTCTGTGCGGTCAACCCCAAGTTTGTTGCCATCATCATAGAGGCTAGTGGTGGTGGGGCCTTCCTTGTTCTTCCATTACAAAAGGTGAGTGTGGTGCCACCTATTTTGTTTTAATATTTTGAAAGTATAAAATTATTAAATATGTCTGACATTTCTTTATATGTTTACGTTTTTTGTTATATCTGCCCAGTGCAAGTTTTGTCCACATCTAGTTCAGATGACAGCGTGCTTCTTGTTGGCTGCCGCTTTGTCTCTCCGCATACCTCAGCATAAAAGTTGAACTTTCCTTGATGTTTTTGAGGTTACGCCTGGTCATAGACAATGCATGGAACCATGGCGCTTTCTCAGAAAGTGGAAGGAAGAGGAATACCGCTGTTGTTGTAAATTCGGCATATAAATGCTTGATTTATACTCGGTCATACAATGGTGTTGCACGCCTGAAAATAGCTGATCTACAGGCTTACAGTGCGTTGTGATGCAACGCGTTGTGAGCTTGTAGGTTTGCTATTTTCTGTGCACAACGCTGTCATAGGGCAAAGTATAAAACAGGCTTAAAGCCTACTGTACAGTATATGGCCTGTGTGTCAGCCTGAGCTAGCTTGAGACCCAGCAGAAATGGGAAATAGATGAAGGAGCTTTGTCTCATAATTTATTGATTCAGTGGACAGCACAGCTCACTGCTTGATGTTGCCCACTTCCTAATGTTGCTGATGTCATCTTGCCAGAACTGGATGGATGAAGTGTCACAAATTCAAATAAGTGGGGTTTTAAAAGTTATCTTTCAATTCCATGTCCTTCATATTTAGTTTAGCTAATCCAATCCAATCAACATTGTGCATCGATCAGTATCCCAATATCATAAATGAATGATTAAACTGTTAATAATGTGCCACTCTAGTTGTACATTATAATATAATTGGCTTTTATTATTGTGTTAATTATTTGATCAAATTGTCATGCTCATCATAAGCCCATATTCCTAACCACAACTCTAAACAAAGCTTTGTTTCTGTTGCCCAGACTGGTCGTATAGACAAGACCTACCCCACTGTGTGTGGTCATAAAGGCCCGGTGTTGGACATCGACTGGTGTCCTCATAATGACCATGTCATTGCTAGTGGCTCTGAGGACTGCACAGTAATGGTAAGGGTACAATTCATTGTTTTAAGGTTACTACCAGCCTTTTTGAGCATTGTCTCTGTAATTAAGTACAGTAAATCCTACAGTACATATACTGTAGATGTCAACATATTGGAGTATTTTCTACATTGTTGGAAATCAAGCCAATATACATTAGTGTTCAGAAGCTTGGAATCAGTCAAATGTTCATGTTTTGGTAGAAATGTATACTTTTGTGATAAAGTTAAAAAGACTGCATTTATATACTGTAAGGGCCTTTCTAGTTATCTACTGAAGACCATTCACACACCAACAGCAGAGTCATCCATACAAGGTGCCTGCTGCCTACCTATTGGGGCCAGTTAGGGGTTCAGTGTCTTGCTCAAGGACACTTCTACATAAAGCCAGGAGAACCTGATCCCTGGCTCTGCCTCCTGAGCCACTGCTGCCTCTTTTGTTCACCAAATTGTCATTACATTTAGAAATAATGTATAGACAAGACATTACAGATGATGCAAATAGCTATTACTGCTGGAAATCACTGATTTATATTTAATCATTCACATAAAACTGCAAAGCCCCATTTTCAGCAGCCATTACTTTTGTGTCCTAATGATAAACTCTTTTAGCAGCTCCTTAATTAATTATGTTTAAATGTTAATTGTTATTAGAGACATTGTAATTGTGTTTAGCACACCTAAAACCAAGTACTCTGTTCAATAAAGCAGATTCATTGTCTTTCTTTGGGCTGCAAGTTACTGGTATTACTAAAGTTAAATTCTGGGTTAAAAATTGTGAAAACCAAACAGCTTTCTCAAGAAATATGTCAGAGGTACTGTATATAGTAATACTGTGTGATACTGAACTTTTTGTGTATGTTTGTATGCAGACCAAAACATTTATGTTATTGAAATTATTTTAGGTAACATTGTTAACCATTTTAAACAAGAGTGCTAGATATAAAGGAGGATACTAGTTATATATATATTCCAATAGAATACAAGTTGTTATGGCAAAGATAACAAGAGAAATAAGTGTTAAGTTTTAAGTCGGAAATCATGTTTGTCAGTTAGTGTGTCAATTCTCACATTTCTGGTAAGCCAATTATACAACGCATGGTCACTTGTATCCATGAAGTAGTGACACCAGGCTGACATTATCATAGATCTGCATTAGTCACATACTGGATTATTGGATAATGATCAATACCGAAATCCTAACGGTGTGTATTTGTTAAAATGATGACGTATACACAAGTTGGACTGATGAAGTCATGCTGTTAGTGTTTTGTTACAATATGTAAATAGTTATATGTATATGCTATTTTGTATGGAATTGGGTTGAGTGAACCACTGACTATTATTGTTAAAGAATATTACCGTTTTGTGTGTTGCTTTAATGCTTTTACGTGATCTGAGTGCACATGAAGTGTTCATGACGGTTATGTGAAAAAAAAATAGTAAATAGTTATTCAACATATTTTATCGGACAAGTTATGGAATGATTTGATTGAAATGATTTTGAAAATTATTTATTTAATGACCTTCGGTTTTACATTTTATCAATGTATTTTTGCTTGATATGCTATTTCAGCTTATTTACTTCTTTTCTAGTTTCATACAAAATAGAATCCTGATTCTTTTTTTTTTTTGCTACCTCTTTTTATTTTAACAATCCACTGGCCATTTCCTTCGTAAAGGTCCCCTATACAAGTACTTTTAGTTACTTTTGGATCATACCTGAGTAGGCTTATTTGTTAAACACTCCTTTACTTAAACAGAAAATATGTCCATTTATTCTTAGTTAATTTTTCTCTGGTCTCTCTTTTCAGCTCTCTTAACTATAGTCTTTCTTCTTAGTTAGTCATTATTCTTATTAGTCATTAATATTATTTGGCTGACGGTCGTAATTGTGAGATGGCCTGGGAATGAGGTTAATCTATAATCCATGTAAAATCTAAAATTAACAGTGAAGCGCATGTTTCTTAAATAGCTGATGGTACAGATGACAGTTGTATACCACCCGAAACACTGCTCTCTCCATGGATACACACCTTGTGCCATGCACTGGCTAACAAACATTGTGTACCTTTGTGCAAAAACAGCTCTCTCCCTGACACAACACAAGATCCTCTGCTCTGTAGTCAAAGCAGGATAGTGCCCAAGGCACTCCAATTAGCAAGTCAAAATCTCGAGGCACACCTGAATCCATAGAAATAGCAGATCAACAAGCTCACAACGCTTCACATCATCATGACTCGTGAGCTTGAGTATAATTCAGGCTTAACTCACTAATTCCATGCTGCACTATATGGTGAGTATGGAGGGATTTCGGACACTGCCATAGTATTCTATTTTTAGAGGCTGTAGAGTGACTGGCTGGCATCCAGGAACAATACATTTCCAGTGGACTAATTTACTGGTCATTTTATGCTGACACAAGTTGTTTATTGTCTTATGGACACACAATACGGCTGCTAGCAACACTGCAGACAATCCGATTATTTTACGACAAGGTTTCCTCAACAGCATTAATACTAGATGGCTCCAATTTTACCTTCAACTTCAAATGAGATCCGACTTGCTTCTGGCGAGGCTACAGCCTAGATTCTATTAACCTCGTTCCTGGGCAGCTCAACAGTGATTGGTCATCAATGTCGAAATGGGATGAATTTCTGAAAACAGGGAGGATGAATTGCGCAGCTGAACTACAAAAATGTCTGACTTAATGTTCACATTGTAAGTCCCTCTGAGTGCTAAAACTAAAAACCAACAGAAAAATAAAAACATGTTTGACCATAGGGGACCTAACATGGCCAGTAGCTCTTGTTAATTATCTGTATAACCTTTTCTGTTTTAGGTTTGGCAAATTCCTGAGAAGGGCTTGACTCTTCCCCTTTCAGAACCCGTTGTGGTGTTGGAGGGTCACTCTAAGAGGGTTGGCATTGTGGCCTGGCATCCTACCGCTCACAATGTCCTCCTCAGTGCAGGTAACAACTGAGGGGAAAGAGGCACGGCACACAGCACTGTGAAAGTATGATGGCACTGTGAAAGTATGGATCTGCACCAGTCCATGCCCTCATACACTGAACTGAGTCTCTTCAGGGCATTAGTCTTGCATTTGTCAGAATTGACAAGTCAATTGGACTATGGATATTGACAAAACACCCCATAAATCAATGGTCGGCAATTAAGTTTGGCCGTGGGCCAATTTCTTTCTAAGCCATTAGATTGCAGGCCAGAACCTAATCAAAGGCTAACTTAAGAAGTTTATATTTATGTACCAGTATTTATATATTTATTTACTGCAACTGTGACACCTTGTGAAACGTATACTGTACATTGTTGGAGATGCAGAAAATGTATAAAATAAACGAGTTGTATAGGTGGTATAGCCTAATAAGATAGATGGAGAGTGAGACAGACAGACAGACCTTTATTGATTCCGCAAGGGGAAATTCAGGCCTGTCAAGGTCACTGAAATTGACATTGACAGGCCACTTGTTTACCTCATCGCATGCACGGATGGACTGACCTAGTCTAAACTACGTCGTAGTCTAAACACACACAAGCACAACCAAGCATAAGTATGACACAGCCTATAAATGGAACTGTCGGTCCGATATTGAAGTGTCAGGCCAGATACTAGTTACCAGATACAATTTACTGCCATAACTTGTTCTCTGGTGCTGCACTGCATTTAAACTAAGTGGTAAAAAATAAGTTGCGTTTGGACAAAAAGGTGTACTGTATGCAATCAGACAGTGTGCCTTGTCTGTCCATTTAGGATGTGACAACCAAGTCGTCATCTGGAATGTGGGCACGGGACAGCCCATGATCAACCTGGAGGACATGCACCCAGATGTCATCTTTAGTGTCAGCTGGAGCCGCAATGGCAGCCTCCTCTGCACTGCCTGTAAGGACAAGAAGCTCCGCGTTATTGACCCCCGTAAGGGAAAGATTGTGGTGGTAAGTCAGAACTCTGTGATGGATAGACCAAATTCACAACACATGCCATACAACACCACCACCCCACCCCGCCGGTATGATGTAAGAGCACAATGGTCAGCGTGTGAATTAGATTGGCAAATTATACTCTCTCACTCTTAAAAGCAGACTCTGCTAATCCTGAAATTTGACCAGTCTGACATGAATGTATTGGATTTCTTTCAGGAGAAGGATAAAGCCCACGAAGGAGCTCGGCCAATGAGAGCCATCTTCCTAGCTGATGGTAACATCTTCACCACTGGCTTCAGCCGCATGAGTGAACGCCAGCTAGCCCTGTGGAACCCTGTACGTCACCGTACCAAATCCCATTCGGTACACCGATTGACACATTCAGATTGACACACTGACACATGTGCAACCATCACACACTTTATTCTGTTTGCAGCAAAACATGGATGAGCCCATATCAGTTCAGGAGATGGACAGCAGTAATGGTGTTCTGTTGCCCTTCTATGACCCAGACACCAGTGTTGTGTATCTATGTGGGAAGGTAAGCAAGATTTCAAACAATCACGACTTTGATACATTTGTGCCACTATTCACCACAATTACAATCATCATTGTATTCTTTTAGGGTGACAGTAGCATCCGATACTTTGAGATCACGGATGAAGCACCGTATGTCCACTTCCTCAACACCTTCTCCAGCAAGGAGCCCCAGAGGGGTATGGGATACATGCCCAAGAGAGGCCTGGATGCCAGCAAATGTGAAATTGCAAGGTACTCTCCTTCACTTAGCAGAAATTCATGTTTTTACCAATGGGGGGCAGTCATGTTGTGTTTATCCTCCTCTGTTTGGTCCACACTCCTACTGTGAATCCTAGAGCTACTACCGTAATTCATCAAATATGTTTAGGGTTCCCATGTGTCCTGGACTTCTTTTACAGTCATGAAAAAGTCATGGAAAATGTCAATACAAATTTCCAAAGTGACACAGTCACCACTTTTCACCTTGTTATACAGATTAGATCCAATTAGATAAAAGTTTTGGAAAGGTAATCATACACAGCAATCAGTAGGGGTGGAGATATTAAGCTAATAATAATAATAATAATTAATAATGCAGATATCTAATTGGGTGCACCTGAAAAGCTATACAGGACCTTGTGAAATTGTTTGTCACTTAGCATGTTCCTTGCCCCTTGAAACCTGTAATACCTTATGTAGACTAAAGTGTGACCACACTGACGACAGTCTGATTTGTTCATTGAGGTGATTTAGTTGTGAATCAGCTGAGATGTGATTACATTTTAACTATCAAGTTGTTCAATCGTCAACTTTCAACTTCGGTTGTCAGGCTGGATAATTACAGTCAGTTTTTCCCAATTAGCTCAAAGAGACAAACTGATGAAAATAATGCTGCTGTACACTTAAGCTACTGTGCATGATATTGACATTAAGTTTTCCCAAGTGAATGTGTGTTGCCAGGTATATTTAACAGATTGTGTTGGAGAAACGACCGTGTGGTCATAGTTACAGTATAGCAAAACTATTTAAAGTTCTTCAAAAAGAAAGTATGGCAATAGTCCTTTACAGTAAGCAGTGGCGGAACAACTCAAAGCCGGGCCGGGAGGAACAGCACAGTGATCAGGCCCCCCCTGCGCGCGTGCACAACATTTTGCTGGTTTTGGCCGGATTCGGTCACTTTTTGGGGGTCTTTTTGTCACTTTATTTCGGTTTTAGGGTGAGGGTAGGGTTAGGTTAGGGTTATGTTGTTTAATTCCTATTTTTGCCTGATTTTACCGATTTATTATCTGACGGCCCGGGCCCTACAGGGTCGCGGGCCCGGAGGCGGCCGCCTCCCTGGCCTCCCCGGACGCTCTGCCACTGACAGTAAGACAGTCCCTTTCACTTTGTGGATTGGATGCGGTTGCTTTCCATTTTGGGTTAAACACTTAAAGGCATAGTTCTCACGAAACAATACTTTCTTTCTATCGATTAGTCACCCCATGGAGACTTGAATTCATGGATATTTTTTGTTTTTTTGTCACATTCCTAAGCCAGTAATTTGATGACCAGCGGACCGGTAGGAGATACAAAGGGGAGACTCTTTGTGTCTCCTACCGGAGCCGCTGCCGGTCATCAAATTATTGGCTTAGGAATGCGACAAAAGCAAAAAAATATGCATGAATTCAAGTCTCCATGGGGTGACTAATCGATAGGAAAAAGTCATTCTGGGGGTGAACTATCCCTTTAAGCCCTATTTTCAAAAATATTCAAAAATGTTTTTGTAGCCGATCTACAATGTCTCAATGTATGCAAAGAAATGCACTATGAGATTGTAGATTGGCATTTTTGATTTAAGTGGTTAACAAAGAATAACGTGAATTGATTTGCATTGAAAATGGTGAAACCCATATTACTTTGCTATAAAATTATCTAAATTACGCCTCCTCAAAAATGGTGCATTCACTTAGAGGTTATTATTCATTAGTATAATAAATCATAGATAGAATAGATCAACGATATTGTTTGGCTGTTACCTGTAGTGTTAGTCCCTCTAGATAAGCAGAAAATCTGTAATTAAAAAGACTGAAAAGATTATGTGTAGTAGTGAGTAACTGAGTGAGAGTGGCTAAAAGGGCCTTGCTTGTACTGGTCAGAGATAATGGTTAGCTTTCAACTCTTTGCATTTTTGGCACTGCCCGAACCATAGCATGTATTACGATGTGGTGTTATAAAGTTAAAGGAAAAACCGACCCATTCGTTGACGGCTTGCCTCCTATAGAGCCATGCCATACAAAAGGGAGGGGGGGTGTGTGTGTGTGTGTGTGTGTGTGTGTGTGTGTGTGTGTGTGTGTGTGTGTGTGTGTGTGTGTGTGTGTGTGTGTGTGTGTGTGTGTGTGTGTGTGTGTGTGTGTGTGTGTGTGTGTGTGTGTGTGTGTGTGTGTGTGTGTGTGTGTGTGTGTGTGTGTGTGTGTGTGTGCGCGTGCGCGCGCAGACAAAGTTGAAGAATTAATGCTGTTACATTGTTTCTTTCCATAAGGTTTTATAAACTACATGAACGAAAGTGTGAACCAATCATCATGACAGTCCCCCGCAAGGTAAGCCTGCTGTTACTAGTTTATGTTGTCAGGTTTGATTCATAATAAGTTCCTATATTTGTAAGTCTAATCTTTACCTGTGTCTTCTCTTGTGCTTGCACACACTCCTCCTACACAGTCGGATCTCTTCCAGGATGATCTGTATCCGGACACAGCAGGTCCAGACCCAGCCCTGGAAGCAGAGCAGTGGTTTGCAGGAAAGAATGGAGACCCCATCCTTATTTCACTCAAGGATGGCTTTGTTTCTGGAAAGAACCGTGACCTTAGGGTGGTTAAGTCAAATGTCCTGGAGAACAAGGCAGTCACAAAACCTGAGAGCCCTCCTGTTGCCCCGAAGCAAGCCCGGTCACAGCCCTCAATAGTGAGTGTTTAACTTGAAGTTGGAATGCAGCATACATGCGTATCTTCTCTGTTTTGCTCATTTTGATTGATTAAATATTTTATTAGACAGAAATGTAAAAACGGCACAAGTACAGTCAAACACTTTGTCTAAAAGTACACCAAAAACACCCAAAAAGTCCTTGCAGTCTTGTTTCCATTGAGGTCTTAGGTATTCAATTCATCACATATAAAATAGCACCAAACATTCAATATTCAATATCATCACACTATATGTATAAATGGGGGGGGGGCAAAGAAAAAGGAGGCGGTGGTCGCCTGTCTAAGGGAGAAGTGATAACTACCTCCCCCTTTCGCCCCCTGAAAGGTGAATTTTCAGGGCTGTTTTAAAGGAATCCATTGATCTACATTTTTTGAGGGATGGGGTCAGGGCATTCCACACCTGGGTGGCAGTGGAGAATTTATCCATGTTTGTTTTATGGGTGCGTGGTACCAGATCGTTGTTTACGCTCCCTCTAGTATTGTGGGTGTCGCTAACCTTTTTAGAGGTATTTAGTCAGATATGCGGGCATTATGGGCAAAGTCGCATTGCCTATTTTGAAAACCAATCCCATTTTTAGTTGTTTAACCCTGTCTTCTACCCTGAGCCATCCTAGGCTGGCAAAATGTGTGGGGAAAAAGGTGGGTCATGGGCCCCAGGCCGAGAAGTAGTCGAATCAGTTTGTTTTTGGAGGTTTGAAGCTTAGTTTTTAATGGCATTGAGATGTTGGAGTACCAGGAGGTGCAAGCATAGTCAAAGAGACGCTGAATGAGGGCTCCGGAAAGAGCACTTTTGTTGATAAAAGAGGAAATTCAGCCCAAAAATCTGGTTATTTGATATACTCTTTTGATCACCTTTGTTTCCATACTTTCACCTGTCAGGTATTTGTCAAGAATACAGCCCAAATAGGTAATCTCTTCTTTGCTAGAGATTACTGTGTCATCGACTTTGACCTTGAAATCATTTACATTCATTTTACTGAGGGAGTGTTTGGTCCCAAAAAGAATGTATTCTGTTTTACCAAGGTGTAATTAGCCAAGCTATTAACTTTGTCAAAGACCCTGTTAATGTATGCTTTAATTGATACTATTCTAGTTCCTGTGGTAACATGCAATGAACTGAGTAAAAATAACGGGCCAAGTCTGGGTAATTACCCACCTCCAGGGGAGTCCCATTAACTGGGATATTTATGTTAAATACCTTGTCAATACACTTCATAGTTGTTGCATTGTATTTTTTTATTAAAAAAGATTACTGCGCATATTTAATATAATCTGTTGCAAGATCTTTTGACGTGAACTTGGAGCCTATTTAATATGCTGTCTTCTATGTTATATACCAGATTTATAAAATAATGACAAACTTGCCCTTAAGCCACAAATTACCACTGCCGTGGAGGCTAGGGGTTCAAATCTGCTGTGGTGCTTCCGGCTTGGCCAGGTGTTAAAACAAAGACATTGGCCGTGTTTGCAGGAGGGATGCCAGACTGGGAGGGAGTTCTTTGTCATTGCACTAGCCACTCTTACAGGTTGGTCAAGGGCACCTGTCAGCAGGGGTGTTGAACTATGAGGAATAGGGTGTTTCTCCGCACGCGTTACGTCCTCCCCGCGAGGCTCCTCACTGGCAGGTGAAAAGAAGCGGCAATTCCATGTGTTTCAGAGGAGACATATACTGTAGTTTCAATCCCATCCCTAGGACCAACCAGACCCATAGAGCAAGGGAGTTATGACACGCTTTGATGTTGCCGCGAAGCGGGCCGCTATGGGCGATATTGAGATAGACAGAGCATTTCCGCATTCCATTCTTACAATGGGAGTCAACGCTAGTGTTGTCACTCTCATATTAGGTCACGCTGGGGCCAACCAGTAGGGGTCAGCTGTGAGCCGTGTGTGGGGAAATCAGGAATTTGTTATAAACACTAAATTGGGAGCATTTGGCACATAAAAAGGGTCCCACTGCACCGGCCACACAACAAGCACTGCATATTAATTTATTTATTTATTAATGGCTTTTGTTTCTGCTTTGTATCAGAAAATGGAAGATAAACTGGAGGAGGTACTGCGAGAGTTCAAATCACTCAGGGACCGTGTCATCCTTCAAGACCGCCGAATCGCCAGGCTGGAAGAACAAGTTGCCAAGGTTGCCATGTAAATACCGCCCCATCTCAGGATCGTTCATTTGTTTGGAAGAGTATCTAGAGGACGGGGCCAGTCACTGCCAATTAATAAATTCGGCTTCATCGTAAGGTTTGGCATCTTCCCCGTGAGGATGTCGAGCATACATTCCAAGAGGTATTTTGTTTTTACTCATGAATTCTCATCCTACTTCACACTTTGTCCTAAAATGCAGAAAGAGAAACTCCTGCAATTTGTGTCCACATTTTACTGGGGATGAGCACATTTGAATAACCGATGAAAAAGTCTTACTTTTTTTGTGTGTGTGAAGTTGTGGTAAAGACCATTCTTATGTAAAGTTTGCATTTACTCCTCAACACTTGTATGTAGCCATCAGTATTGCCATATTTCTATTTTTTTGTGTGTTGCCAAATTTGAAGTGTGTGAATGCGTTTTTGGGTGTATGGGGTGGTGGGTCTTTTCTTTTTGCATTTTTGCATTCCAGTTAAAGTGTAATAGAATGATTTAGTCAAACAGAATTTTCTAAAAAAGAAATGAAAAAATTGCTGTCATACATCTGTTACAAAACCATTGTTTCTTTTAAACCAATTTCAGCAGTTAATTTTAGTGTCTTGCACACAGAATACCTTAACTTCAGATTAAACTAAATGATGGCCGAGGTTAGGACTTAAAAGATAAGACGGGACTTTGAAGATAAGCTGGGACTCATCATTTAACTTGAGACTTGTTTCTGTAATGGCAGAATGAGATAAGATAGGACAGGTACATGTAGTTAGGACTTTCTTCTAAAAATAAACCTCCAGGTCAGTCAATGTGAAATAATTCCTATCACATTTAGCTCCTGCTCTTCTGAGCTTAAATGTAACTTTGTGGGGGCTGCCTGGCAAACTACAACTCTCTCTGGTGTAAATGTTGTGTAAATGTAGTGGTTCCTCTTGTTACTGTTAAAGGTCAGACTGAAGCCCGATTTATACATTGTCGTAAAACGGCATTGTGCGCCAAATATAGCTGAACTACAAGCTCACAACGCATCACAACGTGTTGTGAGCTTGTAGATGTGTATTTTCAGTGCGCGACACCATCGTGCGACAGAGCATGAAATTAGCCTTGAGGTTAACATCTCCAGTGCACATGTGGTGTTGGGAAGGAATCATTCACTCAGCTCTTTCACTGAACCCCCCGACAAATAGATCTGTGTACACAATAAACATTTTTCACTTGCAAATGTTTCTTTCATTTCCTTTTGTATTTGTATTGAAATCTGTATTAAATATATTCTAATGCTTTATGGACGGAAGACAGCGACACATAGCTTCGTTCAGTTCACTCAGCACTACAAAGATGCCGAAAATACAGTAGCAAATCTACAAGCTCACAACACGTCTCACTGTGTGACCTTTCTCATTGTCAGCAGATATTTTGACATGCCATGGATTGGTAAACACAGCTGAAGCCAAGGATAGTTTCGGGTCTGTTTCATTCAGACATTTCTGTGTGTGAGCATTGTTTAAAGGCAGGGTAACCCACCTAAGCTCCGTATAAACAAATGCAAGGATACTATTACTTATATTCACCTGTTTCCTAGGCTTTCCACTTCCTATGTGTTTTCCACTTCCTGTCGATTTGATCCAATGAAACTGGTCAGATGACTAATGATATCCAATGAAATCCGACAGGAAGTGGAAAACACACAGCCTAGGAAACGGGTGAATAATCAATATACTCTATACTGTACATTTAACAATTTATTGTAGAGAGGCTTCCAGAGCATTGCAAATATATACGTAGCTGGTTTTGAATTCTAGACATTTACAAACGATGTACAGTATGTACATCTAGATTCTAGCAAATAACTCCACTTGTCATGTGAAATGATTCTTCATACCCGGACAGCTGCTTTTTCAGCTGTTATGGAGGAACTTTCTCATTTTAAGTCCTTTCCATAACCATATAATTATATTTCAAACGCAACTGATATGGTTGTATACATAGTATAGGACTAGTATGTAAATATCTGAAGTTGTCCTTTCTGTATCTTTTGCCCTGCCTTTATTGTCCACAGGTAATGAAATGGACCCGGAGTTAATGGTAATACCTTAAACTGTGTTTAACCATCTACCACACATCCAAATGCTGTGGGAAAAGGGTTATTGCTTTGTAAAAAGAAATGACTGCTCAGGCCCCGACTACCTGTTAAGTTTTCAAGTCTGCATCTATAGGGCTGAGAATATGAACCGTGCTTGGATGTTACATTTTTATGGATTTGGATTTGAAAGTGAACTTTAGATTGGGCAAAAATAAGAATACAGACAGAAATAAATCTGTTTTTAAATGGGCATAGTAGGTATCGCAGTTTAAACAATTACAGATATTAATGAGCATCCATTAGTAGAGAATTCTCCCCTCTAATCATCCACTTAAACACTATTCAAACTTTTTCCAAATTTGTTGATTTAATTACAAGCTCATAACAGCTGGTAACGCATTATTACTAGCTTTTAAATCTGCAGCAGCTTCCGAAAAGTATTTAAAAACTTTACCTACAATGACATGCCCAAAAATGGGAACACATGGGTTGAAAGTGATAAGCGGGTCATTGGTAAACCAGACAAACAAATAAAGGATTTTAGTTTAGCAAAATGTTTTCCAACAGCTGCTCAGTTTGACTCATCAGCACCAGCAGGAAGTGGGCGGTTGCCATGGAGACCAGTTTCAAAACTTGAATCACCAGCCCCCCACCCCCCAGAAGAAATGAGTCAGACTATCTGTGTACATGACTACTTTACGTCTATATATTTGCATACCACTCACGATGACGGTCAGGTCAAGGTTATTATAGTTAACTAATATAGTTAAAATAAAAAGGAGGATTTACAAAAAAAAACATGACTAACTGAAACTGAATTGTGTGTTTACAAAACGAAAAACAAAACAAAAAAACAAAGAGAAATAGAGAATGTCTTAAGTCTTTTCAATTTTTCATACATAAGTCATTTAGCTGTGCCAGTTTTAAGAGCTGTCAAAAAATGTAATAAATTGTGACTTGTTGAGATTGTAGATAATGCTATTTTCACAATTGTTCCGATTTTTTTTATCTTGCCCCTGAATATTACAATATAAAACTAAATCTAACAGTAAAACTAATAAAAAAAAACAAGCCTTTAAAAAAAATAAGTCCGTAATAATAACAATCTAGCAAACCCACTTTAAGAACTAACCAAAACTAAATTGAAAATGAAACCAAAAACTAGTGAAAAATGTTAAAACTATAATACCCTTGGGTTAGATTCTCCAGGGCCCATAGCCACTACCGACACCATCACATCTAGGTTCATTAAAGTACCTATAGTACATCATTGTGAAGTACTTTCCGGTGTTTTTAACTTCCTGCTGTGCATTTAACGCAATACTTTGCTATATCCGTCATACTGTAGCTCTGACTGGCAGACCGTTGAGCTACTTTTAAAGAACTGAGTATACTTCCTCCTTCCCTCACAATCCGCTCATCAGGGCAGGCATGTGCAATATTGCAGCATAACTCAACACTTTACTTCTACATCTGAGGTAAGACAAGTGAGGCCATTGAAATATACCAAAAGACATAATTACATTTTAAATAAGCCAAATGATATAGCTAAGACATGGATTTATTTCTGAAAGAGAAGTTGTTACCTATATATTTGTATTTGCTGGAAATTAACTGGGCAGTCTAGTTTCCTTCTCGTCATTGTGATCTATTTTAAGATACTTTCTTGAAAAATAATCCTCAGGGCTTTGCAAGTATCTTTTCATCACTGACTACCCTTTCGATAATGTTGAAAGACGTCAACATTTCCTGTTTCTGATATCAGGTAGATTCTGCTTCAAACTGCGCAAAGGATCTAGAAACACTGACATGAGCTGAAACCAACTTTACATCTTCATGCGCCTCCTCCATTTTCTCCATCAGAAAGGTAATGTTTGTTTCAGAAAATATTCAAGTTGTTTATATATTGATCCTTTTGCCTGCTGTATTGAATGGGTTGTTTTTGTTTCCAAACTGACCATTCAAATGTTATACTCCAATCATTCATTTTACATAATCCTATCCATAAGGTTTAATGGCCTTAAACCTCCTTTCCTATTTTGATCTTGTGTGGGCTTCATTTAGGGCAGTCTGTGTATTTGAACACATCGCATATCCCTTACATAGATTGATCATACTGTAACTCAAGTTTGTTATAGATTCAAAGACATTCCAATGATTAGATTAGTTTAATAAATAGTTACTTATAAATATATCGTACTGCAAAACGATGATAAAAGATTATTTCGTCATTTCCTCATAAAGACTATGTCATAAGATGTTGGTGACATGCAGGGTTGGACTTGTAAAAAAAAAAAAAGAGAGAGACATTTCCTTAACCACTGAAGTCCGCTATGTAATTCGCCATACGAGAAATAGCGAAAAATAGGGACGCTAGGGTTAATGTGGTTAACATACTTTTATATATAATTGCATTGTTAAATTGTGATATTATCAAACATAAATATCAAATATATCACGCTGCATTTCCCATAAGGAAATTATGGGAAATGTAGACATGGTCAAGGCAGATGGCCACCCACCCTAGAGCCTGATTTTGCCTGACGTTTCTTCCAGTTGAGTGGGAGTTTTTTGTTGCCACCATTGCAAAAATGGTTGCTCCAGGGTGGTACAATGTCAGATCTCTGCTCTATATGTACATAAAATGTCTTGATACAACTGATTTGGCACTACAATGAAATACAATTGTATTGAAAAATGAATGACCAGAGGGCATAGGCCTATATCAAAAGCAGAAGCATGGATCTCCCCTTGATTAGATTTATAGGCATTCATTTATAGAGAGAAGAGAATCACTCATGTCATGTGCCTATCTTACTTAACACCAGTAAATGTGGATTTGTATTTTCTCATTTCAGATCTCTCTCTGAACCATGGTGTTAGCTAACATTAGGAAGGATGCAGCACTGCTGTGGGTTGTATTTATTTTGGTCCCTGTGCAGTCTCAAACTGTTACCAACCCAGAGGCCAGCAGTAGTAGTATCACTGCTAAACCTCTGAACCACAGTGAGACGGCCAGCCATCTGACCGCATCTGGAGCGGATAAAACAAACCATCAGACCTCATCTGGATACTCGAAAGCCATGCTCACTCACAACAATACGGGTATTATTACAAAACCGGCAACACCAAACAGCCATGTATCACTGTCAGCTGAAAATGAAGACGCAAGCAACACCCAAACCGCAGTGACTGCTGGAATGGTGTCCTCTCATCACACTGAAGTTTCAGAAACCATGAAACCCACAGTTCAGCCATCAAGTCCAGTACCACTCATTACATCGCTTGGCCCATCTGCGACAACCTCTGCATCGAAACTTGCTTTCCTGCACCTTAGCGCAACATCAAAGTCCTCCTTTACACCTACAGCCTCTACCACCACTTCCAGCAATGCTCCATCCCCCATCCAGGCAGTCAAACATACTACCGTACATACTATGACATCTGGGTCACCAACTACTACTAACTCAACATTTGGATCGATATCTTCCTTGGACGCCAAAACCACTTCATGGCCTATCAAAATAACTGAAATGTCCACCAAAGCAGAGTTCTCCTCTACATCTCACTCCCAGTCTTCTTCTATGAAGATATCGCATTCATCAACACAATCCCCTGTCACAATAACTTCCTCCTCCAGTCCTACTGAAGCAACATCAACTTTGTCTCCCACTCCTACCTCCACCAATTCCTCTGTGGGAGTCTTCACCAAAACCGAGTTCTCTACATCTCCCCCCCAGCCTTCTTCTAAGACAACTTCCACCACCACTGAAACAGCATTGCCTTTTTCTGTGACATCTAACTCCACCAATTCCTCTGTGCCAGTATTCCCTCTGATACCCAAGATGACCACCAAATCCCTCCCAACAGCTAGGACATTACCCCCCAGTGAGAAACCCACTGAGAAAGGGGTCCAGCCCTGCTCTACAAACCATCGTAGTGGTGTAGCTAACCAGTGCCTTATTGCCATTGCAGTACTGGCATTGATAGCCACTATCTTTATGGTTTCTACTGTTATCCTCTGCACCAAGCTGTCAGCCAGCAAGCATCGTTACCGTTACCGCACCAGGGAGTCTCAACAAGGGACTGAGCTTGTGTGTATCTCTGCCTTGCTGCCTGAAAAGAACTGTCCATATGGGAGACATACTAATCCAAGGAGCAATGGAGCCCTGCTGCCCAGTACAGAAGATGACAGTGATGATGATATGGATGATAACCTCACTCTGAACAGTTTCCTCCCAGAAAACGACCGTTTTGTTTAGATTTAGTAGGAAGCTGCATCAACAAACAATATAAGTGTGGTCAGAGTGGCTTATTGTCGGTAGCAGCCAAGCAGCAAGGACGTCTATCCCCTTTACAATGCACTAGACCCCTGAGAGACGGGTTGCTGAAATGCAGGGCCACACCTGACATCAGATTCCAGTGCATGTACTGATTGGCCGTCGTCATGAGGTTTTGGTAGACTAAAGTGAGGACTGTATTTGCTCTCCCCCATGATTTCAGATGTATTTATTTGTGTATATATCCAAAAAAAGGATCGAACCCAGAGCTACTAATGGCTTAAAACCTTTTACCCCAAATAGTACAAATGTATTTAAAAAAAATCTGTATGGAGAAATGAAGACATCTTCTTAACTTGTGTTTGTTTATACTGTATGTTATATTGTTTCAGATGTCTGAATTGGGCATTGGTTATCTGACCTGTGAATATGAAATTGTTTTAGCTCTTTGAATCACTTCCTCTTCTGTCTGATGTTGTTCATTTGGCTACCTTACACACCCAACAGCTAGGAAGGAAGAGACAAACCACAAAGACGGAACCAATCATATGTTACATTTCCAAGCTCGTTTACCATTCCTTAGGGCCTCTACACACTGCCAGATATTTGAAGGTACTCAGCATTTGGAGTAGCTAGTACATCAAATGCATGTATTGTTCAGAGTGTTAATTATACTCTTACAGGTTAGTTTTACCACTCTGGAGTTTGCTGTGTAGAGAATAGAGTGAATTCAAAACAGGATGAGAACAAAGATGAAAGAGATGTTTGGAACATAGCCCGTATACTGAGCCCTGGTGTTATTTCACTTAACAGGAGACAGGAAGGCCATGTTTTCATTTAGTTTTGTAGTTCTTCATATGCAGGTTTCATTATATGGAGACAACTTGCTTAATGGTATGCATGTAACTGTTTATTTTTTAACTGTGGGTGTGCGTGCTTGTATGCACGTTTGTATGTTTGTGTGTGTCCTCTTCTGTATAGCTTCCATATAATATTCAGTGAAATGCAATTCAGTTCAATCCACACCATACCATTATATGAAATAATGTTCGTAATTCAAGTAGCTTTATGCTGAGATGAACAATTGCAACAATTGTTGAACAAAAGTTTTTACTCTTAGGTTACTTTTAGGGCAATGATATCTTCGTCTATTCAATTCTATTCTATTAATAAATGTCATCTTAATATTTTGTCCAGGGAGGGTCCCAGAAAACATAAGGTTGCTCTGCGTGTCCCTATATTGTGTGAACAGTCAAAAAATTAATAAATGCATAAAACTAACACTGCTGCAGAGACCACAACTCATGACCCTGGGCACACAGATGTCTGGCTTCATGAAAGGCCTTTATTTATCCTTTGGCTCAAATTGATATTCACTTCCTTTCATTTGAAAAAGGATACTAGGGATCTGGAGCCCAGGTTTGAGGAAGAACACATGCCTCTTGCCTCTAGTTTCAGCTTTGTCTGATTAACATCATTGAAGACAACTTCAAAAGACTTAAAACATAAAAAGATTAAGCCTGATTTATACTTTGTTGTGGGCCGGTATCGCACACAGAAAATAGCAGACCTTCAAGCTCACAACGTGTCACAATGCAATGCGTTATTATGAGTTTATAGATAGCTATGTTCGACACGCAACATCGTGTACGGCGGAGTATAAATATGTAAGCATTAGAATTGTTTATTGCATACTGAGTATGTCTTTATGTTCTCATATATCAATAGCAATATCTTTCAGTGCTGCAGTTGTTTGAAAGGGTGATCAGCTATGTTGTTTACTTCACTCAGTCCTTTCCTGTCTAACTATAAAATCACAAGTGAACTATACAAGGAAATGGTTGGTTTGTCATTATGTGCATTGAAGACCCTACTTTTCGATGTCAGTTGCAAATATTGGGCTTGTGCATTCTTGTGTATCGTATTAACATGTGGGAAATGTGATTTTCAAAGGAGAGGAGATTAAACTGAATCAAATTAATATCAACCAGAATGTAGGAGACAAATAGAGGCATGGAGAATGCATGACCTCATCTCATGGTCCTCTTCTTGACCATATAAAGTTAGACTTGTCTTGATTGATTGCAAACATTGTACACTTGCCAGATACACAAGCTTGAAATGCATTAGGCTATCTCTGTGTCTGCATACACAGACACACACATGCTCTCATAAACATACACACTCATTTTGACTTCCTTGCGCATATTCACTCTCCCCAAAGTGGTCACACATTGCTCATGTTTAATTCGATGCCTCTTTGCAGAACACCCTCCACATTGTTTGAAAGAACACCTTCAGCATGTGCCCTTCTCAATTCCACCTTTTCTGGGCTGGTATGGGGCTTATGTCTGCACAGGAAACATTAACTCTTTCCTGTGAGGGCTGGTCACTCTTAAGAGCTGCCTAACTATTTCTACCAAGGCAGGTCGGCTGTAAGTCATCAGTGTCAGAGACAAAGCGGTACAAAGTATGGACCATATTTTCAGTCAGAGGAGCCATATGATCAATACTGTGAACTATTTGTGCAACGTACTAGGATGCTCCTGAAGGATTTCTACAAAATCAATGGGGGAGTGTGCATTATAGTAGCGTAATGCTTTTCCAAAGGTATAAATACATCCGTCTTATTCCCAAAACTAAGTCAACCATTGTTTAATTCTACTGTCTGTGTATTGTTTCTGGCATTGCATACCCAGTGCCAGGACAGGAGAGCAGGAGAGTCCCCTGCCCCCACTGCGCCTCATAAAGTCCTACCTAACAAGAACAATCTGTGTGTAGGCCAGAGCACAGCCACTCACTGTGGAACTGCAAGACATAGGGGGAGGAGAACATTGGAGAGGGAAGGAGGGATTTGTCTTCATGGCTAACAACTTCTTTTTGCACCACCATCCAGAGAAAGCCCCAGCCTGAAATCTGAAACTGTACAAGTTACACGGTACAGCAGGCAAACGTCTTTTCTTCCTTCTCCCTCAGTTCACTTTCCTAGGCCATTTTAAACTTACCAATCACAGTTCCAGAGAAGACGCCTTTGTGTGTGGTGATATTTTGTGTGAGTATAAATGCCTTTTCATTGTAAAGTTGCTTTGTATTGTTTAGATTTTTTTTCCACAGAAGCTTTACACCAAAGTGTAACAACACAAGATGTTAACTCACATGAGCACTATGCGGGATGATGTGACAGCATCACAATGCCTTCAGAAATGTATTCAGTTCAGGGCACAATACTTCAATTAAATCTAATAATAGAGTTTAATGTCAACTTTAAACTGGACCGAAGACAAAAGTTAAGTCATAGCTCTGGATTACATTTTTAAAATTGACAATCTATGAAGATATTGTCATAACTTATTACGTTTTTTCAACGCAATATATATGCATATCCAGTGTTGATCTCCTGATGAGTGCTGAGCAGACCTTCCGAGCCAGCTTGCACACAGATGG
Source organism: Gymnoscopelus microlampas (assembly GCF_963454915.1). Lineage (NCBI taxonomy): Eukaryota > Metazoa > Chordata > Actinopteri > Myctophiformes > Myctophidae > Gymnoscopelus > Gymnoscopelus microlampas. Next base: position 23,053,409 of record NC_139958.1, read on the forward strand.
AATGGAAAAAGAATGAAGGGGTAGGATCTGTGGTTATATTAGACAGTCCAAGGAAAGTCCTCCTAATGACCAACACTACACTACTATATAAAGTAAAAACACTGGTTACTTAATTACAATTTTGAGGTATGTTTTTACTTTAGTGGAGTATTTCCAAATGTCAATACTTTTACTTCTACTCCACTACATCTCTGAGGAAAATATTGTACTTTTACTCTCCTACAATGATATGAAAACTTTAGTAACTAGTTACTGATTATTATTACAAAACACTCTAACCACTTCAGCTGTATATATATATTTAGTCTGTTTGAAAATAGCAGATCTACAAGCTCACAATGTGTCGTGATGCGAGGCATTGTGAGCTTGTAGATCAGCGGAAAAAAACAATGCTATTATACTTTATTAACCATCCAAAATTACTCAGGGGTGCAAAATGTTATTCCATCATTGGTGCAAAGGAATAAACCATCACCATGGCACAGATAACTTTGTGATAACATGTTCTGTTATTTGCAGATCCTACATGGAATGATGTCCCTCATGGCGCTTCACTTGATTGGTCTGTTTGTGGCTCTATGGTCCAGCAGCAGTTTGGCCACAACCCTCCCTTTCCACATTGCAGATGAGGGAAGTGCAGATACAGAGGAACCTAGTTACTTGATTCCAACTTCTTCACTACTAGCTACCACTAGCCCAGCCACTGAATACCAAACTACATTTCCCACCCCCACTCATATGAATACCATCCTCCTGTATCAAGTTGCTGACTTCCTGCAGTCTAACTTACTCATTATTCTTGTTGGCATCACCTTTCTCGTTGTTATTCTCCTCATTATCTGTGGTGCAGTCTTCATGAGCCGCAGACAAAAAGTCAATGCCTACTACCCTTCAGCATTTCCCCCCAAAATGTATGTGGACCAGAGGGACAAGACTGGAGGTACCAAGCCATTTAATGAAGTGCCAGAAAAGCCATCTATTGGTCAGGAAAGTGGGCCAATGGACTCTCGAAAGCAGTTACAGGCAGATATTATGAGGGTGGCTAAAAACCTTCGGACGCCAAACAAAACTCCTGTTGATGAGAGAGAGCCAAAGGACTCCAGCCAGAAAGCAGCAGATCATAGTCCTGAAGACAGTGAAAGAGATGACAGCCTTCAGGACAACCATACACCTGAGAAACAGGTGCAATGTCAGCTGTCGGATTCATGGGAAGTGGCTGGAGCAACCATCAGCCCAGAGATGCCTCTGATCCCTCAAGAACAGGCATTCCTAGAGAAGGATGTCTCAGATGAGTCTGCATCTGTTGCCTCACAAGTTCACCAGGACCAACGGCCCACATCAATTCACAAAGACTCTCCTCCTGTGCTTCAGTTGATCACAGGAGAAAAAACGGCTTTCTAGCCATTATGAAACAAGGATATTTCAGTTCCATTTGGAACCCACAAGCAGACGTTTTATAGGTAAACCACATGACAGCTCTGTAAATATTTTCTGTGGGATGTTCTGACAAAACAATGCTGCAGGATCTTGTAGACTTTGATAATTTTGTTTCAGTGTCATGGATCAAAAAAATAATAACCGTTACAATCTTTGGATGAAGATGAGGTGAGACGGCGAGATTATGTAAACATCTGATTTGTTGGCACAATTAATATTGTACAGGGTGGTAATGGATTTGTTGGGAATGGGAATGTTTGTTAGACTACCTAAACATCCTCACGGACAGACAACAGCTGGAAATCAGTTGGAAGCAGTCATTCATTTTGTAGCCTATACTATATAGCCTGTTGATCATGGATTTTTTGTTAAACAATGTTTAAAAAACAAAAATAGCAGATGTACAAGCTCACAATGCATCATGACGTTTTTGAGCTTGTAGATCTATTTTCACTATTTATTAAAATGTTTAAAAAAAGAAAACTATAGATCATTTGTTAAATATTGTGATATTTGATTTTATCCATATTTCCAGCCCTAATATAAACTATTCTTCAAGAAAAAGTATCCAATGAAAAAGCACATGCACACCAGTATGATTAGCTGCTGATCCCAGCGTTCAACACCAACAACAAAAGAAAAATGTGTTACGCTCTCCAGCTCCATGCTTTTATTTTATAATGTTTTGGCTGTCCAGCCTTCTTTAAGATCAGAGAATTCAGGAAAAACAAACAATATTTTTGAGACAAGTTTTATTATAGGTTCCCAAAGAGGCATTTCTATAATCTACAACCAGCCAATTGGTCCCTTAAAAGGTTTTTAACCAATTCTGCCATAGTGCATTTCAAAAACCAGTGCTTAGGTTGTGTGGATATGACACTGAGTCAGCCTTAATTCGATCAATATTTACCACTACTGCTTCAAGACATTCTCAAAATATAAACTTACAAGTTGCAACATATGCTTGCTCTCACTCTTTGAAGTAAGGCATGACTTTGTACCAATCACCCGACCATTGTGCGTTTATGTGACAGGCTAGGAAAGGGTTAGAACCAGGGTGCCACTGGGATTAAATGTAATACTGTGCCTAAGTCTAAATGTGGTTCAGGGTGTATGTGTGCTAAAAAGCATGCATGAATAATGTAGAAAGCTAAACTAGAGATTCAGGGCTACTTCTGTTTCTCTCCTTGGCAGTAGAATGCATGATGCAGGGCTACTGTCACTTTTAGTTGCTGGCTGCGACTGCCCCCTGCTGGTCTTCCTGCTGTTTCAGACGAAGATCAGCCAGGGCAGCCTTAATCGCATCTTCCGCAAGCACTGGAAAGGAGCAAACAGAAACTTGAATGAGCGAGCACGCTAGAACAGAATACAGCCACTATAAAGCTATATAACTTATAAACATCGAAAACTTTCAGGAAATCAAATAAGCACATTCAGATTCAGACTTACTAGAGCAGTGAAGCTTGACTGGTGGAAGACTGAGCTCTTTGGCGATATCAGTGTTCTTTATTGTCAAGGCTTCCTCCACCTGTACAAAAGAGGTTCCATGAACTACACAATCAATTCCATTCACTGTGTGTGTGTGTGTGTGTGTGTGTGTGTGTGTGTGTGTGTGTGTGTGTGTGTGTGTGTGTGTGTGTGTGTGTGTGTGTGTGTGTGTGTTTTAACTCACAGATTTGCCTTTCACCCATTCTGTTGCCAGGGAGCTTGAGGCAATGGCAGAGCCACATCCGAATGTCTTGAACCTGGCATTCACAATCTTCCCTTCATCATTCACCTCGATCTGTTGAATAAAGTCTTGTTTTACTCTACATAGCTTATGTACATAGTCTAAAATACATGCACAAAATTCATTTTCCAATGTTAGGAAGGAATGGTAACAATTCCTTTTTGATGACTAAACAGATTGCAAAAATACATTTTCTCGCATCGCATTTTTTCATGAATAGCCTGAATCAACAAGGAAAAATTCCTAAATTACCATGTTAGCGCCAGTCAGAATATACATGAATATATGTGTCACATTGTCCATGGAAGGATTATTTGGTCATGTTTTTACTGTGTACTGTAAAGGCAATTTAATAAATAAAATAAAAAACCTGAATGTGATATTTATCAGATAGATAATAAAATAAATACCTGAAGTTTCATCACATCACCACAAGCTGGAGCCCCCACCAAGCCTGTACCAACATTCCTGGAGTTCTTGTCCAATGTTCCAACATTCCTTGGGTTCTCATAATGATCCACCACCTTGGGACAGTGTAAAGGGAAGACATTTTCTTATAAACTAGTTATAACTCAGTATAAGTAAGTGGTATATAGTGGTTAAAGGGGATAATAATAACTGCCCTTTGTAGAGCCCCTTCTTGAGGCTATACCATCCAGTGATGACAAATTACAGGATGCTGCTGTCGCAGTTGTGAAACTAGCATTGTTTAAGGGGAAACTGAATCAAACTATTAGGACAGGCTTCCATTGTCTGCTATAGTTAATTTGTCCTCCTCTCCCCCAGTTTCTGCTGAGTCATTCTGAAAATAGAGCTGAAGATATTCAAGCTTATGACACAAACCTATTGCGCACATCTTTCTGCATTGTTAAATGCACATTTACTAGCCTAGTTGTCAGCTGATGCCGATAGCTAAAGTGTGTATGAAAATAAGCATATTCCAAGGCTCATCATTAAAAAAATGTTTTTTTGCTTTTGTTTAAGTTACTTAAACCTAGTTACTAGGTTGAACAAATGAGAATACAAGCTGTCTCAACTTACATACATGAATCGACTTTACTTGAGGGGAACGTAGGAGCCAAATGAGGATTGTATTTGTGCACCTCATTGGCACCTTGATGGTGGGAGTGCCTTTGTGGGTGGCCTCAGCGGCTATAAATAATGGCTCTCACCTGCTCACCTTTATTAGTTGGTTTGCCCATGGAGGTAGGGTGAGCTGGGAGAGCTACACTTTGTTGACCACATTTGTATTATTGGTTATTGCTCACTGTTTAACTTATTCGATTTCTTGACACACATGTATTACATTATTTATTTATTGTAATAATTGGTGACACTGAACTTGAAAGTAAAGCATTTTAAACTTGAGCATTCGTTTGGTCTTTTTATATGCGCATCATACAGACAGTTTTATCTCCCAGGCTTAGCCTGCTGATCAGTTTATTGGGAATTGTTATCAGCCGCAATAGGGAATATTAAACAACATTCACAAAGTAGCATTCATTTATAGATTTAGAAAGAGATTAGTAGTCACCAGATGATGCAGCATGTACTGTAGGTAATCTTAGATTACCAACAGTACATGCTGCATCATCTGGTCACCAATGTTTGGCTATAACTTTATTATTAGCCCTACGTAGGCCTATGTATTCATTTATCAATCCGATGTTGGGTGATTAAGAGGCTTCTCAGTAGCACTGCAAAGTTGCAGTGAAGATTAAACTATGGATTATCAAAGTATACTTAGAATCAAAGGAGTTCCTAACATGTAATGCTCTCCAGAATGACAAGACTTCAGATACATTCAAGCTGTTCAAACACATGTTCCGTCAGCATAATGTAATGTTACATCATGTACCAGCTTAACTAACATATTCCATTCCAAATGGATGGTAAAATTCCCTGACTTTGCCATTAGATATGACTAGAAACACATAGCAGCTAATAGCAGCCAGGATAAACCTAATATTCTCAAATGTTGACATCTACATACAATATTAACGGATGTTTTGTGAACAGAGACTGTATTTCTTATATACATCAATAATGATGCATCATATACATAATGCAATCTACAGATTATATTTGATAGGGCAATTAAAAGAAAAAACAATCCCTTGAATTTACCTGTCTGCAATAGTTTTTTCTTTCTTTCATGAAGAGTGAGAACTGATAACAGCTACATTATTAGTTAGTTAGTACGTTACCTAGGCTACATTATTATGCTAAATATCAGTTCACCATGTAGGCTAATCTATATGACATTGAAATACATTGTGTAAGCCTACTACATGACATGTTACATCATTTGGCCTAAACCCAAAGTCATTATGGTTCTTTTAACTGAATCATGTTGATACAAAGCCACCAAATATGGTGAAGAAGACATTCTTGTTCAAAGCTGTGTCATGGTGACAAAGCTTTGAACAAGAATGACTTATTCTTGTCTTCTTTAGCACAAGTGACAGCTGTTTTGTGGCTGCCTGTTTAACACAAACGTAAGGTGAACTAGCGTTTTATGAATCTCCTTCAAATGGAACTGTCTAACTAAATAACCCCATCCTTCTACCAGTTACCTAGGTTTAAATGTCCTGTCAAAGCACAGTGACAGTTACACAACTTACACGTAACAAACAGGTTGTCTTCTTCACAGTGTGCGACAACAACAACAACACATGTCATAATAACGTTAATGTATAAGTTTACCTTCTGGTGGTAACAGCACTGGGCAATATATTCCGGAACAGAAATTCTATTCCTAAGAAACACAAGAGGACTGGTGCACTTCTTCGCGATGATAACCCCCGCCATGTTGATCAAAATGTTATGTGACGCACTTTCCTGAACACTATGGAGACATGAACCATATATATATGAACGCTCAGCCAGTGTTGCCAGGTTAGTGAGAGAGAAATAAGCAACCAGTAAAACAAGCCCATAAGAAGCGACTAGGTCACATGACATGAGCACTTTAAACCAGTGGCTATTTGAAAATAGCAGATCTACAAGCTTGTAGATTGGCTATTTCAATTTTGAAAAATGTGGAATATTTTTTTAAACATTTTAACAACACAAATCTTGTATGGGGGGTCCCTGGCATAAATTATTTTCAGATGGGGGGTCCGCAGACAAATACAAATTAATTTGGGGGTCCTTGACATGAAAATGTTTGAGAACCACTGATTTAAACAACAATAGGAAACAAGCCATAAAAAGCAACTACACTTTAGAAATAAGCCCCAAAAAAACACAACCCGCAACTTTTACAGAAAAACTAGCCCAAAGTCACTTATAATAAGCAAACATGGCAACACTGTACTCAGCAATGTTGCAGCAGAGCCTTTTAGCTTCAACGCAACGTCCCCAGTGACTGTGTGATTGGCTCGTGGGGCTGTGGGCGCCAGTGGGCAAATATGAGTAGTTTAGTGCAGTACAGTGGTTCTCATTCGTTCTCATGTCAATGTCAAGGACCCCCAATTGATATGTAATTTGGCTGCGGACCTCGGGCCCCATTTGAAAATAGTTTGTGGCAGGGAACCCCATGCAAGATTTGAGATTTAAAATGTTTCAAAAATATTATTTTTTAGACATGCTCTTTTTTTGTTGTTGAAAATAGCAGATCTACAAGCTCACAAGTTGCATCATGATAGATGTGGTTAAACTGGTTAAACTGATTTTGTTGCTATATTAATAATACATTTAGCTGGGTACCACCTGGAACCCCTTCAAGGGCCCCTGGGGGTCCCCGGACCCAACTTTGAGAATCACTGCAGTTTAGTGATTATGATTACCCTTTTTTCTTTACAGCCTTCAGAAAATTCAAGTGAGGTATCACTTTTGCGCTGTATTGCTGTATCTACAAAACATTCTCCCACCTGCACAGTGCACAAATAAAGGACAATGAAACCCCCAAGTAAAAGATCCCAACTAAACACCAAGACAAATGTAGACAAACACTTTTTTTTAATGTTACTTTTATTTGATAGCAAGTAACAGGAAATGGCAGGAGAGATAGATAGATGGTGAAGGACATGCAATAAAGGGCGGCTGCAGCAAGGACTGAGCTTTGACATGGTATTTATGTGCTCTACTAGGTAGGGAGCTGCTGCCTCCATATAAGCCTCCCCGCAGCCTGAGGTCCTCAGGGGAGGCCCTCTAGGAGGTCCCCAAAACACACCTACAACAAAGATCAGGATCTTTAACACCAATGTGAAGTCAGTCCTACTCTATGGTGCTGAGACATGGATCGGAGGACCATTGTAAACACTGCAAACCAAACCCAGTCATTCATCAACACCTGTCTGCGACGAATCCTCCAGATCCACTGGCCTAACACCATCAGCAACAAAGAACTGTGGCAACGTACCTGTGTAAAATGTGTAAACGACAGGGATGTTGTTTTAACAGTCATTTCTCTGTTGTTGTTGTTGTTGTTGTTATCCCTCCCCTCAGTCCCTAAATATAGCCCAACATGGTCTCGAGGTGTGAAGATCTGAAGATAAACTAGAAACTAGAACAGGGCTATATACTGTAAATGATAAATTGCGCAAGTTATCAACCTCCAGGAAGCAGAAGTAGAAGTAGTAGAAGTAGAAGTAGCACACATTTAGGGAGATTCTAAGAACACAGTAGGTAGTGGTAGCTGGTAGTGGTAGCTGCCTTTCACATTGATACATTTTGTACAGTAAGGTGAGTTCTCTGGCTAATGAAAATGTTATTTTATGTGCTGAAACATAGATAGTGTGAGGCCGTATGATCATTATAATTGTGTATGTTCCTGTGTATTTACAAGTTCTGTTCTATACCTTAGGAGAAATAAATACATGGAGGGATTGGAAGACTATGATTATGAAGATTATGTTTCAGACAATGGAACCGATTACAACTCATCTTCAGGTGATCTCGGAACTTTCAGTAGCACGAAGTCCTTATGGACTGATGTTCTGGTTGTAATCAATGTCATTATATCCATGATTGGATTAGGAGGAAATGCTTTGGTCATTTGGATGTCTGGCTGGAAAATGAAAAAGACTGTCAACACCACCTGGTACCTCAGTCTGGCCATCTCAGACTTTGTGTTCTGTGCCTGTCTACCCTTGGATACTGTCTATGCGGTCACTTCAAACTGGATTTTTGGACTGGCGTTGTGTAAGCTGACCTCCTTTGCTCTGTTTCTCAACATGTTCAGCAGTGTCTTCCTGTTGGTTATGATTAGCATTGATCGTTGTGTTATCATTACATTCCCTGTGTGGTCACAGAACCACCGGACACCGGCCAAGGCATCTGGAATGGTGGTCCTCATCTGGACCCTCTCTGCAGCCCTGGCATTGCCTGCACTGGTCAACAGACAAACCAAAGTCCACGGGTCTGTCACTAAGTGCTACAATGACCACATGTCCATCTCTAGACACAAGGCAGTGGCTCTGGTTCGATTCGTTTGTGGGTTTCTGGTTCCTTTTCTGGTGATTGTCTTTTGCTGCTTAATTCTGTGTATGAAGCTGAGAAATTTAACCATCAAGTCTACAAAGCCTTACAAGGTCATGGCTGCGCTCATCCTGTCTTTTTTCATCTGTTGGGTTCCTTATCACACCTTTGTTCTGGTTGAGTTTGACTTGCATAAACACCGCCAGGAAGTAATTGAAACTGGGCTGAAAGTGGGGGGCACTCTGGCTGCAGCAAACAGCTTCATGAATCCAATCATCTATGTGTTCATTGGCAATGAATTTAAGAAAACCTTCAAGCGGTCTTTCATGTCAAAGATAGAAAATGCAATGGCAGATGATGTTCGCACAGTTGCCCCAAACAACTCTAGGTCCAATGGCTCTTTTCAATTCAGAAGCGTAAGCCATCTTTGATCGTTTTTTGTTTGTTTCCATTATAACCAGAATCACCCCTGAAGGAGGAGGGGGGTATGTCATTAAAAATGTATGTGTCCATTAATTATCAGTTTTCTTTTTTGTTTGATTTTGTTCTTTACATCTTTTTTTGTTGTTGTTGCAGATGTAGCTATATGTACTTTAACCACAACATTAACCTGGTGTATCTATTTTGGGCATATCATTATACAGTAAGCAGAACTTTTAGAATAATTAAATCATTCTTAAAAATATATATTTTTTCCCCAACAATTTTCTCAAATAAACTACAAAACAACTACAAGGTCACAACTCACAATGCAACGCATCGTGATACAATGTGTTGGGAGCTTATGGATCGGCTTTTTTCACTATTTGTGGAAAAAAAAGAAGGCCACAAAAATATGAAATATAGGGCTTACGTTGTTGTGCTCCTCCCATGGGTTTCCAAAACTTGGGGTAGTCTACTACTTCCTGAGCAGGGTCCAAAAATCTGAAATTCAGGTGTAGCATCATTGTTTTAAATATATGTCATATTATATGTAAACATTTACATTTTCATATTAATTCAGTAGTATCATACAAAATATAAAGCTGCAGGTTATTTGTTTTTATACATCAATCCTGCTCCAGCTTGTGAGAACCATCAGCTCATTCTGAAGTCTGAATCCAGTACCTGTATCTTGGCCTCAATTTGAATAGAGGAATCAGAAGAGAGTACATTTTTGTAAAGGCTTTAATATACTTTATATACTTGTATTCATTAAAGTAAATGTATATATATTTTTAATCATCTATATTGCTTCTTTTTTTCTGCATGGGAGTTTTTCAGGAAGTGAAAATGGAAGTTAAGTGGACATTTTGTGGTCTATTGAGAAATCTGGTAATCTTAAATGAAAACTGCCATGTAAAGCAAAAAATGTAGCTCATCTCGAGGCCCCCTTAGTGGCGACATCACGAGCCAAACGCCTGACTTTTTGTTTACGAAGATTTTGGGTGACCGCAACTCATCTTCCAGAGGGGATGAGGCCTGGGGAAGGCTGAAACAGGCACGGTTTGTTGTTCGGAGTGACCTTCTCCTAGATGTGTTGCTGTTCAATGATGGTCCCCTTCTGCCCTTATATAACCCATACCTGCGACAGTGGTTGAAAGACGCCTTTATTGATATGAATAAACACATGTTTCTATTGCCAAAGCAAGTGTGAAATAAAACAATCAAAACTAAGAAATGTATGTAGCCTTCAATTAAAAGGGAATAAAGAAATGTATAAAAAGAGCTGTGTCACAACACATGCAGCTTAGTACTTTCTCAAGATTTTGCAATCACTCGGTATAAAATATTTGAGACATATAGCAGCAATTTTTCATGATATTGCTGCCATTTGTAGCAAAAGTTTTAGAAGAGCCTCTGGGGCCCAACAGTTTAGCCTGTAGCCACAAATATACCAGTTGCCATTTGTCGCCACGAGGAGGCACTGCAGGAGTGTTGACGGCGGAGAGGCTACAGAAGATATTTTATTTTCCTGAACCGATAATCTGACATCGTTGCGAAGATTAAAATATTGTTTATTTGTTTATAACTAACTGCCCCAGCTTTCCTACCAGTATGACGTAGATCAAACGTCTGTACTCTCCTTTTTTACAAGTTACATAGCCGTTCACAGTTCACAGCAGGTGGTATTTTTTCCCCTGTTTAGTTCCAACTTCCGTCCTTGTTTCTACCGCAGGAAGCTTTGCCTAGCAGACATAAGCAGGGCAAAAACAAACACCCTAACCAGTGTTGCCATGTGTGCTCATTATAAGCGACTTTGGGCTTCTTTATCTGTAAAGTTGCGTGTAAAAATTGGTGGTTGCAGATTGCGGGTTTTTGGGCTTGTTTAAGTGTACTTGCTTATTTAGGCTTGCTTCCAAATGTTTAATTATTATTTAAACCAGTGGTTATCAAATATTTTCATTAAAGTGTTTTGTGCCAGGGAGCATATCTGTGTTGTTAGAATGTTTAAAAACAAAAATGATAATCTAAATACTCCACATTTTATTACAAGAGTTTTTTCAAAATAGCAGATCAGGCTCACAACGCGTTGCATGTTGTGAGCTTGTAGATTTGCTATTTTCAAATAGCATAACCTCCTAAATCGCTTCTTTTGGGCTTGTTTTCCTAGACCTGGTTACTTATTTCTCTCGCCGAATGTGGCAACACTGACACTAACAGCACACTAAACATACGGTAGTGTACTCGACTCTCTGGTCTGGAGCTGTGATGCAATCAGCTGTAAGAAGAATATTATGTTAACTTACTTGAAAAGCTTTAGATTGTGTGGTGAAGAGAGGGTGCGTTATCCCACGACAGTAGTGACCAGTGTATTATTTGGTTTGTTTCATTATATAATTATCCGACAAAACAGCGAAAGATCCGTGGTTCTGAACCGTCGTTTGCTAACGTTAGCAGTTATTCACCGCGTTCAGAATAAGTATACGTCGTTAATAGTCGTTTGTTTAGATCAGTGGTTCTCAACCTTTACAGGCCGCGACCCCCCCAAAATAATCGTATTTGAACTGGGGACCCCCACCCTGATAAGCGCTTGGAATGTAGGAGTTGAGGCATTTAATTTAGTTTGACTCGGTTCCACAGATAAATATTGTGAAAATAGCAGATCTACAAGCTCGTGAGCTTGTAGATCACAACATTTTTTTTGTCTTTGTTATATTATTTGGCCAATGTGTGACCAGTTTTACAGTATTTTGAGGTATTGAAAAGGTTTTAAAAATCCTTAAATTGTCACTTCAATCAATGTCATCTGGGGACCCCCCCCAAAAAATCATGTGGGGGTCCTGACCCACATGTTGAGAACCACTGGTTTAGATCACCTGTGTTGATAGCAACCCTGCTTAATTCTCTCCTCTATTGTGTTCACTTTATAGTCATAATCCCCACCCAGGAAGCAGCATTTTTCGTATGCACATATTGTGAAGAGTTGGGGGTCAGCTGTTAGCTGGATCACTCCACATCACACCTCTTGTTAGCAGTGGATCTAAATGGCGAACGCCTCTCCAGCCTCTGGCTCTGCTGCTGCTGCTGCGGCCACCGAGAGCCCCCCGACCCCCGCAGGACCCAACACCTCCTCGACCACCGGACAGGCCGGGGGGGACGGAGGCAACCAGGACAGCACCTTTGAATGTAACATCTGCCTGGACACCTCTAAGGACGCAGTCATCAGCCTTTGTGGACACCTTTTCTGGTAAGCTACCAAGGCTTACTTATTTGTAATCATTCTAGCCTAAGCCTTGGATCAAGACTATCATAGATGTATTTTTTATCGAGTCTGACTTACTTTCGTGTATGCAAATATCAAAATCGATTAAAAAAAATTGTTATGATACTCTTGATCCAAGGCTATAATCATTCATGGGTCTATTTACTGTTAATCTCTCAAGACAGATTCTGCTTAAACTTTATTTTCTTCTTTTCTTTGCTGATGGGTTATAATAACTTTCCAGATAGATTTTCTGTATCTGCTGTTGCAGGCCAGAGTAGATCAGATACAGTCTACTACTCTACTCTAGGCTTACTGGATACAGGAAGAGTGGGCACCTGTTTGGAAAATGGTCTGAAGTAAAAGTAATGTAAAGCATACATGATTTGAACATGCAGAAGTACGGTACATCGTTATCAAACTTAAATGTACCCTCCAAACGTCTTGTTTATGCACATAATGACTGGCTAGCCACAGATTCTGCAGCAATTTTAGAATTATTAGGCCTTAAATGTCAAATGTTCATGCATGTTCAAATCATGTAATTACTTAAGACCATTTTACTTTTATTTCTTTTTTACATTTAGGAAAACAATTGCAAGTTTAATATTGAGGTGTACAGAAATTTGGGTACCCACGTCCCACTCTTCCAGTTACTGGTCTACTCTATTAGTCGACAGCACAAATGATGTCTTTCCAAAGACCAATAAATACTGTGTACAGGTGTATTTAAATTTGTATATAACCATCTAATCAAGTTATTATAGTTATATTATTAGCACGAGACATTGTATATTCATAATGTATGCATAGCCTACATCTCAAGCAAAATAGAAGAACACATTGTTTAAGGAAATTGGGTTAGACAGTGTCGTACAGATATCTGTTTAACACAAGCTAGTTTAGAGAAGAGTTCCTCTCAGCTAATGAAGTATGAATCAGTGTACATTATTCCATTTAAATTCAATATATTTAGCATAACATAACCTGTTTTATTTCTAGCTGAATGTTTTCCCTAATCAAACATTATTTTTCTCCAACCCTCTTCTTTTGTATGCCTCTCAACCAGTTGGCCTTGCTTGCATCAGGTAAGTTGATAGATGACTTGTTCCCTTTCCTATCCACCTATTTAACCACTTAAGTTTTAAGTCCTATATATTTCATTGTGTGTGAATAGTGAAAATTGCTCACATTGTGTTGCACCGCTGTGCGTTGTGAGCTTGTAGATCTGCCATTGTAGATCTGTGCTATTAAAAAATAAATAGATTCTAATCTGAATTCTTTTTTAAATACTACTTTATACATTTCGGGAAAATAGGGACACCAGGTTTAGAGTGCTTTAAAAAAAAACATTAACAGTGAACTATTTCATTTACTGTGTTGATGAGAACAAATCCATTCCCCTTTTCTTGTTAATTTTTAATTCAGTGGTTGGAGACTAGACCAAACAGACAGGTGTGTCCAGTATGCAAAGCTGGCATCAGTAGAGACAAAGTTATCCCTTTATATGGACGGGGGAGCACAGGCCAACAGGACCCAAGGTGGGTAACTATGTACTTTTATTTTTTATGTTATCAGGCTGTGGCTGACCCTCATGCTCATGTGTCAATTAATCACAATTACACTCATGCCACTGAATCTCATGTATCCATCACAATTACTCTCATGGCTCTAAATCTCATGAATCGATTAGTTACAATTGCTCTTGTGCCTCAAGTTCAAAGCTGACCACATTGTGTTATCATTTTGTGATGTATCTGATTTCTATTTTGCTTATAGATTGTTATTTTCAGCACTAGACCTATAGACAAATTCTTAGAAATGTTGTATCATATTGTTGTTTAATGTCAGGTGTTCTTGTCTGATCAAAAAATAACTTTGTTATAGAGAAAGAACGCCTCCTCGACCGCAAGGCCAGAGGCCTGAGCCAGAAAATCGGGGTGTAAGTACTGTACCTGATAATCTACTACTGTAACATCAGTAGTGCAATGTTAGCTGATGAGTTGCATTATCCATTCATGATGAAACTGTTACATTGGATGATGCAGATGCTGTAGTGCAAACTTCTGAATTCATTAATAAAATGACCTTTTCCCACTGGGATCTATTAGATGCTACTAGTGATGTGGAGACAGGTCCCTTGAGAATGACTACACATTGCATTCGATATTGCGTCACATATTACCTTTTGTGAAATAGTTTCCTCAGATATTTTATAGATGTGGCTAAAGATTGGGGAAATGTGTCAACTTGATCACCTTATTTATTTTATTTATTAAATTTTTCAGGGATTTCAAGGCTTTGGTTTTGGAGATGGGGGATTCCAAATGTCATTTGGGATTGGTGCGTTTCCATTTGGTATTTTTGCGACAGCCTTCAACATCAATGATGGAAGACCTCCCCCAGGTATTCATGTTTAACACAATATTATATTACGTTTTTGAACTCAACACATATGATATTTTACCAAGATATACAATAACCTCTGTTTAACTTTTAATTGTTTCATACAGCTGCCCCTGGAACACCTCAACACATGGATGAGCAATTTCTGTCTCGACTTTTCCTGTTTGTCGCTTTGGTGATTATGTTTTGGCTTCTTATTGCATAAACAAAAAGACAGGGCATTTTCTTTAGATAGTGACCCAAAAAATGCATTTGACCAGCAAAAAAGTCAGACATTATGTCACATCATCATTGCTCACATCTACTTGGTTCTGACATGCTAAATCTTAAGCCTTAGTCGATTTGTATGTATGCATTTGAAGACCCACTAGACAGAGTATTAATTACACCACTAACTGAAATCCAGCAATCTATACACAAAAACAGGTCACCAGAAACTTGCATGATGTGTCAGTGCCCACAAAGTTTTCGAGTCACTGGGTTATCATTACCAGCACATTCTTGATTGGTTGCAAAGCCCAGGCATTTAAAATAGTGGATGTGTGTAGGCGATCTACAAGCACACACTGCTTGTAGATTGTAGTGTTGTGAGCTTGTACATCTGCTATTTTTGGCACACAGCACCGGCACACAACAAACTCTAGATCAAGCGTTAGAAGCACACAGCATGAAACAAACAGTGATTGCTAGCAGGTTACAGATCACAAACATTGTCATTTATGTTTGCTTACTATAGGTTGGAATTTAAACTATGAAAGCAATGAAAAAACCTTGACTTGTTGTGACTACTGTATATGGATCACCCAGGCAGCTGACATCAGTGGAGGGCTGATGCAGCCATATGGAAATGTGCATATTGAAATTATTCAACCAAAGTTAAATATCACTTAAAATATATTTGGGCAAATTGTATATATATTTTAATGGCACAGTGGTTTTATTTTTTTTGTTGAAATCTGTCCAAAATATCAGTAGCTTGCTTTCATTATTTAATTTTCCCACAGTTAGAAAAAAAGAAGAAAATATGTAATTAGTGTAATTACATGTAACAAGCATGTATACCAAGATAGGCTGCGACCAGCTCTTGGTTTGTGCTTGAAAATTGTGGCCTGAAAGACTGACCGACCAACAGAGAAATTAAGCTGTGTGGATGCAGCTAAAAATGTGATTGAACAACATATTTTTTTAACGAAATTATGCATAATGCCATATTTCTTACTGTAAAAAAATGTCTCCAGTGTCAGATGAGACCGAGCAGATTAAAGTTTTGATGTTGTACATAAGTGGATGAAAGATTTATATTTAAAACAGTATTCTCTCCAAACTGTGTAATCATTATTTTGATTATTTCCTTGCTGTAATTAAATGTAAATTATTGTAGCATATCATCATTTGAAAATCAGATCAGATGAAGTCATATTAACAGTTTTCTAAATGTGAATTTACTTTAACAGGATTCTATGTACTGTAAATAAAGATAATATTAATCATAGTCTTAATATGCAAGAAATCATTGTCCTTTGCTTGTCTGTCTTTGTAAGGACTAGTGTGCTAGAGCAGTGGTTCTCAATGTAAGGTCCTTGCAGGGGTTCCAAGTAAATGATTGATTGTTAGGATTAGGAACCAAATGGACCCTTACAGGTCTGTAACTCAAATGAACCCTCAAATGGATACGATCATCCATTTGGTTCCATTTACACTCTCGGACTTAAATTAAAACTGAGGATTTTACAGTGTAGGTTGGATAGAGAAACATTTTATCAAATGGGTGTCCATGGCTTAATGCATATCAAACAGAGTCCTGCTAGATGAACATGGTAATAAACATGTCTTTCTCTTCATAACTGTATTTATCTGTGTAAACAGCTTAGTCACATTAGTTATTCGCTTGACTTAAAAGGTTAGGTTAACTTAGGTTAAGCATGTAAACCCTATATACTTATTTGACCACGGTCCCACATGGGGTCTATACTTGGTCCCGTCCTTTTTTATCTACTACACCAAACCCTCTTTGCCAAAAAATGCCAAGTGTTCGCCCCAAGAATAGGGATGTTATGTTTCATGTGGTTACATCACAAAGGATGTCTTGATTGCTTCAAACTATTCAGTGTATGTAACCATTTCAGATGCTGTGCTTTTTCCCTCTGCGATGGAGGATTCATCGTCAGCATAGACATGGTCTTTGTTGACATTCTCTTTTGGACCATTTCCTTCTCCAGTAAACTATCTGCATCAGGAAATTGATTACGGTGCAAGAAACTTAAGGGTTGGTGGTCATTACAGTTCCTTTGATGTACTATTGTTCTTGCTCGCTCCCCACATACAGTAGAGCTTGGAACCAGAAGTTTCCTGGTTCAATCCCTGGCTCCTCCTGGCTTCATGTGGAGATGTCCTTGAGCAAGACACTACCTATGCTCCCGTTGTGTAGGTTGGTGCCCTGCATGGTTACCTTAACTTCACCATTTGTGTGTGAATGTAACACATTGTAAATTGCTTTCGATAAAAGCACTATAGAAATGCTGACAATTTATGATATTTATTTGATGTAATAATCTTAGCAAATTTCCTCATTAGCCATTTCACTATTACAATATTTAAATGCTGTTTCATGCTGTTGACAAGATTCCTTTTTTCCTGCAACCAGTAAGCATGAAAGCATAAACGGTTAAATTGGTCTGTAGCAGTGTTTTGTCAAACCACATTGTCGTTGGACTGACCTGAACCCTGCAATCAAGTTCTGCCCATACTTGTCAAGGATTATCATTATCAGCAGCAGCCAAGAATAAGGGTTTATTCTGCAGTATTACAGTGCAAGTGCATATGTATTTAGTAGATATAAACAATTGTGGAGATTGAAAAGAAAAACAATCTAATGCACAAACATATATATAAAAACTACTGTATGTCATTCCAAGCCAGTTTACAGAGGCTAAAATACATTGTAGAGCTGACCAAAACATTCACCATATTCTATATTTCTTAGTTATAAAGACATGCATTGGATTTCTATTTATTCCTTTCGGGTCCCAGGGGTGAACTATTTCTCTGGCCCACCAGATCCTCTTCCAAGTTCTTATTGCCAGCCTCATCTTCAGACAGTGTTATTTGAACTGCTGTGGTCACTGGTCATGGTATTTTCCTCCACAAGCTCACAAGCAAGGTTGGAGAAAGCAGAGAGGGGAAGATTGACTCTCTGCCTTTCCCGGTCACACGTTTGCTGTTCCTGATTTCTCCTGAAGCGTTGGCTTCTGGTGTAACAAAAATCACAGAAATTCTTCACGTATATTGAAACTAATGTCATGCCAAGTTCTCTGCCCATTCAAACATATATTCCCTGAAATGTCACAATTATTTCAAAAATAGCCAATCTACAACTCACTAAGTTGTGCGCTTGTATTATTTTTTACTTTTTATGTTTTTTGCCTCTAATGACATGCCCACAATTGGGATGCCAGGGTTAAAATGGTTCATCTCTAATGTATATCGTGACACTAATTCAAATGAACAATAACACTGTATTTACCTTTTACAGCCTCTCTCTGTTTCTCTCATTAATGGTATTTTGAGTTCTGGACGTTACCTATTGTAGATTCACTAATATCATCTTATCTTCATGGGCATTATTTTATGCATAGTTCTTTCCCTTTCCATTCCCCTTTTATTTTTAACCACACTGACCTCTTATAAAAGAAGCAAAATGATATGCCTGATCCCACCAGTATGATGATGGTCATAAGGAGTGTTCCAAGGACATAACCTGTGAAACAATGGACAGATGTTGGTCAGAGATCACTACAGTGAATTGTACATTTTACTATAATCATTCATATCACTTATTTTTGATTCAAACTCTATCTAATGAGGCAAGTCACTTAAAAACAGATTCCGCTAGCTGTGGCACAGCGACTATTTACCTGGTCAAGGGCAGGAGTATGTCCTTAACATGCATGCCTTTAAAGCTGCAATCCAGAACTTATTTTAATGAATACAACCTTATTTGAACTATTCTGTATGTAAGTATGTTAATACAATATAACTAGTATCTGCAGGGGTTTGAGGTGGTCTTCCTACTCTTCCATTGAGAAAATAGACCCTGCTGGTTTCAGTAGGACACCTATTGGCTGACAATTAGCATCCCCTGAAGCTCATAAGTGCAATATCTCCCATGGACAAGCGGGGATTCCATCTTGGCTGAAGTTTGGTTACCCACGTGGGAGACCAGGGACATGAAACTTAGAGATTGCAGCTTTAATAGTATTGGCAAGTATTTAAAATGTTTATCTTGAATATTTGTTAAGAATGAGCATCATATAACAAAGAAGAAGTAGGTAGAGCCTAGAGGCAATGACACAAGATTCATACCAAGTACTCCTAAGTCCTTTTTCTTTGTCCTTGGGTGGACCTGCGGATGAATTCCAACATCTGTAGATCTATCTTGACCGTGTCCCTGGATCGGGGGACCCTCACTGTAGGGCCATAATTGGGGGGATTGTTGAATTGCTGTTGTATTCTGGCCAAGGTGGGATGCTACAAACATGATAGAACAATTTGATAAATATTTCATTTATTCTGCTATCTTTCTCACACCAATATGGTAGTAATTCAACATTATGTTTGTTATTTGCAATCAGAGTAGTACTATTGTACCAATTTTTACCATCTAATATGGTCTATTTCATAGGATTATATATGAAGAATGGTGCATATCCTTTTATAAGATAGCATACAAACTGCTGTATAACGTTGCTCTGATGAACCCTACTGCACGAGCTCTATGAACTCTCCTTTAGAGTCTAAAGCATTATGGTCTGTGGAGACCAGTGCTTATAGTGCACAAAAACACTGTGATTGTGTGGGTATAAATGTCTGGGCCTAGAGAACCATTGGAAACAGTGAAGAATTGGCAACAATAATTGGGAACAGGGAGGAATTGGCAATCTCTTGATAAAGGAAAGTTAGCGGGCATTATTTATCTAGCAAAAGCATATAGGTTATATCCTGGTGCGGATGTTTCTAACTTCTCAACTGACTTGAGATTGAACATTGGCATGAAATATGCTTGTGTTGACACTGAGCAGTGTACAGAGAGGGAGGAATCATCACTTCAGTTTTACACTTTACTGTTACATTCCACCAATTCATAAACAGGGGCAAGGAGTTGAATTTAGGATACAGGCTATGAAATGTATCACCTTTGCAAGCCATATTATGTTATTAGATTATTGATATATTTTATCTTAGATATTTGGTTATTTAAAATCAAAGTAATACATTATTTTAGCTCATGTTTACCTGTGCTAAGGTCTTGCTGAAGTGATGAATTGTGTACCCTGGTTTGATTTAGCCAGATGGATATCTGCAGCTTATCACTGTGTAAGCCTTTATTAACAGAAGAATATTCTAATTAGTTTAGTTGTACACGAAAATGTGACAGATGAACAAGATCAATGTACTTGATTCTCTTAAATCATATATTAGATTCTGAATTTCCCTCCATGGGTTAATAAGGTTTATCTTATCTTATCTTATCTTATCTCATCTTAGCTTATTATAACTTAGCTTATCTCTTCAACATAATAACTCTAATTTAAACCTCATCAAGATCATCATGCTTAATACTAATACAATACTACTACTACTGCTTACCTTGGATGCTTGATATATCACCAGTCGGTGTGAGGGTGAGGAACATTAACGCCTTCAACATTTTCCAATATGGTGAGCGCCACATTGCAAAACGGCAGTATCCAAATGATCATACACTTTTCTTCAGCACATGGTACTTCTTCCTCTCGAGTGTGGCAAAATGAACAAGACAGGTCTCGGTGCCTTACTGCCTAGTCCCACCCAGATTTCTGTTAGGTCATAATTTAGTGTTTTTCAATATGTAGCTGGATATTATGATCCTATTGGGTTTTAATAAAGGATAGAATATCAATACATTGATTGACTTTATTCTCCTGATGTTTGCCTCCGTTTGTCTTAGTGCAGCAATTGGACTCTACTGAACTCCAGTGGAACTCTTACTGTACTACTATACTGTAGTCCTGTGAAGCAATGAGAGGCATTATGAAATTACATTGAATTACAAAAAGAACCATCAACAATACAGACAAAATTACAGATTTTTTCTTATTTTGGAATCAAATAGCATAGTCAAAATATCCCATTTAAAAGAAATGGCAGCCTCCATTAGACTATTTTTTTGCACCCAATATTGCAATTCCAACAAAGCAATCCTTTATCATACTAATCCCCAGTAATGAATTGTGAACCAGTCGATGTGATATAATTCTTTCTATTGAGAAACACAATAACTGCAGATAACAATCTCAGCTCAGTAAACTATACATCAACAATCTGGTTGCTATTAAACCCAAGTGAAAAGGATGTGATAGTGTTTATTGTTATCTGTTTTCAGAAGCCCTTACGAGAGGAGCTTAAGACAGATTGTGAAAATCCATTAATTCTGTGGAAAAAGGGGGTGTATTTGCCTTGTATGAAATAACAGGATTTGTTGGGAAATGAATACAACCTGTAATACCTGGCCAGAGCACAGAAAGACTGCTTCACACAGATAAGCACACCCCATGCATGACTGTGAATACAAACATGGTTGTATGTCTTGTCTACATATTTCATAATAATTGTTCTCAGTCAAGTGTTGTCCGCCATACATGCTTTGTTACCACTTATAATTTTCATTTAATTCTTGTAGGATAAATTACTAATGTGTGTGTAGAAGAATGTGTTCAATGTTGTCATCTTTGTGTGACCCTGCTTTCTTTGATTTGGTGAATATGTACCTGATAGTTTGCACATACCATTGATAAAGCTAAATAGGAAACTGACATTAAGAAATATATTCCTGCTAATCAGGTTTTTCGCCACACCAAAGGGTTCATCTTTAAGCCCGGGTTTCTAATACCAGGCAATCCCCTTTTCTCTAAAACCACAACAATAAGGATCTTAGAAGCTCTCCACTTCTCATTTTATGTAGTGAAATCTGATTTCTTTTTGAGAAAGGAATGAGGCAAGATTAGTTGAATCTGCTGTCCTCTCTAACCCCTGCACAAAACTGCCTAGATTAGCAAGGAATTAAGTTTCAACCAATTTTGTGTGTCTAGTACATAGGGGAGATTATGTTTTTACACTTTTTTCCCCCAACAATTTCACTATAAGGACCAGGCACTCTGTAGAACACGGAATAGAAGGCAAGGAGAGGCTGGACCTGAACTATCTAAAACGGTTTCTTTCAAGGAGGTTGCAGTTGGTTATATTGCGCAAGAATTGTCTGGAGATGGATGGATTGATTAAGACAGAGAGACAGAAGTTCCCATTTACAATTGAAAATATACTGAAGAAATATCCCAACACTAAAGAGGAATGCCGACAGAGTGGTGCTGCTGGACAAAGGGAAAAGGCAGGCATGCCTGGGAATACTGCTGAAGGGCAGACAGAAGTTCATCACACTTGCTTATGCTGCTGCTACTGTAGCCAATGTGGAGAGGTGTTCCAAACTGATTTTATTCACGAGTGTAAGACTGAAACTTGTGTTGCCTTGTAGAATAATATATGATTGCTGTTTTTCCCCCCCTATTAGTTCATGTTTATGTTCATGTTGGATTAACTGATTTCAGAGGGGATTCAACATTTGTCTGATCTAAAATCAGGTCTCTTGTGTCACAGCATGCCAGCATGGATGGTCTAGAGGGACGTTCTCAGACCCTTGTAGGCGGGGAGACACTCACAGAGAGGAGCTGTCTGTCAGTCAGCTCCAGAGACGTACCCGGCGTCACCGCACAATTTTCACAGAGGATCAATTGGATGCTCTGGAGGAGCTGTTCCTTCAGAATCAGTATCCAGATGTGAACACCAGGGAAAAACTAGCACAGTGCACGCAC
This sequence comes from Gymnoscopelus microlampas, assembly GCF_963454915.1. Lineage (NCBI taxonomy): Eukaryota > Metazoa > Chordata > Actinopteri > Myctophiformes > Myctophidae > Gymnoscopelus > Gymnoscopelus microlampas. Next base: position 23,075,994 of record NC_139958.1, read on the forward strand.
TTAAAAGAGGAAAGAGTAGAGGTAAGATTGTTATCATATTGTATGGATCTTGAGAATGTATTTTGATACTTCTTAATAGTTCTTCATAAACACCCACTTTAGCTTCAGGGGAGATGTAATTCCTTTCAGAAGTCAAGTGGGATGGGTGCAGATGCGCATTGGAAAAGCCTGTGTATGTTATGTACAAGGCTTTGTTTTTGTTATCGAATCCTATTATGGCAAGCTGCTTGGTGCTGGAAACATCAAAGAAAACAACAACAACAACTAATTATTGCTTTGAAACGCCACAATACAGTCTGTAGGATAACATTATATCTTTTTCCAACAGGTATGGTTTAAGAACCGAAGAGCAAAGTGGAGGCGTCAAAAAAGACTATCATTTGGTGTAGTTTCAGAAAACTGAATTATTGAAGTCTATGGACAGTGTGTGTCTGAATTATTGGCGTTCATGGTTTTGTGTGTGTGTGTGTGTGTGTGTGTGTGTGTGTGTGTGTGTGTGTGTGTGTGTGTGTGTGTGTGTGTGTGTGTGTGTGTGTGTGTGTGTGTGTGTGTGTGTGTGTGTGTGTGTGTGTGTGTGTGTGTGTGTGTGTGTGCGCGCGCGTGTGTGCGTGCGTATTTTTGTAATGCTTGTGGAAATTTCTTCCTGATGATATTGTTAAATATGTTTCTCTACCCAATCATTAGGCCAAACATCAACAAAAATGTATCCCATTTTTCACAGTTAAATGTGGCGTATTCATGACACTATTTACCACAGCTGATGCTACAAGATCTGGCAGACAATAAAGATGATTTAATTTATCTTAAATTGTTGGTTTCGTTTTGGAGTTGTTGAAAACATTTGCCATTTAGAGAGCAAATTAAGTTCCACCAAACCGATATTACCTGAAATATTTCTGGTTTGGTAAAACTGCACTTTAATAGACAATTTTCACTTTTTTATTGCATACTCCTTGATGGGATTTAAATATGTGTCTGTTTATGTGTATTCGTTCAGGGGGTTTCAACTTTTTCTTTTGTCATGGACCCACAAAATGTATTTTCAAAGGACATGGACCCCCACATCAAATTATACTGTCCTAGGGACATTTTGGTTGAAATGTAATTAAAGCTGCACTATGTAACTTTCCTCTTCTACCCCAGATTTGTACCTGTTTTCCTGCGCAAGTGCTGCCATTTTTACCATTGAGCTAATAGAGCCTGCCTGCTTGCTCAGGGGATAAATTTAATCTCGACCATTAGGTCAAAATTCGTGTCAGATCCTAGATGAGACTGAGACATGACCTTTGACACAATCTAAATGTCTCAATGGAACAGTAGAGAGACCAAATACAACCACCCCAATAAGTTATATTAACATACTCTACCGTACAGATTGGACAAAATTAAAATGTATTCAATTAAAGAAAGTTACATTGTGCCACTTTAACTTTAACATACCCTTTTCATACTTTTCAATTGTACATGAGAAATACAGTAGATTAATAATGGTGATATTGAAACATTGTTAGAATAGCCTCAAATGTTTTGTTTTGTAATAATTTCAACTGACTTGAATTATAGACAAATACACAAAGATTTGGAGACCCCACTGTAGTAACTCTGAGGACCCCCTAGGGGTCTCGGACCCCCTGTTGAAGACCCCTGGTCTACTATGTAAATAATGGTTAGTACCCCTTTAAGAATCTGATTAACTTCCGCTGACGTCAAGCACGCAAACTGACGCAAAGAAGAAGAAACGTTAACGTTGCGTTGTTGTTTTCCATGAAGAGGTGGCCACGGTCTACACACACTGCTTGTTTGATTAAAATCAAAATAGTATCTTAAGTAACGGTGTATTGTTGGTGACGGTAAGATGTGTATATTCCCACTGTCATACCGTAGTTAAGTCCGAGACCCGTATTGATTGGTTAATTGTTTTTCTATTCGGCATTCTGAGAGGGACCACGGCGAGCTAAGCTAACGTGCTAACAACAACGTCACATAATATAATTAGATAATCACTGTAATAACGTCAGTATCATGGAGGGAAGTGCCAGCGTCAGAAGATCACTGCAGTCTACACTGGTCCCTGTCACCTCTGTCACCACTGTCGCCCTCCGACAGCAGCCTGAAGAGGAGAGCCCTGGGACCAAGAGAAAGGTCCTGGACGAAGAGGAGTACATAGAGGTATATATTCCTGTTAAAACCAGTGGTGGAAGAAGTAAATATTTTTTACTTGAGTAAAAGTATCGATGCCACAATGTAGAAATACTCTTGTTACTTCTTACTAAGTAAGAGTTTGGTATTTCAAAGTTTACTTGAGTAAAAGGTACAAACGTAGTGGCATCAAAATTTGCTTAAAGTACCATAAGTAGAAAGTACTCATTGTGCAGAATGTCCCATTTCAATTTTTCAAATGTATAAAACTCTTTTGAAAATAGCTGATCTACAAGCTCACAATGTGTAGATTGGCTATTTTCTAATGGCCGAAATGTATATAGGGCTGAATGTATTTTTTCCAATACTATTCTAAATCTACAAACTAACTAGTAACTAAAGCTTTCAAATAATTGTAGTGGAGTAAAAGTACAATATTTGCCTTTGAGATGTAGTGGAGTAGAAGTAAAAGTACTGAAAATTGGAAATACTCCAGTAAAGTCAAAATACTTGAAAATGTTACTGAACAGTACTTGTGTAAATTGACTTAGTTACGTTACACCACTGAAAACTTGCTTTCCTTTTCTTTGATCAATGAAACTTTGTCACTAGATTTGCTGTTATTTAGAAGTGATTCTCAAATCATAAACATTGATTAAATTATTTCAAGGAGATTTTTATTTGTATTTTTTTTTTTTAATCTCTGGCACACCAAACTACACTGTAAACTGCTCTTTTAAACTGTAACCCTGCACACTCCGAGAGTGTACTGTACAACTGGAATCAATTTGTTTCATATAAAGAACATTCTAGGAGTTACAGACCCAGAAGTTGCTTGCTGGTGCTGAAATTGTGCATTTCACTTTTCTTATTCAAAGATTCAGAAATATTATTTATCACTCACTCATGTGAGTATGTGCAGGGAAATGTTGATGAGACATGTCCCGCAGACTGTGCTGCTGACAATATATAATATTAACAAACATACTAAAACAACAGGGTATAATTAATAAGTTGAGAAAAAGTAAACGGTGAGAATAGAAAAAAAGGCTACTCACACACATACACTACAATGTCACATATCTACCACTTGCCATAATTCTCCTTCTTGTGCTTATTTGTTTCTAACAGAGTTTAGAGAAAATCATTCAGCGTGATTTCTTCCCTGATGTTACAAAACTGCAAGCTCAGAAGGACTACCTAGATGCAGAAGAAACTGGTGACCTTTCAAGGATGAGAGAGATATCCATCAGATATGGCTCATCTCTGACTAAATCTACACCACGAGCTTCAGCACCATGTAAGTGAGGTGAAGAGTGAGCTGGAAAATTTTGTTTTCTTTTTCTACTAGCGCTTTTCAGCATTTTTATTATGCCTGGTAATAGTACCTCACATGGATCATGTGGTCAGTGCACACCCCCCTTAAACTATTGCAACCTACCATCTATGTAATTTATATTCAAACATGGGGAAACAAAATTGAAAGAAAATAGCAGATCTACAAGCTCACAACCCGTCGCATGTAGATTGGCTATTTTCACCGTACGACACCATCGTACTATATATAAAACGTATATAAAAGGGTTTTGTATAATAATCATGAAGGAATTTCACATCGCTGTTGCTCAAAATGTGTTTTTGTTTAATAAATTGTCGATAATCAAACGTTTCAACCAAATATTATTGTACTTGGTTGGATTTTTGTGTGGCTTTTTGGTGAGTGCATGTCTTCTCCTGTTTCTTGTCTATATCAGATGTGACTCCAGCTGGTTTTGAGACGCCAGAAGGGCATGCAGGAACTCCCGCCTCCACACCTGGCCGAAAAGTTACTGGCATAAAAGGTATAGATGGGGATATTTACCTGACCTTCTCTCTTCATAGTTTTTTTAGTTAAAGGTGGGGTAAGTGATTTGCTTTGGTTAAAATAAGTGTTAAATAGCTCTATATTCTGATAGTACTCATTGCTATAGAGTGTTTGTTCAGTATTAGGAGTCTCCTTGTCTCTCCAGCTCTTTATAAAACAGAAAAAATGCATTTTCGTTTCAGTTTCATTTCCAATTTTATCCAATCAGGATAGAGAACTCAATCAGGATATAGATTAAACAAGTGAAATTGGAAGTGATGACACTAAGAAATGAGCAGGCAAAATTGGAACTGGAACACTATACAAATTAAACTTGAAAATGGGTACTTTCTCCTGATTGGCTGAGATTTTGACACCTACCGAAAAATGTATTTTCTGTTTATTAAAGAGCTGGAGAGACAGGGAGACTCCTGTTACTGAAAAAACACTCTATAGCAATGATTACTATCAGAATATAGTATTTTAACCTTTTAACAAAATACTTTTTGTTTTCACCAAAAAATATCACTTACCCTACCTTTAATCATAACTTTTAAGGCAAAATTATACTTAATTACGTGAATCGTATATATGTATATGTATATGTGTGTGTGTGTGTATATATGTGTGTGTGTGTGTGTGTGTGTGTGTGTGTGTGTGTGTATATATATATATATATATACACACACACACACACACACATACATACGTACGTACGTACGTACGTACGTACGTATGTATATGTGTGTGTGTGTGTGTATGTGTCACAGTACGATTGGATTACCAGTCAGATTGGAGAAGGTGCACTCGTTTCACTGACGGAGGCACGCCGCCTGTAGGTGACTTGAGCCACAGGAGGCACCGCCGAGCGAGTGTGGCGAAGTCACCTTCAGTCAACTCAGTGCCGTCTGAGTTATGTACCGATAGGGACAGAATGGTAAATCTATTAGTCTCGGTTAGCCTGGGATCAATACCGTTTTCGGGTTTCTGATCCGGTCGGAGCGGAAATAATTTTACGTCATCAGGTGGCCGTTACCAACGACCAGAACCACCGGCGCCGTGCACCTCTTGTACTTGTTTAGTTTTGTATAATCGGTTTGTTTATTTTGGTATTATAATGGTTTGGTATGTTTGTCGATCTTTTATTCTAACTCGTAGCGCGACTAAACTAATTCACTTGCATTATGTGGGGGACTTCTTTTGACGGTGGGGCCCCACCCCACCACGGATGAGCACAGGAGGTGAACTCGAAGAAAACAAGCACTCCTTTTTCAATCTGACTGGTTCTTCAATCGTACTGTATGTATGTATGAGTGTATGAATGAATGAATATATATATATATTAGTCCTAATAGTCATTGTATTTTGCAAAAAGCTTTACAGTATTCCTTATATTTTCATCGATTGTATACTTTTAGAAAAGAAGGATGACGAGGAAGAGAAAGAACTACCTAGTCTGGATTGTTTCCTTGCCAAGAATACCAGTGAAGATAATGCCTCATTTGAGCAAATAATGGTGCTGGCAGAAGACAAGGAGAAGTTGAGACATTCATGGTTATATGATGCGGAGGCTGAATACAAACAGGTATATATGCATTGCAATGCAAGGTAATATAGCACATTACACATTATAATAGCACAATGCACATAACATTTTTTATATATGTTCTCATCAAAGCTAAATGGTTTTGTTTTGTTTTTTCCTCCTAGCGCCATGAAGAAAATCTTGCCTTGCCATCAGCAGAGAAGGCAGCCATTGATTGTGTCAAAGCTGGACTAGAGACCTGGGAGTATAAAGCAAAAAATGCTCTGATGTATTATCCAGAGGGTAAGGAGACTTGGTATACTGTTTTACACACATGCTTGTTCATGGCAGGATCCAAAAGCAATTTGTGGCATTGAAGAAATTGATTGTTTTTCTTTTTTACAATTTTAACAATAGGAGTGAAAGACGACGATGCTCTCTTCAAGAAGCCAAGGGAGGTAGTCCACAAGAACACACGTTTTGTTGTAGACCCGTTCAGCAAAGCCCTCAACAAAAGCCAGATTCAACAGGCTGCAGCCCTCAATGCGCAGGTAAATCTTAAGAGCCATAATGATGTTATGTCTGAGGTCATATAATGTAAGATTGATTTGATTATATTTTAATGGATATTTCATGCAATGTAAATGCAAATATGTTAGTCGTTTGAAAGGGAAGTGCAACATTTACAATTGCCTTTAATTGTTGCAGACCTGTTTTTAATTATAAGTATAGTTTTGGAAGTACTTGGATAAAACTTCCTTCATAGTTTAATTTGTATACTATGAATGCAAAATAATAGGTAAATCCCAACTGAAGCTAATTTACCCTGTTTTGTGCACAGTTCAAACAGGGTAAAGTAGGGCCAGATGGGAAAGAACTTATCCCACATGAATCCCCAACAGTGAATGGATATGGCTTTGAGGGAGCGCCCTCCCCTTCTCCGGGTAAGTGTGCTTTTAACATTATATCCAACATTGAACTTAACAATAACATGTAGTTTTTTAGTATGTCTTGCTTGTGCTTTTTAAGACATATTTCCCCAATTCTGTTTATTTTCACTCAGGTGTAGGCGCAGATTCCCCTTTAATGACCTGGGGTGAGATAGAAAGTACCCCTTTCCGTCTCGATGGGTCAGACACCCCATATGCTGAGAGGAACCATGGCCCGTCATTTAAGGTATTAAACTAGTGGTGGTTGATTCATCAAACATTAATTAATTTAAAGTGAAGTGTCAAATTCACAAACTAACATTGAGATAATTTTTGCCAAAAGATTCCAGAGCCAGGAAGAAGAGAGAGATTAGGTTTAAAGATGGCCAATGAAGCTGCTGCCAAAAACCGTGCAAAGAAACAGGAAGCACTGCGAAAGGTCACAGAGAACCTTGCAAGGTAAATAGTTTCGATTAAGTACAAATAATGTTGTCATACAAAAGTGTTGACTTTTATGCCAACACCACCTACGTATATAGCATTGTTTGTTATATATATTAGGTTTTTCATATGAAAAGGTGTCACAACTAACGTCCACAGTCTGACATTCTTTTTTTGTAGAAACATTCCTCCAAAAGACAAAACTTGGATTCCTTATATCTTATCTCTTGAGGGTAGGAGATGCCTTAAAAGTCACTCATTTTAGTGTTCTCAGTACAGACTCCTCATTAGTTCAAGTCTGAGAGCTCAGACACGACAGAGTCCAGAGAACATGCGATTTTAATATGTGATTCAAAATGTTTTTGTTTTTAAACAAACTAAGACAGATAAAAACAAACCGTTGAAATATTATCTTTGTCATTTGTAAACCAGATTGCAGTTGTCGCTTGTTTTCTGTTGATAAATTGAGAATAGTTAGTATAATTTAGTGTTGCTATGGCTTTTCCTTCTGCTGTGGGTTATCTTCCTCTCCTAGCCACACTACTGTCACTGCTCTTTCATGAATTGGCTGAATGTAATACACTGCCCTCTTGTGTCCATACATGCTAATAACATATCTTTCCAGAAATAGATATACAGGAAAACAGGAAATTATTTATCTATGAATGCACAGAATCTCTGTCTTTCTTCAAACTTGTTGTGTATCGCCATGTACAGTATATGTAACCACTGACATTTTAGACCCTGCTAGTCTGCCTGAATGCTGCTTGTCTTGTCACATCGTCGATGTTCATTGTTAGAGGACCACGATGGAAATTAGCTGGCTAGCTGTGTTTATATTCTCTGCAATTTAGTAATTCATTATTGTCTGCCATTGATGCAGCCTTGTTTTTAAACTGTCAAATTCATTAATTCTATGTATTCATTGATTGAGTGTATTACTTTAACTCATTCACTGCCTGAATTATTTCTGGCCGCGTTTGCCCACTGCCAAGATTTTTCATTGAAAAAAAAAAAATACTCAGGAGCCGAGATACAGAATTTTTGAGTTTTAAGTTAACAAGGAAGTGGATGGGAGTTTAGATCTTTGAAAAATCATATCTCCTTAGTCTTTGGGTCAAATTATTATTATTATTATTTTTTTAAAGTCGTTTTAGTCATTCTAGGCAGGCATGGCTTATGGGACAGAAGTCGTTTTAGTTTTTCTAGGCAGGGAATGAGTTAACTGACTTATTGTAAGTATTAATGTGATTTGGCAAAAAAAGTAATGGGACACAGTTCTTGCCTATTATTTGTTACATGACTTTGTAGGAAATAAATGTGTCGCTTTCATACTGATTTAAACTAACAGACCAACAACCTCTGTTTTGCAGTCTCACTCCAAAAGGCCTGAGCCCAGCCCTCACCCCTGCCCTGCAGAGGCTTGTAAATCGGACATCTAGTAAATACACAGACAAAGCACTAAGGGCAAGTTACACCCCATCACCCTCACATAGAGCCGCGACTCCTTTTGGTGGCCCAGCCACACCCACAGGCACACCAACACCCACCAAAACTGGTACCCCTTCCTCTCAAGACCCAGCCTCCATCACAGACAACCTACTGCAGCTTCCCAAGAGACGAAAAGCCTCAGACTTTTTCTGATAAGGGTGTACCTATGCTCAGAAGACTATTATGTCTGGACAAAATGACTTTTTATCGTGTGATCCACCTTTGCCCAAATATTAGAAGCACACCTATGTTCGGTTGGATGGAATATCACATTGAACAGGGAAATCTGAAATGGTGTACTTATTTATGTTATTGCTCTGATGCTTAAAAGTAGGCCTTTGTGAAATCCCTTTTTTTTCTCCTGTCATTTTGTTTTAATTCTTACTAATCTTTTTCGGTCTTGGAATCATACATAAATTGTGCATACATAAAGCTGTATTTTGTCTATCAACATTTGTCAGAAATTATAAAGACACCATAAGGTTTATAAAACGCTATAGCTGCAGTGCATTCTTTTTATTATTATACTCTTCAGTATACAGTGCTCGACCTCAGTTCACTAGCATGCCAATAGCATTGATTTATTGATTGAATACTTTAATACATTAAGTTTGTTAACAGCACAGGTAGTACAGTAAAACGGTCCACGGAGCGTGTTTCCATTGTACTGTTTTTAATTTATCGACAAAGCGATTGGGGCTTGGTATTGGCAAAGATTTCCCAATTTGATTTATATTAGATTCCCTTCAATGGGTACTGCAATAGACAGTAAAAATGAATGCAATTAATTGGAATATCGATAAGTGCTCATATCTCTTATGTCCCATTTTGTTGTCTGATGAAAGAAAGTAAGCATTTTGACTGTCAGCAACAGGAATGTCACTAAATGACCCCTTACAATTTGGATATGGTCAGTACAGGTATGATCAGCATTTTTACTCTATGTTTTATATTACAGTAGTTGGGCCTAATTGAACCTTTCTTATTCTCTCACAGCCTTCACCGCTCTCTTCCTCAGTTGCGTTTGAAAAGACCACTGTCACCTGCACCAGTCTGTATTTCAATCCCACATTTACAAGAGCGTGCAACATGGAGGCTCAAAATGAAAATAGGGCTGAGAATGAGGGCTTAATCCTCCACCTACAGAGCTCAAAAAGAGGACAGGACAACAGCATAACCATCATTCTTCAGGAAAGATTCGAAACTAGTAATGTAAATATGGATAAATATTTTTTTTTGTATTTCTACTTCATGTATGATAAATCTTTCTAGTGTGTTAAAAGCTCTGTGCATAACTGTAGTGCCAGGCTTTCAGGAGGTTCAATACCCATTTGTTTCCTGTTTCAGTTAATTTTCCCATATCTTTGTTTGATTGGCACACCAGAAGATTTGAACTGGAAACATCTGTGAAGATGTCCTGTGTTTCCAGTTCAAATCTGCTCCTGAGCCAATCAAACAAAGCTATGGGATAATGAACTGGAACAGGAAACAGCGTATGTCACCTTCTGGAAACCTGGGACTACAGTTATGCACTGAACCAATTGTGTCAAGCGTTTGCAATTGGACAAGGATTCATTGGTTTTAAATCCTGTGTACAAATAAACCCGGTCCATTTTCAGAGTAAAATTTTATGCTCTGGATTTTGCTGAAAATTATATACTTTGACTCCACTATAAAACTCCACCCTGGAATATCCAGTGAAACGTGTCTTGTACAGGGCAGGGCGGTTCTGTTTGGACGGGAAGAGACTTCCTGACAGGCCAGTGTGGTTGTTCAAAAATGCTTATACTAGTGGGTCTGGAGGCTTCCCAGCTGTCCAATGCCTCATTTGTGTTCCTTCGTATGATGGTGCGTCGCAAGCTGAAAATAGCAGCTCTACTAGCATGCCTGTGTTGCGAGCTTTCTAGCGTTTCTACAACATACTGTTAAACTTTTGGCATTTGTGGCGGCCTCATGTATGTTCAGAAGTGAAAGTGCTTTTGGAGATGGCTGAGGCTCACCAAAATGTGATTCAAATTTGGGGTTGATTGGACATAAAGTGGGAGGTATAGCGGCATCATTAGGCCGATTTGATTATTGTTGGTGATCTAGTTCCTCCTGTGAGCATGCACAATAAATTTGGCGCAGATCGGTTTAGTTAGTTTGCCAGATTAGCTGCAGACACACAGACAGACAACACAAAGCAGTTGTTACGTGAAAACATAATCTCCGGCCCTGCCTTCACTCCCCTCAGCCTGGCGGAGACAGTGATTTTTGTGATCATGTTAGCCTTTGTTCAAGACCAGGGCAGGAATTTCAGGGAGGCCACGAAGGCCATGGCCGTCGTTGCCCCTCAGTTTGGCCTTGTGCCCCTCAAAGAAATGGAAGAAATGGCCTTGCCCCAAAATAACGAAATTCCAGGCCTGATCAAGACTATCATAGATGTATTTTATCGAGTGTGACTTTCACTTTTGTATCATAGATCAAGTCGAGGCTAGGATCATGTGGTGGATCTAGTTGTACTGAACTCCTCCTCCAGTTGATACACAGTAAAACATGCACTGTCAAATTTGTAAATCTGAGTGTAAAAGGATCTATTTGGTTAAATGAACACTCAGGGTTTGAGTGTGTAGCCTAGACCAGTGGTTCTCAACCTTTTCAGGCCGCGACCCCCAAAATAATCATATTTGAACTGGGGACCCCCCACCCTGATAAGCACTTTTGGAATGTAAGCGTTGAGGGTGATCGCATTACATTTTGTTTGACTCAGCTCCACAGATAAATATTGTGAAAATAGCCGATATACAAGCTGTGAACTTGTAGATCTGCTTTTTTCACAAATTTTGCCTCTTTCTTACCTCCGTGAAATTAGCACCCCACCCCATATGAAGAAAACATGAATAAAAATGGTGATTCTCTAGTGCTGGATTTGTGCTACATTTGTTACTATTACTTTTGATGCAGTAATGGTCTTTTTCATTTTTTAGTAGGTATTATAAAAAGGTCTTAAAAGTCCTTCAATTGTCACTTCACTGTCATCTGGGACCCCCCCCCCCCCCCCCCCCTCAAAAAAAAAGAAAAAAAGAAAATCATGTGAAAATCATGTAGGGGGGGTCCCGACCCACAGGTTGAGAACCACTGGCCTAGGCTGTGTTGCGTGTTTGGGATTGTTTTGATGGGAGGACGCAGCCATCTTGGTTCCAGACTGGCCAACGTCGTTCAGCAGGAGGACGGACGACGTGAAGCAGCCAGTTAACAGTTAACAATAACAACCTTATCACAGTCGGCTAAATTAATGTCATAAACGATGCGTGTCGCTGCCTGGTAACGATAGCACGTTTTTTACACACTGGATTCGGACGTCTTTATGAATGGATATACGTTTTGCTCGGCGTGGTTCGTAGAGCCACATCGGACGACGTGCGGCGCGGTGCAGCAGACCTCGGTATTTGTTTTTTATTTCCTAAGTAGAGGAGTTACTATGAATGGAGGATAAATGTTTCCGAAGGCTGACAGCAGCAGTTTCGTCCTCCTCTCTCTTCTCTTCGTCCTCACGTTGACGGACCCACCACGGACAGGTACTTAATTATGTCTGTACATAACGGACTAACACTTCCCTATAATATGTATGCAACTGCAAGAGAGATTATTTACACGTAAGAGCAGCAGCTGCAGGCGAGGCCCGTTCATTAAAGCCTCGGTGCTCAAGTTGTTGTTATGCCCGCGTGCAGTGATGCCAGATCAGTACCAGTCAGGTATATCAATTCGATAGTGGTCAGAGTTGAGCCCCAGTGTGAGATGCAGTACTATGCATCTGCAATCCATGCTCCAATTTTAACTGTGTATTCACCTGAAATCAATTCTCCAAATTGAGACATGTGCATCTGAAATCCATGCTCCAATTTTAGATGCATGCATCTGATATCCACCATGCTCCAATTTTAGATGTATGCATCTGAAATCCAATGCTCCGAATTGAGATGTATGCATCTGAAATTTATGCTCCGAGTTGACATAATATGCATCTGAAATCCATGCTCCACAAATTGAGATGCAATCCATGTCCAAATTTGATATATTATGAAATCCATGCTTCAATTTAAGATGTTATATCTATGCTCCAATTTGAGATATATACATCTGAAATACATGCCTCGTAGACCAGTGCTTGTCAACCTAAGCATTAGGCCCCATACATCATCATCATCATCATCATCATCATCTCTGAAACCCCCTGGGACTCCAATATACAATGTAAAATCATCTGTGTAAATGTAATTCTGAGAGAGCATAGAAATGGGTTCCAATTGTACACTCTGAGTTACAGACCGTTAAGGGCTCATTTGTTTCCTAACAATCAAATAATCTAGCTGTAGACCCTGGAACCCTTGGGGGACCCCGGACCCTACGCTGAGAACCAGTGTCGTACACAGTATATACAATGTTATCTAAGGTGACTATTCTCGTCTAATCTAATGACGCAATTCTCGTCGTGTGGCAGCCACTAACATCCCCCCTATGCACAGCGCTTTGATTTCTAGCCAGTTGCATTCTCTCTTCTATGTTTTCAGTGAAATGTTTCCTTGAACCAAACAATGGACTTAATTGAGATCTTGTAATGTGCCCATTGAAAAAGATGGATTACCTGGCTGGGGCTCAAATGCATGCATAGCATTTCCTGTCTAGACAAACAAGATTATAATGTACATTTAGGCCTACATCATTAGGCTATTAATGGACACATTAAGTTAAACCTTACTCCCAAATGCTACCCACTTTGAGTCATTGTACCAAATTGTTTGGCTTGGTCCAGATTGTCCAGAAGAAGACATATGCCCTGTATAGGGGGATTCTACATGCATCATCATGACTATATGGAGGCTTGTCACCAGGGCAATATGCTCTTTAGTGTATTCTATACTTGTATACAGAATGCAGTCAGCACTAATACATTACCCCTTTGAACCGGGTCATGTGATTTATACAGTGATGTAAGGATTGTTGAGAACACCAGGCATAAATCAAGTTCATTTTGCTGGGGTGAATGGATAACCTCTTAGTGGATTTAGGCCTATCCCAGGCTTAACCAACATAATACATTTTAGTTGCTGAGATGAGAGTATATTGCTTGGCTGAACACGACCTGTTGTGTGGCCTGTGTTTTGAAACCCCACTGCATGGTGTTTGGACACTGCTCTGGCTTTCAGAGTAAAGCAACTTCTAGTGTTAGAACATTTTGTTGATCATCCGACAGTCACAACAGTGTGGGAATTAAAAACAAGCCACATTTAAAATGTCCTTTCCTGTCACAAATTACAATTGCTAATTTTGTACTCTGGTGGTTGCAGGCAGTGTTCAATATTTGTTATGTAATTTATTGGTGATTTAAATGATGCACTTATTCCATGTGCAACCGTCAAATAATGTCTTAACCTAAACCTAATGTCTAAAACACCATTTTAATTCCTAAACTTGACCTAATGTCTATAGCAAAACCATTTAAACCTTATACCCAAACTTAACTATCTCCAAACTAGGCTACCTAAAATGAACCATGTCTAATATACTATACTATATCTAACCATAACCTAATTTAAAAATGTAAAAAGTTCTCTGGTTTGTTGTAGTATTCAGTGTTTTATTGCCTGGTACTGTGAGTCAAAATGTGTGCCCCATTTTTGTTTGGAACAGACCTGTGCAGAGGCTCACAAGCACAAATTATTATTTATCAATTTATAAATGAATGGGTATGCCATTTGATTTTAATGTTGACATTTGAAAATTATGTAAAAGGTTTTGTTGGCCTGGCAGTGCTGCCATGTCTGTACAAATTGTAGGGGAAACATTGGTATTTCTCCAACTGGGAATCAGACCTTATAGGTCATTGCTATTCTCATCAATTCACGGTTTCTAGGTCTGCTCTGCCCCGGGTCTGGCTGTTCAGGCAATGCCTCTTGGCATGGTCCTGTCAGTAAAAAACAAAACTACCCTACTACCACTATGATATTGCAATCTATGTGAGGTATCTTCAAGGATATGGGTTGTGTGCGCAATCTGCGCATCTACACGTTTGAGCAGAATCCAACTGATAAACAGGAGATTAAGCTGTCTTAGTGTGTCTAAATAAGGGCTCCTGTGTTGGATTTAACTCCTTTATGGTACAGTGACTCCAAACTGTCTAGTGCAGTCAAGGGCTGCATATCGGTTATCTTTTTTCGATTAATCAAATAATGTAGTGCAAAAAGGAGCAATCTCATGGAGCAATTTCATGAAGCATTCATATAAGGATTGTTCAATTCACATAGCCATGTTTTTCTTGATTTTAATAATGTATTGGACAAGTCTAACCAATGACTGGGTGGAGTACCTGTATTTGCAGTTAAAATGAGGGACAATGGGGCTACCTTTTCAGCAGTGTCACCCATGTTCCATATCTTAAAGATGCAGTGCCATAGTTTTGAGCCTTTTCTGGTTTTCACGTGTCTACAAAGTTAACATTACTCTAATAGACCTCCAGGTGTTGTTATAATGTGCAAATTTGCCTTCCCTGTGTACTTTTGGTTTCTTCCTGAAAGCTGAAAGCCTCCGAGTCAAAATGCCCATTGGAAATACCCTGTTTTGATGACATCACAATAACAGGGGACGGCCTACCACAACTCACTTAACATTGTGGGGTGTGGCTAACTCAGATAGAATACCACCCACCTGACAACCACGCATACATAATGACCTGGTGGGTGTGGCCACATAAAAACGTAATTTTAGCCATTTCTGTACACTTTTTGGGGAAAATGATTTCTCCTAGTATAATCGTAATACCTGATCATAATTTTTTTAGGCGGAAAATAAATCCTGGCACTGCATCTTTAAGAAGCTTGTGAGGCTTTGCTCCATGTGTGGGTCAACACATGGAGCAAAGGTTTCTGCTAGGGTCGTTAGCAGTGGTGTTTGGTACACAGATGGAACAACAATCACAGTCTTGAAATAGTTTAAACCTATTTTCTAAGGGAAGTCTATTGGGCCTTCTGTCTAAGCAAAGGCATTGAAATAATTGTAATCTATTTTCTAAGTGAACTACTAGGCCTTTCCGTCTAAGCAGTAAGCAAGGACATTATCGAAGGAGTGGGTGGTCCAGCTAAGGCAAAGGTAAACATTACCAGTTACCACCTGTATCCCTTGAACACATGGTTTAACTACTTGAGGCCTAGCGTACCTATTCTGGGGGCAACATTTGCCAAAAATGGCAGATCCACAAGCTCACAAGGCGTCGCGACGGGTTGTGAGCTTGTAGATCAGCTATTTTCAGCTAAGCTATTTAATGTGCCCATGGGACTACGGTCAACTAAGTATAGGGCCCATGGGAATACAATCAACTAAGTATACTATACTCCCTACGTAGAACAGTGACAACATTCCAGAGACACATTCATTGTATTAGGATTGAATCTCTTGACACTCAATAACTTGGTCAGTAGCACAGTCTAGCAAAATCCTCCACTCATATCACACCTTCAATTCGACACAGGTTGTATGTATCGTTAAACAAGAAAGAAATGACTTGAAGTCATATTCTACCAGGTGCTGTGTGTGTGTGTGTGTGTGTGTGTGTGTGTGTGTGTGTGTGTGTGTGTGTGTGTGTGTGTGTGTGTGTGTGTGTGTTTTCATAGACCTGATTACTTGTTTTTCGGATTGCTTGTTTCTCTCGCCAAACCTGGCAACATTGAATCTGCGACGCTAAACGCTATAATGTTTTTTATATAAGTGGTGGCAACATTTTTTGACACCACACGGGTCTTCCCAACAATAGCGAAGATTGAAGTCAGTGTGAACATGGCCAAATAATAACTTAATAGCCAAACTAGGTCTAATGAAGCACGCTAGCATTTAGGCTAACCCTCCTGCCTGAGGCTGCAGTAAAACTTGCACTGTCTGCAGCAACTGTTGCAGTGTGAATGAGGGGAGCGGAGCGGAGCACGGTTACTGCGGGGGACGGGCCGTCTCCCCATTCGTGTCGCCATTGGCTTAAAGGAGTGAAGGACAGCCAGGACAGCCAATGACACTTAGGTGTCACTTAGGTGTCGGACTATGTCCCAGCCTGTCTGTAGACCCGGCGCTCTTCGAGCACCTGGTAATAATCTAGAAAGGGGACCCATTGAAAACAGGGTAGTTCATCCTATTCTTTCTATCTATTTGTTTCAGGTCCACGGCTAACTCTGGCAAGATTATTGTCAGGTAAGCAGTATACTATCCTTGCAGTTAGTGTCCATTGAAAATCTATATGTATAAAGTACAATTTACAATTCCGTCTAGTGTCGGTAATGTACCCTACATACTCGTCCCCTCCGTTAGAACAGTTGTTGGTAACAGCTTTTAGCTTGTTTTTTCAGCTTTTTTGCAATGGTCACACAGTTTATTTAGTGAGATAAACCGTCAAATGGTATTCATTGAAGCAGCTGTGATTGTTCTACCATCTCTGTATTGTTTCATTTGGGCCCCCAGCCACAAGAACTCCCTGTCCATGGTTTGAAATGAGGCAATGTTAAATCCACTGTTTAAAAGAGAAAATAAGTAATTAGGATAATGAAATATTTTTTATAATTACCATATTATTCATATTGACATTATTATGTCACTGAATAATAACTTTGATTCAGCAGTTCTCTCTTGCTTTGAGTTTCAAACGTGCGTTTGTTGGCCATCTGTAGTAAAACATTTGCTCCACTGGAGCACCTAATTAATTGATTGATTGAATACTTTATTAGACATAAATGCAAACAGCAGGAGGTACAGTCCTACAGGTACATTTAGGCTAAAAGGATAACACAAAATAGTCCGAGGGACTTGTTTCCATTGTGGTCCTATGTATTCAATTAATCAACATAGCATAACAATAACACAAAAATACATAACATCAACAAATATAAAACACTTTATGTACACAGGAGAAAAAGGGAGATTTGTTTTTTATATCGGCAGTGAATGCCACCTCCTTTCTATGGGAAAAATGAGTTTACCTCCCCTTGTGGTCTCCAATTAAAATGTTAATGTTGATATAATTATCAGACTGTACTAGTTGAGTGGTTAGATAGGCCGTCTGGGAATCGGAAGTTCACCGGTCCGTCTCCTGGCCCACCCATGCCCTATGTGTCGGAAGTGTCCCTGAGCAAGACACTTAACCCCTAACTGCTCCCCGGGTGCTAAATCAATGGCAGCCACTTCTCCGAATAGTAAGGACAGGTTTATGCAGAAAAAAATGTATGTACACAGTATACATATGTGCAAAACTACTGTACTAGCAAACACCCCAACAACTAAAGGGGACGCAATTATTATTATTTATATTAGATGTACAAACCATCATGACTTATATACCAGATCACTTATCACGTGAGGCTTGACAGTGACATTTGTGATTCAGTGGCATGTCTTATGTTAATCACACATGACACGGAGATGACCCACTTAACACAGACTCTGCCTTTCTAAGGGATACAAACAAAAACAAATACCCTATAAGGGGCATATTGGTCGTCCATTATTGGTCTATGGCTAGCAAAGCCCTGTTGCTATTGTAGCTCAACAGAAGTCATTTGTCAGAGATCTGCATAGCCTAGATGTGCTTGTTTTCTTTTAATGATTATCTTTTCATTGTTGTACCACAGCCTGGTTTTGGTGGTTGGGAACATTGTACATGACAACACAACCATATTCTCCTTTGCCCTTATTCAGGCATCTGCAGGATTCTTATTTCTGGTTGCTTTCTGTAGGGGTAAAGTATAATCATGTAAGAAAGTCTACAGTGTAGAGTGTGGTCTACACCAACATCCTATGTTGTGTTTCAGGGCGGCGCTGCAACCCTGGGGAGTTTGCCTGCCGCAGTGGGACGATGCAATGTATCCCAATGTCCTGGAAGTGTGATGGCTGGACAATGTGTGAGGACAAGAGTGATGAGATGGACTGTCCCCGTGAGTATTAACACATTTTAAGCCATTGTAATGTACACTTATGGATTGATTGATCCCTTCATTCATTCCTTCTTTCCGTCTTTAATTCATTTATTCATTCATTCATTGAATGATTGATTGAATGATCCCAGAGGGTTACATTCCAAGTGATATGGCTTCCAATATGAAATATACGGAAACCATGACGATCACTTTGGAGACCATTAGAGAATGCTGGTTATATTTTAGTTACTTTTATTTGTCTATTTATAACTGTGATTCCCTTTATTCGCTATACTGTTACCATAGTGAATCAAATGAGTCATCGGCATAATATGTCTAGACACTCAAATGTATTAAATCTGAGGTGTTCTCTCCCTGATTTAATGTATTTATTGGTGGTCCATTTGAGGTGAGCTTAGATATTGCACTGGTGTGCTGGTGATGGAAATCCTAGTGTTTCTCTATCTTAACCCGTTAAAATGAATGTCATAAGACGTTTAATGGGTTAAACCCAGTGAGAACTTATCCCTGGATCTGTGACCATATAATGGGAATTGAGAGGATTGAGCACACCATGTGACCTCCATACAGCAGCAGCTCGGCAATGTTGCGCCTAATTTATGTACATTGTTCCATTACCATGTCGCTTGCCAAAAAAAAAAGAAAAAATAGCAGATCTACGAGCTCACAACGTGTCACTACACACCGCGCTGCGAGCTTGTACATTTGCTATTTTGAACATTTTTTGAAAAATCTTTAAAATGTTGAATAATTTTGAATTATGAAAAAGTTTGAGAACTACTGATTTAGAAGGTGTATAGAATCGGCCTCTGGTCTTAATGGGTTAATTGTTTTGGACGCAAACAGATGGCTGCCTTGAACCCCATTGATTACATAAAGGAAATAATTTCCGAACCTTGGAAACACCATTCAAAAACAGACAAGACGTACTTTCAATATAACTTTAAAGCCTCACCTTTACACAAAACTCAGCCAAAGTGCATCGATTATTTCCTTTACACTATTTTGTTTTATTCGGCAAAAAGCTAACCTAATGGAGACGAGGGCGAGCAAGAAGGACGACCCTCCCACCGACTTGGTCGCTATCGTCAAACTGATAGAGGAACTCAAAATAACCCCCACCCTCGAATTTAGGATGTCTATTGCATCACTCGAAGCAAAAAAACAGTATACACTGATGGATGAGAGTAGGATATGGTTCCGCTTTATTCTTCCTCATATCTATGGCGTCTTCCTTTTTTTTGTTGTTTATGAGAGGATACAGATGGATGGTTTTGGTTATTACTTAGTAGATGGGAGAAAATGCACAGCATGGGTTTTTTTATGAGTTGCTGTTAGTGGGAAATTACTACTCCTGAAGATACAAGTGATATATTTTAATTTTTTGATTGTTTTGCCAAGACAGTTGGTAACAAATTAATAATTTCAATAATCTAAAACAGGGCTTGGTAGGAGGGCTGCATGATTCTTGCTAAAATTGTAATCCCTAAGAATTGAGACACGATTCTCTCACACAATTCTTATTTTTTCAGTAAATTGTATTGCACTCTTACAATAGACGTGAATTTAAAAAATGCTTAACTTACAGTATATCAAAGTGCTTGATTTACATGTACATTAACGGTATATGAAAGTGCTCGACTTAAACTTAAGCTTCTTATAACACAAATATTCAAGTTTCTTTTCCTATCATCACTTAATCAAAGTGATTAACTTAAATGCTGCTGAACATTAAAAAAAAACAGTTTCAGCTTTAAAATAAATAATGAAAATAAACTTAGCACCCAGTCATGTGCTCCTTTCACAGTATAAGCATAATTTCACTTTCGCCCTTGCCACGGGGATTGTCGCTAATTTCTTTAGCATGAAAAGTTTCTGTCACGCGCTCTTTATCATATGTTGTCCAAGTAAGTTAGTAGCCTTGGGAACCAAGGGTTCCCGATCCACGTGGCCCATAGGACAGCAGCCCATCTCCTGTTTCTGTAGTGTGAGGCAGCTTGTTGTAAAAGTACATCCCTCAGCCACGATATACAAGTACATCCCCTGGACATGACGCTCGGCTAGTCTGTTGCAGGGACTCCAAATCCAACCCTTGATGCTGAGTGCCAAGTAGGCATTGGGTACCATTTTTAGTCTTTTAGTCTTTGGTATGACTCTGCTGGGGATTGACCCCCTGACCTCCAAAACTCAGGGTGAACACACTGACCACAAGGCCACTGAGCTGAGCACTGCTCGCAAATTATGACTCCTTGTAAATCCACACTGGAAAGTGCTCTTTTGTCAGTATAAGCACATTTTCACTTTCGCCCTCGCCACAGGGATTAACGCTCATTTATTTTGCCTGAAAAGTTTCTGTCATACGCTCTTTGTCATAGTCTGTCCAAGTAGGCTAATGTTAATCGGTTTCTGCCTCCTTTGACACGTGCAGAAACAGATCTAACAGATCTGTTAGATTTAAGACAATGCACATAGACTTGAATGAGGTGAATATTGTACTGTGCACATATAGTATGACTGACGAGGAGAAACGAGAGGGTAGCCAGCACCATCCAGTACATTCTATGATAATATACTCCTACTGTCTACTAGCCATTTGCCTGTAGAGCTGTTTAGTTTGGGGAAATGCTCTCCTGAAAATGAAATACTTTTACATTTATAATTTAATTTCTCAGCATGCCCACTTAATTTTTCACTTCTCAACCTATTCTTTCACAGCTATGAAGGAGGAGAGGGTTCGCTTTGGCAATGGCTATGACCCAGTTGAAGATGTCATTGGTGTGGCTCAGCCTGTGCGCTTTAACAGTAAGAATTTCACCAAAACATTCTCCTATTGTTCATTTTAGTTCACAAACATTACAGTGTACTGTTGAGGTTTGCTTGAGGTTCCCTTGAAAGTATTATATTGTCGCTGTCAGGCAACTTTACCCATATCTCATCTTGGTTTTTTTCTTTCATAAATGAATGCCCTATTTTATATCATATGACAGTGTCGCACACCATTAGTGAAAATAGCCGAGAATGTATTGTATATTGGCTGTATTCGCTATTTTGAAAGCCTTGTAATGACATGCCCAAAATGGAGTCTGTCTGTGGGTTTTATTAATATTTAACCAATGAAAAGTATTTTGAAAAAAAAGAGTTTGAAAAAAAATATACGTAACTACAGTGGGTCCTTTGGAACACAGGTTATTTTTTCCATTCCCTAAAAAGTAACAGTTTTGGACATACAAGGTTTCCGCCCGACAGCGCAGATATATATTATTTTTCACCCCATTCTGATTCAGCAGAATGCAAACACATCTTCCTTCTCTTTACAGAAAAGTGTCCCAGTGGGTGGCACCACTACGAGAAGACAGCCAGCTGCTACAAGGTGTACCTGAGGAAGGAGGACTACTGGCAGGCTGTGGATACTTGTCAGAAAGTCAACGGCTCACTGGCTACCTTTGTTACCAATGAGGAGTTGCAGTTCATCTTGAAGATAGAGGTGGACTTTGATGATAAGGTCTGCGAGCGCAGAGACCAGTGCAAGTAAGTCTTGATTTATGGTTTTATCTGCATAATCCATCGATGTCAATATGTGGTAAAGTTTAATAAAAGAGATTATTTGAATAAATCATATGCCACAGGCTAGGACAACATGGGTTGGCAAATCTCCAATGGAGCTCATTAAACCCCTCCTCATAGACTAGAAGATAGTGATTGATTCCCTGTGATTTAACACAGGAAACCAGCTAAATTGTTTTTGGTAAACGTAGCAGTTTCTGTTAACACAAACGGTGAGATAACTGTTATATAACGGTCTCACATTGACAATCATCAGTGCTGAGCCACACTGCATGAACATGGCACAAAATGTCTGACACTGTCAGAACTCTGTTGTAGCCTACAAGAGCGTTGATAGGCTTGTAGATGGCCATCCTTCACCCTCTCCATAATACGGATGCTAGTAGGATTAAAGTTGTTAAAGGAGTGCAATAGCAAATATGCAGATGGTTGTGGGGGGGTATGGGGGTTTAAGTGATGTGTTTACGTGATGATTTCTAACATGATGTTCTGTTTTTAGGTTTTGGGTTGGCTACCAATACGTGATCACCAATCAGAACCACTCCCTTGAGGGTCGCTGGGAGGTTGCATATAAAGGTATTTCAAGACAAGGTCATTCTAGTCACTCAAACCAGTAGCCTCACTCCTCAGGCATTATATCCTTAGGACAATGTTTCTCAAAGTCGGTCCTTGAAGGGGTTCAAGATAGCCGGACACTCAGCCTGAATTTTCATTTAGTTTCACTCCATTATTCAGTCTGAAAGCCCTCTCAGTGCAGCCGTTTTCTGTGATGGGGGCGTGGCCAAAGTCGGACTCTTTAGCGATTGATTCATACTGGATTAACCCAATCCTGATTGGGCGGGCCGCGGTTTAGAGTTTCAACCGAGAAAACCCCGCCTTTTACAGTGTCACCAGACCCTGAATGGGAGGCTAGCGATTTCAGGGGCTGGAGCCAGGCTAGGTTCAATAGGGTCCCAAGCTAAATTTGTCAATATAGAATCAAAATCAGTTTAACCACCTTAAACCTACATATATACTTTGGCTATTTGAAAAAAGACAAGATCTACAAGCTCACAACATTTTGTGAGCTTGTCTGAATGGGGGTCTGCGGCCATAAATGCATACAGTAATTCCTCCCTAGTTTTAATTGGTATATTGTTCATGTTATTGTTTCTGGATATTGCAGTGTACTGATTTGATGTCACTGGTTTTGTGTGCCTGTCAGTGTGTTGTCAGTTTGCCAGTAGTTGCTGGAGATGAAAGATGATACTGGTTTACATTATAGATGTGGTAATATCTGATGGGTACATTAGCTCGATTGCTTCATATTTGGCATTGTGTGGTAGTGTAATACTATAATAATAATCATATTATTATTTGTAAATATAATGCTTATTTTGTTTGTTATCCTTTTCTTAAAAGGGCCAATGCAGGTGTTCCTGCCACCCGAGGGCCTTCCTAAATTTGGGGAGGCATCCCCTACACAGGACACTGTCTTCTGTGCCCAGCTCCAGCGTTTCCAGATCAAAAACATGAACGAGCGTGGCCTGCACAGTTGGCATGCTGAGAACTGCCACAAGAAGTTCCCCTTTCTTTGCAAGAGGAGTATGTGTTTTGTCCTTCAAGTCAAACCTCAGAGGCCATTTTTCTAGACTTAAGCCTAAATTGCGCCTAATTTATGCTGCTCCTAAATAGCAGACATACGTTGTCTATTTTCGATGAATCAGGCTTTATACTTAGTTGAGTGTTGCCCACCAGAAATGCCCAATCTCTCGACTCGACACCCTGTGAGTTTGTTGATCAGCTATTTCCAGTGCGCAACCAAGTGTAACTCGGGCTCGAGTGGGCTTTATGTTTCTTCATAGTTCTTTTGTCTTAAACTTGACATTTATTTCTCTAACAGGGCAAACATGTGTGGACATTAAA
Source organism: Gymnoscopelus microlampas (assembly GCF_963454915.1). Lineage (NCBI taxonomy): Eukaryota > Metazoa > Chordata > Actinopteri > Myctophiformes > Myctophidae > Gymnoscopelus > Gymnoscopelus microlampas. The sequence goes on from NC_139958.1 coordinate 23,099,778, forward strand.
GACAATGTCGTAAAGGAGGGCTATTACTACACCCCGAAGGGTGATGACCCATGCCTGAGCTGCACGTGTCATGATGGCGAGCCAGAGATGTGTGTGGCAGCGCTGTGTGAGCGGCCGCAGGGCTGCCAGCACTTCCGCAAGGACCCCAAGGAATGCTGCAAGTTCACCTGTCTAGACCCAGGTACTTCCACAGCTTAAAACTGTATTTCACATTAGTGACAGTTAGGGCTGCACCTATCGGTTAATAACAATAACCTACCTGGCCTGGTGTAGACCTGTGCCACAAGGTGGAGCTCCTCACAAATGAATATTTCATTCATTAACAATTCTGGCAATATTCTGTTATATTTTTGTTTCTTCATGCCATTATTCACTGATATTTGAGAATGTTTGAGAATTAGTGAATGTAGTTTGAGAATGTAGTTCAGTACTTCTACATTATTACTACATTCTTCTTTTATCTGTGCATTGACCCCTAACAAAATGTATTTAGGTAAACTGCACATTTATGTTAAAGAAACTGACATAAATTAACAGAAATGCAGTTAAAAGGTGACTAATGCTAAAGCCTTGTTTTATGATGCCTGCCTTCACCTCTGAACGTTTACAGTTCAAAAGAGGGCACAGAGGCTTAAGAAATACAGATTTATTTGCAAATGTAAACCATGAAAATATGACACTTCATTCCCACACATTTCTTACATATTTAATATGAATTCTGTCCTTCTTTTGCGTTTTTAGCATACTTTGTGTATATTTGCTATTGTTTGTTTTAATATGTTATTTATATTTTCCTGCAATTTGTGGGTAGCATGTACAAACAATAATTTCACCCACTCTTTTTCTTTTTTACACCTGTAAACTTGATGTGAAATTATTTGCTTGATAATGAATTGAAAATGCTGTCAACCTGTTCCACAGAAACTAACGAAAATGTTTTCATGCATTCATGGACCAAATAAAATGAATGATTATGAAGAATCTGAAATCTACTGATTCGGTTACCATAGGATATTTTTTATAATTTCTGTAAATGCCGTAGGCATCTGAATTAAGTCTGTATTTTTTGTGTGTGTGTGTCTTTTCTCTTCTCTAGATGGAAACAGTTTGTTTGACTCCATGGCTAGTGGGATGAGGCTGATTGTCAGCTGTATTTCCTCCTTCCTCATCCTGTCTCTGCTGCTGTTCATGGTGCACAGGCTCCGCCAGCGGAGACGTGAACGCATTGAAACGCTCATCGGAGGAAACTGTGAGCATAGAGTCTATTGCACATATTCTCATAGGACTTTATGATTATGAAATTTTACTTGACGATTTATTGTCACACAAATAATTTAATTGTGTTTTTGGCATTGGACATATTTAATCATTTTATACTTTAAAACATTTTTAATAATAGCAGAAATAGCTGATCTATAAGCTTACAACACGTCATGAAATGATGCGTTGTAAGCTTAGATCTGCTATTTCTGCTTATTTTTTATATGGGAAAATACTTTCAACATGGAAACGATTATGCAAAAATAATTGCGATTATCTGAAATAATTGTGATTCAACGATTATGTAATAACTGTGACAGGCGTAGACTCACACAAACATCATATTTAAATGACATGTAATAAGAGATTTCAGTCTGTCAGCAGCTGTTTATGTAAACACCTCATTCCTCATTCAAGTTCAACATATGCTGCGACTGGTCATAACAAACACCACAAGTTTGATACTGTTTGCTTTCTCATCATATAATCACCTTTTTTCCTGCACCTCTCCTGTCAAATGGAGCAAAAAAATCTATAAAACCCCAATAGCCGAACGGTTAGAGCGCACGCCACATGGGCGTAAAATACATCATTCAACATGCTTTATTCCTGGCCGGCCAGTTTGTTTGCTGTGTGTTATTCCCTTGCTCTCTGTCCTGCTTTCCTGTCTCTCTCTCTCTCTCTGTCAAAATAAAGAAGAAATGTTACAAAGAAATTATCTTTAATGATGATGCTTGTATACTAGAGATGCGCGGATCGCGGTTTTAGCCGCGGTTCCCGCAGTTAACCGCGGTTTGGGTGGATTCGGGTCAATCAAATATGATTATTAATTAATATCGGATAAACCGCGGGTGAAATATTGCGGTAAATAAATGAATGACATCTAGTATATCTATCCATAAAATAGCTAAATCTCTGCGTGCTTGTGTGAGTGTGTAGATGCGATCACAAAATGCATTGATTTAGCCCAGGGGTTTTCAACCGGTGGTCCGCGGACCACTGGTGGTCCGCGGAGGTATTGCAGGTGGTCCCTGGCCAAAAAAAAAACTAAATAAATGAATGACATCTAGTATATCTATCCATAAAATAGCTAAATCTCTGCGTGCTTGTGTCTGTGTGAGTGTGTAGATGCGATCACAAAATGCATTGATTTAGCCCAGGGGTTTTCAACCGGTGGTCCGCGGAGGTATTGCAGGTGGTCCCTGGCCAAAAAAAAAACTTTTTTTCAAAAACTTTTTTTTTTTTTTACTTTTAATAACTTACAGGAGTTCTTACTGTATTGTGTGTGTGTGTGTAATATGAAATGTGAGCTTACCATAATCACAGTAATCCTTAATCATTTTCCATCATATTCAAACAAAATCGCTGAATTTTATTAGATATTATATTGATATTATAGCTATTTTCTCCAGCTTCCTGTGGTACATGAACCCCCCACCACTATTGTGTGGGGTGGGTCTATGATGGACCTGCCACGCACAATAGTGGTGGTCCCCAGGTTGCTTTTAGTCAGGATGGTGGTCCTTGGGTTGAAATCAGTTGAAAACCCCTGATTTAGCCTATGGAATGTTGGTGGCTCGGTGCGTCTTTTTTCTTTTTTTTAAACCGGTGCTGCTCTGCTGCGCTGGCAGCAGAGCAGTGCGCTCTGTATGTTGGATGCCTGTATGTTGGATGCCGCACTGTTCATCGCAGCAGAGCAGTGCGCTCTGTATGTTCAGCGCAGCGCCGGTTTAAAAAAGAGAGAAAAAAAAGCACCGACATTCCATAGGCTAAATCAATGCATTTTGTGATCGCATCGCACAACTAATACTAAAACTAACAGGGAATACCAGAAAATAATAATATTTTGACATACGGGAAAAACGGTTGGTGCGGATATTTAAATTGGATAATATAATTATTGCGGTTGGATAACGGGCGGATAATTAATTTGTACATGCGGATTCGGGTGACGTGAGAGGCCATCCGCACATCTCTATTGTATACAGATTCTTGTAAATATCTTGTCCTTCAGCATTGCTGCAGTGTTAATTTTGACAGCAAATTCTGATTTAGTCTTTTGAATAACATACCCTTTAGTTTTAGTCCTATTTTAATCATCTGACATTGTTTAGTCTTAGTCTTATTCAACAAAATGAACACTGCATTGCTGTAACTAAGCTCATCTGCTGTGCCTTTTTCATCTGCTCTCATTCCTCAGTGCATCATTTCAACCTTGGAAGACGAGTCCCAGGCTTTGACTACGGCCCGGATGCATTTGGCACCGGCCTCACTCCACTGCACCTGTCCGACGATGGAGAAGGGGGCGCTTTTCATTTCCAAGAGCCTCCACCGCCATACGCAGCCTATAAATACCCAGACATCCAACACCCTGATGACCCCCCTCCTCCGTATGAAGCCTCCATTAACCCAGACAGCCTCCTCTATGTGGACCTGGGTAGGCCCCACATTGCTGTTTAACCACTACTTTACACTTTACCACTATTTTACACTTGGGCTATTCGAAGATCGCCATTCTACAATCTCACAACGCTCTGTGAGCTTGTAGATCAGCTATCTTAACAATTGTGAAGATTTTTAAGAAATCTTGAAAAATTGTGAAACATGTTGATGAAAAATACACCAGGGTTAATGTGACTAAACAAAGTAGTATTATTTACAAATATGAAAAGTACACAAGTAAGTATTCTTGTGGGTGTGGATTCTCAGGGCATACAATAGAGCTGGGTGATACATTGCGACATGTTGCTGTATAAAAGTATAAAATTAAGTTTAAGTGATTAGAACCAAAAAGACAACACGATATCCCAAATCCCTGATGATATGTTTCACAATATTGATAGTGTTGTATCAAACCTTGAAACCTTGTATCTCCTTATTTCAGCTGTGTTCATAAATGAATGTCTTACTTTGTCATACAAGAGTCGATCGACCAATTAAAAGTATTAATGAGCATAAGAGCCTATGACTAAATAATAACTACATTGAATCCATTGGAACTCAGGTTGTTTTTCCTCGGCCCTAGAATCGATAGCCATTTAGCTATCGCTGATAACCTTTCCTCTCTTGGCTCTCTCAGGGCGTAATGGACTGCCCATGGTGCCAAGCCAGATGATTGCCATGGTGGACGGGATCCAGGTAGCCAACCCAGTCGCCACTGGCCCTGTGACAGCCTCTGTGCCATCTTGTCAAGAGCGCGAGGATTCGATCGACAGTAGCACCCTACTGGTGGGACCCGATACCCCCACCGGTGGGCCCCCCCACCCCGCCGACTCCACGCCTGCAGACTGCAGTAGCAGCTCCTCCCTCAGCACTGTGGTATAGGAACTGTGGATGGGCAGGAGAAAAAGGATCTGCATTCTGAACTTAACCTGCTGGATAAGGCTGGGGCCTGGGTAAAGATTTGGGCAATGGGTTGACTGCAAACAAGATGATTTTTATACAGTTTGTACAGATCATGTTAGCAGAAAGGAATAGCTTTGTCCCTTAGCTGTCCAATCAAGTATCTGTACTTTACCTACAGTACTGACCAGTTGGCCTTGGAGACATGGTGAGAGTGAGTCAGAACAAGACAGTTTTTTCTGCCTGGTGGTAGAGACGACATAGTAATCTGAGGGAGCGTAAAAGACTATTTCTGTACAAAGAAGTCTAACACTACGAGGGGCAAGACTGCACATTTGCTTCTAGTTTCCATTGGACAAAGCTTTTGAAATGTCTGCGATTCAGACTCATGTTCAAGATCGAGATGCCCTGATCATGTAAATACCCCTCCAGGTCTGTGCCTGTTGATTTTGTTGTACTTGTTTGTCGGGTTCCAACACAAGGTAATAATGAAAGCGCAACAGTCACACCAGCATTTGTTCCTTGTGCTTTTTGTCTGCATCATACCACTGTTGAAAAGAACGACTCCCTGTTACATCATGTAGGCCTACTCATTAGCCCTCCGTGCTGCAGTGTGTCTGAGATCAGGATTTCTACGCCCCGAATAAAGTACTTTTTTCTCTCACTTTCTTATCAGTGTGATACATCAAGCCGCCTTCGGGGTTTATAGCACGCATTTGCAGTGGGGACAAAGGTTTTGTAGTTTTGAGACTTAAAGCAAGAGGTTTGTTAAACTTGCACACATGAGGTACAGTTATTGGTCCAAGCTTACTTTTCAACAGTGTTTCTTTTTTGCTGAAACATTGCATTATGATTTTAAGTATGTTGCTGAACTTGGGAAAAAATACCCAACCCCCCCCCCCCAAATGGTCAATGTTTGTATTCCTTTGAAGATAATTTGACTTTCTTTTTTGGGGCTTTTTATGCCTTTATTGATAGGATAGTAGGTGGACAGGAAATGGGAAGAGAGATGCAGCAAAGGCCGTCGTGATTGGGACTCGAACTGGTGACGCACTGTCAGGCTACTTTGGAGCCTAGGTGCTTGTACCGCTATGCCATAATTTGTCTTTTAGGCTGTAAACTTCATTGCTTGTTGTGGGAAATGAATATAGGCTGTGAACTCTGAGCAAAAGCGATTAGGGATTTCTGTCCGTTGTAATTTAGTTTGACCCACATTTTAGAAAAGGGATTGTATCCCATTATGACATTTGAAATAACCACTTACACAGTATAACTGTTCCACTCAATGAGTAATATGCAGTTAGTCTACCTTTTGTTATTTTACATTGCAAGTCTTTACATAACAGCCTTCTTTAATATTTCAACATTAGATGTTTGAGATGCGCACCCCTTCATTATGTTTTCTTTGATTTCTTTTTTCGGGGGGTGTATGCCTTTACTAACATTGCTCAACACATTTTACCTATTTTACAACTGTAACTGAAAATGAAGTGAGGATAATATTTTATTTGGATGCTGCCCCTTAATCTATGATGCATTGTTTGTGTGTATGATGGTATATTTGTCATCTCAGTTACTTGGGTAGTGTATGTGGTGAAGAGTACTATACTGGATATTGTCTCTTATTTAGCTGTATACCATTTATGTTTGGTGTTGATGGGTCATTTTTCATGGAAATGACCTATCACCAAATATGTCTTTAAATTATATTTATAAACAAAATTAGACTCCATTACGACAATCAGATATGATTCACTCAACAGGTGGAATAAAGTTTTAAGGAGTTTAAGACCCTGTTCAGCTTTGCAGTTATACTTGTTCACCTGTCGGCCACATAATGGGAAAGGATTTATTGACTGGTCTGTAAAAGCAAAGCACAAATGTTCGTCACCCTGCTGTCAAATGTATACTGACCCTCTTGTCAGGGTGCACACTGAAGCAGCACTTGCGTAATTTCTGTGGAAACCTTAGTTAACCACTTGAACCCTAGCGTCCCTATTCACATTCAGCGAAAATAGCAAGTCCACAAGGTCACAACGTGTTGTGAGCTTGTAGAACGCCTATTTTCAGCAAAGAGATTTGTTCACTGTCAGGCAAAAACCTTGTATCTCATATTTAAACTTTTTATGTTTTGTTTTCACATCAATGTATGTCCTACTTTGAGGTTCATGCAAAAGTAGTGAATAGCTGCAAGCTCAATGCGTCGCGTCACGACCCATCGTGAGCTTCTGAAGATTATTTTGGCTATTTCTGAATAATGTTCCATTTCCTGAACAGTTTTGGATACAAGGGTACCACTCGACAGTGACGAGGTTTATGTGGTTAAATTGATCACCACCAGCATTGAAATGGCTTATTTACCTTGAGAAAAGCAAAGCAGCACGGTGTGCTTGTGAGCAAATCCCCAATGTTCGTTAAACTCTGGGAGTGTAAGAATTGACCTGTAAATTCACACTCGAGTTAAACTAACTGCTGTGCTTGACAGTGTTCTTTTCCCATGTTTGAATGTACTACTGTATGTACCATTATTATTTTTTACATTGTGTGTTGGTCGTCAGAATTATTTTATATTTTTGGCATAGACAATCCATTGTGGATTACCCAAGGAAATCAGGTCTTGGTTTCATGAATTGTTACGTAATGTGTGCATGTGTGTATGGGAGCTGGTGTACTGGTGTGGATTGTGTTTTTTGGATCAAGTTACTTTTTTTTCCTTTTTTTACAACATGGTTTTGGACCTATGGTGCATGTTTTTATCTTTGGGCATGCTGAGGGATTTATTTTTATTTTAATTAAAAATAATTCATCTAGGTTCAGGAGTAGCTCTCAAATACTTGCCTTTAGTGTAATAACTCATTTGCATTGAAAACCCCATTCACAACCCAAACTGCAGCACTTACACTTAAGTTTTATCATAAACTATGGTGGTGCAACGTCTACTTTTGTTTTTATGTATAATACAACAAATGATACATGTGATTGTTGTTTATTTCATAGCTTTTAAATTGTACAATGCTTTGTTCGCAGGGGGGGGCTTGTATTTTTCTGAGGTAGATGTACATCTAATCAAATGCCAAATAAATTTGACCATGGACAACATCTGTGTCAGTGGGAATGGAACATACATTGGTATCATATTGACATTTTGGCTGTGTGGGCTAAGGCCTTCATTTGTACACACAAACTCACCAAGCTTTTTTTTACCCTAAAGCATCCCTTTTCCAGACATGTCATAATTGGGTAATATTCTGGGAAAATAGCAGATCTGCAAGCTTACAACGCTCAGTAATGTGACACATTTGTGAGCTTGTAGAGTGGCAATTTTCGGTATAGAGATTTGAGGGGAAAAAGGAAGGGGCCAAGTATAGATCCAAAGGGGACCGCGGTCAACAAAGTATACAGTGTTTAAGTGGCTAAGTATGTTGAAACCTACATGGATTAGTGTCAAGTGTCTGAGCCATTTGACTTAAAGGAAATCGCTCGGTCTTAAGTGACCAATGTGGGAAATCCCCAACAGTGACCAGTGTGACCCCCATAGAGAGAAAATTACCTTCCTGGAAGTTATTAGATGAGTTTAAAAAATGCTGGATATACCTTACAATGACTCATGACATATTAACTCTAACAGAGATAGTGATACCCTTTTGGAGGCTATTGTTCCGCAATAAAGCTTCTTTGTCCGTGCAGGCCGCGTAGTGACGTAGTGACTATCACATCATTCATTGTAGACAAGCAACACTAATGCTTAGTAATGGTCACTTACAGCATGGAGTGACCATTTATCTTTGAATTTATATTTTTGTAGTGTGTTGTTTAGAAGTTTTAATTTAATGCAACTCATCACTTGGTAAAGACTGCTTTTCAAATATGTACATTGGTTGTCCTATGTAAGGGAGCTAGATGAGTTTTTAATATCTTGTCCATTCCGTAATGTAGGCCTATATTATATTATACGTTGTGTTAATTAGGCCTTTTCTAATTTAACGACTTGGACATCCACCCTTCCCCATGAGCTGAATGGGTTAGTAGCACTTGTCACTGGACATCTGTGATGGGGGGTGTGGGCTAGGGTGCTCTCCCTCTCCTTGTATCAATGAGCCTGTTGAACAGAAAAGATCACTATACAGGCAATGACACACTTCACTGATCATTCCAGAAGAAGAAGAAAAACGTTCAGCATTCAATTCCATTCCTATTTAAGCCTGACACTTTCAGTGTGCTTTGTCTACCTCAGCTGCCTAGTAAGACTTACCTGGACTGGGTCTGTGGAATAATATCTAAGATGATTTTGACAGCTTCTATTTTGATGATTGCCTTTGCCTACTCTGAGTCAGGTAACAACAATGTTGCTTAAATACAATGGTTTGATCTGATCATTTTTGTCAACTCAACATAAGTGAGTCAACAAATGATGTAACATGACAATGATCTTTATCCACTAATTCAATTTAAATGCCATTTCAGAAGACTTCTGTTATAATGGGAGCCATTGTGGTAAGTACCTAGCTTTTAGTTTAACTACTGCCTTATAAACATTTTGTGGAGGTTAAACAATTAATTGAACAAAAGACAAACTTTCACTATCTGTGAACTTTCACATCTGTTTTACAATGATGTATTCAATATATATATATATATATATATATATACTATACACACACACACACACACACACACACACACACACACACACACACACACACACACACACACACACACACACACATAATTATGTATAATAACACAGTAGCCTCCACAGAATATATACAAATAATGTGTTTTATGTCATATCTTAAGGTCCTTATGCATGGGGAGATATCTTTCCATCCTGCCACCCCTTGCTTGAAGAGCATCACTCTCCCATCAACCTGGACTATCAGATGACTAGAAATGACTCGCTGGAAGTATTGCATCTAGAGGGATTTGATACTGCCCAGACAGGTCAATGGAAACTTAAAAACAATGGACACTCTGGTAAGCAAAATGTACACTGTTTAATGCTGTTTGGTGTGTGTGTGTGTGTGTGTGTGTGTGTGTGTGTGTGTGTGTGTGTGTGTGTGTGTGTGTGTGTGTGTGTGTGTGTGTGTGCGTGCGTGCGTGCGTGCGTGCGTGCGTGCGTGCGTGCGTGCGTGCGTGCGTGCGTGCGTGCGTGGGTGGGTGGGTGGGTGGGTGGGTGGGTGGGTGGGCGGGCGGGCGGGCGGGCGGGCGGGTGGGTGTGTGAGTGAGTGAGTGAGTGAGTGAGTGGGTGTGTGGCATGTGCATGTGCATGACAGTGCGCACGTGACGTGCGTGCATGTGTATGTACTTGTATTACTATAGTTGTGAGGCCCAAATGTCCTCACAAGTATAGTAGAATTTGAGAAATAGACATTGTGAGGAAAGTTTTCCTGGTCCACAATTAAAATGGTTGTTTTGTGGTCAAAAAAGAAAAGAAAAGAGAAAGATTCAGGCTTAATTTGTAATTGTGCTGCTGTCGTGCACGTAAAATAGCTGATCTTCAAGCTCACAACACGCAGCGCTGACACATTGTGAGTTGTAGATCGTCTGTTTTTGGGGCGCGACACTGGCACGCAATTAAACTTGGGCAGGGTTACAAAGAGAACAAAATTGTATTGCATTTACCGTGTATAATATAAGTTTGCGTGTGTGTGTGTGTGTGTGTGTGTGTGTGTGTGTGTGTGTGTGTGTGTGTGTGTGGGGGGGTACATGTGTACATGTGCACAGTGGTTTTGGAGGTTGGCAGTGGCATGTCAGTAAGCGGTGGAGGTCTCCCTGGCGTGTATCACACCATGGAGCTGCATTTCCACTGGGGAAGCCCGTCCACTAACGGCTCAGAGCACACAGTGGACAGACACAGATACCCAATGGAGGTACGGTATGGTGGTGGGCAGTGGTGTAAAAAGTATTCACATGTTTTAAGTAAGTAAAAGTATCAATACTGCAATGTAGAAATACTCTGTGACAAGTAAAAGTCCGGGATTCAAAGTTTGCTTTTTGAGTAAAAGTACAAAAGTATTGGTATCAAAATGTACTTAAAGTACCAAAAGTAGAAAGTACTTGTTATGCAGAATGTCCTGTTTCACAAGTTTTCAAATGTATACAAATCTTTTTAAAATAGCAGATCTACGATGCGACACATTGTGAGCTTCTAGATAGGCTATTTTCAAATGGCTGAAGTGGTTATAGTAACTTAAGTTTTCAAATCATTTTAGTGGAGTAAAAGTACAATATTTCTCTCTGTGATGTAGTGGAGTAGAAGTAAAAGTACTGAAAATCGGAAATACTCCAGTAAAGTTTAAATACCTCAAAAGTGTACTTAAGTACAGTACTTGAGTAAATGTACTTAGTTACTTACCACCACTGGTGGTGGGTGGACACACCCTCTCTACACAGCCACCACCTGCTGCTTTATATTGATCGACAAAGCCTTTTGAAAACTACAGATGTATGTAACCCAGACTTCCCTGTAACCTGTGCGTCTAATTATCACTGGCAGATGCATATAATCAACATGAAGGCCATTCATCCCAATTTGTCAGCTGCCTTAGATGACCCAACTGGCCTTGCAGTTCTTGGATTCTTTATTGATGTAAGTTGAAATCTTTTTATCTAACCACAAGGTTGTTGTTGTTTTGTTAAAAGCTTAAAGCTCTATGTTCTGATTGTAATTATTGTTTGTTCAGTAACATGGGGGTCTCCCCGTCTCCCCAGCTCTTTAATAAACAGAAAATACATTTTCAGGTGGGTTGCCAATTTCAGCCAATCAGGAGAGAGAGAATCTATTTACCTGTTTCAATTTTGTCTGCTAATTTCTTTGCGTCATCACTTCCAATTGCACTTGTTTATCCTGTATCCTGTGTATGGGTTCTCTCTCCTGATTGGATAAAATTGGTATCCCGACCTGAAAATGCAATCTGTTTACTAAAGAGCTGGAGAGACGGGAAGATCCTGTTAATGAACAAACAATCTATAGCAGTGGTTCTCAAGGTGGGGTTTGAAAACAGCAATCTACAAGCTCACAACGCGTCGCCATGCCATGCATTGTGAGCTTAAGATATGCTATTCTTGAAAACATTTTGAACATTTTCGCCTATAATGTCGTGCCCAAAACAGGATTAAAGTGGCTAACTGAATTGGTTTAATTATGTACAGTTGGAACATCATTCTGCATACAAATCTATCTTTACCTTTTTCTAACTTTTCTTGCAGCTTGTTTATGTAGAGAATTCACACTTTGGACACATAGCCCGAAAACTGTCTTCTGTTGCTTACAAAGGTCAGAAGAAACACAAATAATCAACACTGCTTCTGGTTTTATTGCTTATGTGTAACTTAGGCTATTTGTGTTTTTGTACCTTTTTCACAAGGTCAAGCAACTTCGATCAAGCCATTTCCACTGATTGGCCTTTTGCCTGAGAATAATATGACCCAGTATTACCGTTACCATGGCAGCCTGACCATTCCACCTTGTTCTCAAGTGGTCTTGTGGACCATCTATGAAGTACCCACATACATCTCATGGACACAGGTGGGTACCTCGCTCTATAAACAACTGAGCAAATACATCTATACTCCCCTAGATTATAATATAGGCAGCTGTCCTTAAATTCCTGCCCCTTTCAGAAGCAATGCTGAAAATCTTAACTGTGAGGTGATTGCCCATTATTCTGGAGGGATGGAATGTCAAAAGATCTCCATCTGCGCAGATTGATTTAGATTTTTGGAGATGAGAACAATAAAATTAAATAAATAGTAGAACGACTGGAGAAACAAGAGAAACCATGGATGGACCATTTTCAAGCAGCTTGTGTCTCCTAAATTGATCTGTCAATGAAATCTAAACTTTCTTTATAAAATGTCTCCCCTGGGCCCTCAGCACCACCTCTAATAGACAGTCTCAGAATTATTTGATGAGCCCTTGTAGACTTATTGATTAGTAGCACATCATCATTTTAGCATTGTTATGAAGAACTGGGTTCTTCAGTTAGTAAATGTTCTTTATTTCTTCAGTTTGACCAGTTTGCCTCTGGAATATTCGCCACAGAGAAGGATGCAGAGGATATGACTCCACTGCAGAACAACTTCCGACATGTCCATCCCACATTCAGTCGCATTGTCTATGCATCCAAAGATGCCAAACTCCTCACCGGCATAGCTAGTCAATTCTGTAGTTCAGCTTTATCAGTACTTATATTTCAAATAGCTTTGATGAGAGAATTTATCTGTGGGCTTTAGCGTTATGAGTTAATCCTTCTAAGTCGGCCATACCACCCAAGACCAAAACATTTATTTTAAAAGAAAATGACAGATGCCAGAGGTAGTGTAAATGATATGTTTTTGTAAAATAACAACAACAACAACAAAGTATTAATCTCTATGTTCATTGCTACAATATAGTGTTTGTTCAGTAGCAAGGGTCTCATCTCTCCAAATATTTAGTACTAAATAGATTTTGTGCTAAATACCAAATACCTTATTATTTTATTTTATTGAACCTTTGTGTTGTTTTTAAGTTGTGTATGTATTTGTATCTTGTTTTTGTTTCATTTTTATTCATGATGCATCTATGTGTACTGGCATAATTGTATTGCTGATATATTGCTGATATGATAAATAAAAACAATTGATAACAAAAAATAAATACCAAGTACCAATTTTATCCAATCAGGACTCCAGAGAGGATCCCACAAAGATAATTGATCAGCTTATTTTTTTTCCATCACTTCCAATTTCACCTGTCTGTCCTGTGTCCTGTGGGAGTTCTCTCTCCTGATTGGATAAAATTGATAAAAATATATCCCGACCTTTATTAAGTGACTGGGAGACCTCTGCTACTGAACAAACATCTAGCATTGATTATTATCAGAATACACTAACACTTGTTTTAGCAAAAAAATAAAGTCAGAAACCAACAGCACTTTGATTCACTTATTGTTTGTTTGTTTATATCACTCTGTTCCCCTCAAAACAAAATTCATGTGATTCGGTTTTGTTCTTCAAAATTATTCTTAATAGGTTGGACTCTTGTTTCCAATAAACACGATAGTCTTTGATCCAATTTTCTGCTTTTCTTTGCTGTGGAGAGGATGCTGTAATGGTGTCCGTGTTGCCTGGTCAGACATAGTTCATATCAGGTTTGAGGGACAGTATTGTTAAGAAAAGTAGCAGAGGTTTTAACCACATGACAAATAGCAAATATAGCTGCAAGCAGCGATAATATGGGGCCAGGAGAGAGAAAGAGAAATGATAATTCCTTTAACAGGTCAGTTCATGAAAGTCCTTGCGGTCTTGTTTCCAATGAGTGCCTGTGAGCAATTAGGGGTTAAGAGTCTTGCTCAGGGACAAATTTCATTTCATCGACACATTTGCTGACCTGGCCTGGAATCGTACCTGGGGCAACCAGAGTCTCTGGCTCCCTAGGCGGGTTCACTAACCACTCAGCTATGGCCACCCCTCAGAGAGAGAGAGAGAGAGAGAGAGAGAGAGAGAGAGAGAGAGAGAGAGAGAGAGAGAGAGAGAGAGAGAGAGAGAGAGAGAGAGAGAGAGAGAGAGAGAGAGAGAGAGAGAGAGAGAGAGAGAGAGAGAGAGAGAGAGAGAGAGAGAGAGAGAGAGAGAGAGAGAGAGAGAGAGAGAGAGAGAGAGAGAGATTAATACGGAATAGATTGAAGAGACATAGAGAGAGACAAATGGAATAGATTGAAGAGACAGAGAGAGAGACATGGAAACGGAATAGATTGAAGAGAAAGACATGGAAATGGAATAGATTGAAGAGAGAGAGAGAGCGCCATGGAAACGGAATAGATTGAGTCATGTTTTTTGCATTTCAACTTAAATGAGTCTGCATCAAGTGAGGCTTGAACCAGCAACCTTGCGATCGTGAGGCACTCTTAGGTAGCTGCAACACTACCTATAGTGCTATAGCTTTGTCCAGGCTGATATTGTCTGTTGAGGATCACAAACTCTTGCCTTCCAAGCCCCTGTTTCACTAACACTAAGATCACTCGTTCACAAACCATTTACCAATGAAGAAATTGTACATCTCCTCAGAACCAAAATTAGTGAAAGTAGCCGATCTACAAGCTCACAAACCATTAAAAGTTGTCAGATTGTACATTGGCTATTTTCACAATGAAGTATGTTATACATTGAAAAAACATACTCTCATTGCTATCTGAAAAGTTGTGAGATTGTAGATCAGCTGTATGTAAAAAACACTCAATTAAGTATTTCATGTTATCTTTAACAATTGCAGATGTATTCATTGATAGTCATGTTGTGTGAAATGCAACTTGGATGAAGTCTGCACCAAGTGAGGCTTGAACTGGTGACCTTCAGGTTGTGGGGCACACATTTAAGCGAGAAACCACCAACAGACAAGAACCTGTGAAAAAGGAGATCACAGAGATCATACAGTTTCACGCAAATAGCTGAAAAATCCTGGGTTTAAGTGTTTTTCAAACTGCTCAAGATTGCGGACAATCTAAGGGCGGTGCTTACTGGTCAACGTGATAGATGTGTTCCTCATTAGTCAAGGCACATGTGTAAGCAGGTCTAATGGCTGTCGGCCAAACGAGGCATGACTTTTGCCTGTTTAAAGTTTCAATTTTCAAAAAATTGCTATAGCGCCCCCGTTTGACCAATTAGAGTAAGATTGGTTTCAGTGATATTTGGAATGGCCCTTTACATTTCTGCAAAGTTTCAAAGAATGGTAAGTCTGCATGTATGTGTTAGGGGCAGATGAATAATTGTCATAAAACTGCAATATTCATTGGCTCATTAAAACTTCATTTTTTCACTTATGGAAGATATTTTGCAAACGTTTTTTGGTATAGGTCCAAAGTTCATGTGTAAAAAGTTTCGTGCAGATTACTCAAAAATCCCAGGAGGAGATAGGTTTTAACTGTTTTTCATATAATTCCAAATGGTGGGAGATCTAAAGGTCAGAGGTCAAAAGTCAGAGGGTGAAAGTTGTTCAGCATGAGGAGACGCATATGTGTATCCAAGTTTCATGGCTGTAGGTCAAACAGGGCATGAGTTGTACCTGTTCAAAGTTGGCATTTTCAATTGAATGCTATAGCGCCACCTTTGGACGAAAGATTGTGAGAATTATTTTTTGATCGTTTTTCATGACCATCTACCATATGGCCGAGTTTCATAAAAAGCGACTGCACGGTTCAGCCAGAACTGCCAAAAGTGGCAGAAGAAGAAGAAGAAGAAGAAGAAATGGAATAATGCGAATAACAATATGGGTCCATGCTGGAAGCCTGGCCCCATAAAAATAGCACCTCTACAAGCTCACAGCACAGTGCTAAGAGATTGAGCTGGTTATTTCTGCTGTTTTAAAATACATATTTTGTATTTCTTTTTACAATTTTGAAACATTTTCGCCTACAGTGACATGCGTGTAAAATGCTCTGGCAGAGGATTATATCAAATACTGTACTGTATACTGAAAGGTAACTGCTATAGTGCCTGCCATTTTATGTGTCCATATGGTTTTGTTAAATTTAAAAGAGACAAAATTTGAAAATAAACATACAAGTTACTTGCATACTTTATTATTTTTGAGGACCTAGTCTAAAATGAATAAAACGTCCGAAATTGCATACTAATATAGTGACAGGAAATTATATCAAGTGAGAAGGACCCCTGATGAACCTAGCTGCTGCATACTAGCGTTAGTATCTCTCTTTATGTCAGTATCATGCTAGTATCATGGTCAGTATCATGGTCAGTATCATGGTCAGTGTCATGGTCAGGATCATGGATAACATTTTCAATATTTCAATATTTTCAAATTTTTCATTGTAAAAATTGTGCAAATGTCTTTTCAAATGACATGAAACCAACCTGACTTCAGAATTTATATTTTAACAAACCTTAGTCATCTTGCCAACCCTATTTTGTCACTGACCCATATTTTTGACTTTATACGCATTTAGTTAAAAATGTGTAGATATAGTTTTTATTGTATCATATTGTAATACAGCAAGGAAGGATGGCTTAGATCGAATGTGAATGGCCAATAGACACTCCGTGTACACTGTAAAATCGTCAGTGCTAATTTAACTCCAGAGTGTACACCGAGGATTTTAGTGTAGTGTTACGTGCGCTCCGCTCAGAGGCATCAGCTGAGAGCCCATACTGTCCATACAGTTTATTCATCCTTACCCCCCCCCCCCCCACCCCCCTACTTCTGGTTATACCATCCTCCTCCTGGCACTGACTCTGAGAGTAGAAGCTACATAGAGGCCACTCTGTCACAACATTGTCCAACATTGTGGGACAGAGGTCACTCTGTAGTGTGAGGGAGGTAGGTTGTGAAAGACATACATGATGTCCACTTTTAGGGGAAATGCTTTGAGGACAAAAAGCAAGTCACCTTGCTTTTGTGCTTATGCCAGAAATCTCTCACAGTACTGGCAGAACAATTTGGGAGAACTGCAGCATCTTCTCCATGTCACATTGCACCGCACTGCCAGAGATGGGCGGAAATACAACTAAAAGTATTTGACACAAATTACAAATACTGTGTCAAAAGAATGTTGTAACAAAGACATTAAATAGAGGTGGTTGGATTCAATTTAATGTAAATGTCAAGTCAAAATGCTGTCTAAAATGAGTTTATTAAAGTGTTTTTTAAGTCAGGTGGGAAATTGCTGTTTTTTGAAAGAAGAGTTCAGTTGGTGATACTAGCATGGAATTTGGCACAGCTAACCTTATACCACCCTAATTGAAGTGTATTAACTAATTTTGCTGGGGACTCCCTGGAACCCCCTCAAGGACCCCTGGGGGTCCCCAACCCCCACTTTGAGAACCACTGCCATAGATGACAGGGAACAACCATAGGAAGCACCATAGATGACAGGGAAGCACCATACAAAGCACCATAGATGGCAGGGAAGTACCATGGGAAGCACCATAGATGACTGGAAAGCACTATGACTATAGGAAGCACTAAGCACCATAGATGACAGGGAAACACCATAGGAAGCACCATAGAAGACAGGGAAGCACCATACCATAGTAGAAGACAGAGACGCACCATAGGATGCACCATAGAAGACAGGGAAGCACCATAACAATTGTTCTACCCCAGATTGGTCTTTTATTGCTTTTTAGTTGTTCTTAAATGGTGGAGTTATTGGACTTTTAACTGGAGGCTAACATACAAAACAACACTTCAACAGAACAACAGAGTAAACTAGACGCGTCGCAATTCTGGGAAATTGCAAAGTGTGGTTGCACCGATGCCGGTCGCGGCCGCCGCTGCCGGGACTCGAGGGAAACGGCGGGAGGAATACCGTCGGAGGCTGCGCAACGTGCCATTCGAATCGGGTGCCGATCGGATCCCGCCTTCGTGATACGTGCCGTTTTGATTTGAGGAAATAGGCCCCTCCCACTAAATAAATAGGCCCCTCCCACAAATGTAAGGGGCCAATCATATTGTCACCTCACTCCTGAGATCGCTTTTATTTCATTTTGAGAGGATTGATCCCCCCAAAAATCCTGTTTTTGCATCAAACGGTTACGTTTTGTGCATTTGTGGCGCCCTGGGTCAAAGTGGAAATGCTTTTGGGGATTTGTTGAGTAAACCACCCTCAACTCTACTCCGCCTACTCTACACACCCTCTATCTATCTCAGTAACTGAGACCGAATTGGCCAGATTCGGTTTCAGTTACTAAGGTGGTGACTGGATTTGAACCAGCACACTCCTACAAGTTATTCTACGGATATCAGTCAATTTATCCGTTGCCCCAAGTTACCGGGGACACTTGACTCGAGTGGGAATCGAACCCACTCAAGTCAAGTCAAGTCAAGTCATGTTATTGGACAGAAGCTCTACCAGTTGAGCTATGCTGTTGGCTGAGAGTTACAGGTTTCCTGGTGGTTTTAACTTGTTTTTCTAGAAGTTAGTCTGCAAAGGGAAGCATCACTAAGGATATCTGTCAATTTATCCTTTGCCCAAAGTTACCGGGGACACTTGACTCGAGTGGGAATCTAACCCACTCAAGTCAAGTCATGTTATTGGACAGACGCTCTACCAGTTGAGCTATGCTGTTGGCTGAGAGTTACAGGTTTCCTTGTGGTTTTAACTTGTTTTTCTAGAAGTTAGTCTGCAAAGGGAAGCATCACTGAGGATATCAGTCAATTTATCCGTTGCCCCAAGTTACCGGGGACACTTGACTCGAGTGGGAATCGAACCCACTCAAGTCAAGTCAAGTCATGTTATTGGACAGACGCTCTACCAGTTGGGCTAAGCTGTTGGCTGAGAGTTACAGGTTTCCTGGTGGTTTTAAATTGTTTTTTTTAGAAGTTAGTCTGCAAAGGGAAGCATCACAGTAAAGACACCAGTGGGATTTGAACTCATGGCCTCTGGATCATGAATACTGCGTCTCAACCCATTGAGCTAACTGTTGGCCAAGAAATACAGCCTTCCTGGTGCTTTGACTTGAACAACAAACAAGACAAATACATATATTTACAAATACATAAGTTTGTCACTACCGAAACGAAAGTTAAATCCGAAAAAATCACTAAGTGTGGAGGCCAAAATCGTCCCCCCAAAAACCTGTTAGGAGTACGTTTCAGGCAATTTAGAGTTGATTGGTAATATTACCGAAAATAAAATTACCAATCAACTCTAAATTGCCTGAAACGTACTCCTAACAGGTTTTTGGGGGGACGATTTTGGCCTCCACACTTAGTGATTTTTTCGGATTTAACTTTCGTTTCGGTAGTGACAAACTTTCGTTTCGGTAGTGACACAATGGTGAAAAAATAAATGTACTAAGTCCAGAGCTCGATGAATGTTAGGGACCAAAAAAAGTCACTACAAAGTACTACCAATCAACTCTAAATTGCCTGAAACGTACTCCTAACAGGTTTTTGGGGGGACGATTTTGGCCTCCACACTTAGTGATTTTTTCGGATTTAACTTTCGTACCAAAACGAAAATTACCAATCAACTCTAAATTGCCTGAAACGTACTCCTAACAGGTTTTTGGGGGGACGATTTTGGCCTCCACACTTAGTGATTTTTTCGGATTTAACTTTCGTTTCGGTAAAATAAATTTACCAATGAACTCTAAATTGCCTGAAACGTACTCCTAACAGGTTTTTGGGGGGACGATTTTGGCCTCCACACTTAGTGATTTTTTCACATTTAACTTTCGTTTCGGTAAAATAAATTTTACCGAAACGAAAATTACCAATCAACTCTAAATTGCCTGAAACGTACTCCTAACAGGTTTTTGGGGGGACGATTTTGGCCTCCACACTTGGTGATTTTTTCGGATTTAACTTTCGTTTCGGTAAAATAAATTTTACCGAAACGAAAATCACCAATCAACTCTAAATTGCCCGAAACGTACTCCTAACAGGTTTTTGGGGGGACGATTTTGGCCTCCACACTTAGTGATTTTTTCGCATTTAACTTTCGTTCCGGTAAAATAAATTTTACCGAAACGAAAATTACCAATCAACTCTAAATTGCCTGAAACGTATTCCTAACAGGTTTTTGGGGGGACGATTTTGGCCTCCACACTTAGTGATTTTTTCGGATTTAACTTTCGTTTCGGTAAAATAAATTTTACCGAAACAAAAATTACCAATCAATTCTAAATTGCCTGAAACGTACTCCTAATAGGTTTTTGGGGGGACGATTTTGGCCTCCACACTTAGTGATTTTTTCGGATTTAACTTTCGTCTCGGTAAAATAAATTTACCAATGAACTCTAAATTGCCTGAAACGTACTCCTAACACGTTTTTGGGGGGACGATTTTGGCCTCCACACTTAATGATTTTTTCACATTTAACTTTCGTTTCGGTAAAATAAATTTTACCGAAACGAAAATTACCAATCAACTCTAAATTGCCTGAAACGTACGCCTAACAGGTTTTTGGGGGGACGATTTTGGCCTCCACACTTAGTGATTTTTTTGGATTTAACTTTCGTTTCGGTAAAATAAATTTTACCCAAACGAAAATTACCAATCAACTCTAAATTGCCTGAAACGTACTCCTAACAGGTTTTTGGGGGGACGATTTTGGCCTCCACACTTAGTGATTTTTTCGGATTTAACTTTCGTTTCGGTAAAATAAATTTTACCGAAACGAAACATTTTCCTGATTTTTTTGGGTAGGCTAGAAAATTGGAAAAATGGCAAAGACATTCTTTGATTTTTATTCTGGGATGAAAGATTTGGAAAAAAAAACTATTTTGAGCTTTTCTCAGTGTCAGTCCCAAATCAAAAGAAGCCAAAATACTAAGCAGAATATCAGAAAAATTGAGCATTTTCCTGATTTTTTGTGGGATAGAAAATTGAAAAAATGAAGCAATACGATACGATACGATACGATACAACTTTATTGTCAGCTTTCACCGAAATTTGCTTTGTGTCCATGACGTCACCTTTCAAGATACAGGCAGGACATACACAATACATTACACAAAGTACATTACAGGACATACATCACAGAAGCAGACAGAAACAAGCAATGTTTTATTTAGGTTCTGAAACGAAAATCAGTAAGATAGACTTGAGAAGTGAATTCGAATTGAATCTCAGATTATACTAAGATACCTTCACAGGGCCCGGGGGATCTTAGTATAATCTGAGCTTCAAATTGGAAGTGAATATTTGAAAAATTGAGCAATATCTAATTTGGGGTCTGAAAGGAAAATCAGTAAAATAATTGTTTAAAGGCAGGCTTACAACTACATACTTACGCCTAGTAACCTCATTCATACTTTAAAATGTTCATCTTACTCTGGACATGTTTGCCTGAAAAGGAATCTTTGAAATGTTTAATAGTTTTAGAATTGTACTCCTTTAAAAGTTCAGAGATTTAGAATGGAGGTCGATGGACGAATTTGGGACCTCAAAAAAACACTTTCACCTAGAAACTCCATTCACAGTTCAAAAATTCCACCTTACTGTGGACATGCATGCTTGAGATTTTTTCTTTTGAAATCATTTGTAGTTTTGGAGATATTTAACTTTAAGCGTGAAGGGTGCTATTTATTATAATTATTGCACAGTGTTTGGTATGCACCCTGACCTTCATTCATTCAGCTCAGGTCCTGCTGTGGAGGAGACCTGGCAGCCACTGATTGGCTAGGCACCTTCAATCAGACTGGACCAATCACTGAAGAAGGCCTCCTATTTAAGAGCTGTCAGCAGCTGTGTGCATTGGCAGTGTGTAACATGCTGGACATGGTGTTACATACTGTCCATGGAGAAAGTTTGGTCTAAATGTGGTGTCCAAAGGTTTGGTAACACCACGTTCTTGACATGCACCCTCCTGGAATTGTTGAACCCGCTCATGTTCTGTTTTGGTACATCCTGTTTGTGAAAATGTTGAACTTGCTAAGAAGACATGTTAAAATGAAGAGTTTCGGGGCAGGCTTCGGCTGACCGATTGTTCGATTACTTGTTAAGCAGTTTGATTTGATTCCTCCATAATACAACTCTGTTTGTGATTTTTGCCTATAGAGCTACCGGCACCAGTTTCTTGTACAAAGCCAACTTTTGATATAGTTTAGATTTAGAGTAGTTAGATTAGAGTAGAGTTCTCTTGTAATTTTCATTTTTGTGTAGATAAGGTTAGTAAGAGGTTTAAAAGTAAGGATAGGTTTAGCTTGGTTTATTTGGTTATTGCTTTGTGCCGGGGCTCATTTTCTGTGTATGTCTAAAAGTTAAATTCTTGTCTTGAAAATTGTCTATTTGCAAATTCATTGTATGTGCAAATTCATTTCAAACCTAAAAAGAAACCAAAGGAAGGTCATACAATAAAACACCATTTCACTTGCCAACTTTATGTCGCAATCCTTCACTCCTAGACTATTACAGCACTAGACCCCATGGAGACAGACACATGCTGATTTGCCATTTCCAGGATTTGATTTGAGTCATGAGTCCCAAGACTCAAGACCCATAAGAGTCTTGAGTCGAACGCCTTAGATCCAAGTAGGCATCAAATTTCTCTTTTGGGCCTTAAGTCCCAAGACTCAAAGGCCCAAAAGAGAAATTTGATGTCTACTTGGATCAAATGCGTTCGCGGGAGTAATTGGTTCGACTCAAGACTCTATTGGGTCTTGAGTCGAACCGATTACTTAATATTTTGGACACAGCTGGTTTCTGCCCGACAGCACAGCTATACAGTAGGCTACTACTGTCAGGACTTGACTGTGACACACTATGTAGGGGAAGAAAACTGATTATTTGTATTGATAATTTATCATTTGTATATAAACGCAATGAGATTATTCTAATGATGCTTAATCTCTAAATATATTATTTTGTGACAGTGTGAATACCAGACTGGTACATTTTTGTATTTAACTGAATAAATTGTTCAGTTTGATTACAATTCATATTTATAGCCTTATACAGTTTCCATACTGTTAGCTGATACATAAAGATGTTCCCTTAATTGTGTCTTGTGTCTCTTTGTGATTACAGTTGGTTGATGAACCATAATTATTGTATTTTAGTCATGTTTAATTCTTGGTTATTACTCCATCAATCGTTCTGTTTTTGTTGCTTAATCATTTTAAATAACGCTCACCTTATCTTAACTGAAGCGTTTGTTGTTCCCTTCAGATTGTTGTGTTGACATCCGTCACATCTTAAATAAACAGCTTTTAAAAAGACGTTTCGTGTATGTGTGTTTGGGGTATGTATGTTTGATTGAGTGTTTAACCCTCTTTTTGGACAGACTGACTAAAAAGACAAAAAACTGCTGTTTGGACGTCATCTAGTGTCCATCAGCAGACACTACATCTGTCTGAGGATATGGGTGTAAAATGTATTTCAGATGTCCCGGTGGAAAAGTGACGCATGTGCATACTCTCTATTGATTTTATCCCACTGTTAGGGTTGTTTTATATATTTTGTTTAAGACTTACAGTAGGCTGCCTTGCCCCACTGGAATAAACAGTGACTGATATGAATTAATAATATACTGGACCAACGTAAAATGAAGAATACCTTTTGATGTCAGTGACATTTTATTACAAATGAAAATAAAAATAAGAAACAGTGCAGTATACGTTTTCGTATAGCAGCAATTTTGCATGTACAATATAAATATAAATATATTGTCTGTCGGGCGGAAACCTCATTATGGCCAAAACTGTAGGGGTGTGTTTTTGGGACGAGCGTTCCGCAATTGTAGATAAGCAAACTGAAAAACAGGCTAACGACTAGCCTCAGTTAACAGGCTGAACCCGCTGAAGCTGCGTGATGCTATCAGCAAAGATGGGTAATTTAGCAAGATACGCATTCTCCGGTTTACCTCCCGTTTCTGCGTGACGTAGGTGAACACGCCTTTTTAGGAGACCGGAAGCAAGTTGGAGTCCACCTACGTCACGCAGAAACGGGAGGTAAACTGGAGAATGCGTATTGTTACTGCACTGTTTCTTATTTTTATTTTCATTTGTAATAAAATGTCACTGACATCACAAGGTATTCTTCATTTTACGTATGGTCCAGCATATTATGAGACCAAAGAAGTACATATTCACAATACAAGGTCTATTAAACTGGAAGGCTCATAAAGCACTAAGCTTGTTTAACAATTAGATCCCCACGCACATTAAACATGATTGTATATTACATTCCCATATTAGGAGACGAACCCGGGCCACCAGGGTGAAAACCAGGTATCCTAATCGCTAGACTATATGGATCTGACGCTAGGTGACTTCCACAAAATACTAGTAGTAGTAGTAAGTGATGCATGTGCATACTCTCTATTGATGTTATCCCACTGTTAGGGTTGTTTTATATATTTTGTTTAAGACTTACAGTAGGCTCACAAACCGTATAATTCTTATGTTGTCAGTGCCGTTTATTAAGCCCTGCATTGACTTTTTTCAGCCAGCAGGTGTCATGGCAACAACATGAGACCAAAACGCTTGAAGGTTACATCAACCTGTTTATGTAGTTACATCAATATTTAATGATAATAATTAATAATAATACTACCAGCTAATGTCATACCTGCCAACCTCAGACCGTCCGATAACAGGAGATTTTGTCCCGGGGGGGGGGGGGGGGCTCTTGAATGGACATTGCCACCAGGAAACCTGTAACTCTCAGCCAGGTTACTAGGCGTAAGTATGTAGTTGTAAGCCTGCCTTTAAATGTCCATTGCCGCATCGACAATGAATGGGGCGCTTAAAGTTAAATATCTCCAAAACTACAAATGATTTCAAAAGAAAAAATCTCAAGCATGCATGTCCACAGTAAGGTGGAATTTTTGAACTGTGAATGGAGTTTCTAGGTGAACGTGTTTTTTGAGGTCCCTATACCCTAACCCTAACCTTCCATCCGCCTCCATTCTAAATCTCTGAACTTTTAAAGGAGTACAATTCTAAAACTATGCAACATTTCAAAGATTCCTTTTCAGGCAAACATGTCCAGAGTAAGACGAACATTTTAAAGTATGAATGAGGTTACTAGGCGTAAGTATGTAGTTGTAAGCCTGCCTTTAAATGTCCATTGCCGCATCGACAATGAATGGGGCGCTTAAAGTTAAATATCTCCAAAACTACAAATGATTTCAAAAGAAAAAATCTCAAGCATGCATGTCCACAGTAAGGTGGAATTTTTGAACTGTGAATGGAGTTTCTAGGTGAACGTGTTTTTT
Source organism: Gymnoscopelus microlampas (assembly GCF_963454915.1). Taxonomy (NCBI): domain Eukaryota; kingdom Metazoa; phylum Chordata; class Actinopteri; order Myctophiformes; family Myctophidae; genus Gymnoscopelus; species Gymnoscopelus microlampas. The sequence goes on from NC_139958.1 coordinate 23,125,040, forward strand.
TGAGGTCCCTATAGCCTAACCCTAACCTTCCATCCGCCTCCATTCTAAATCTCTGAACTTTTAAAGGAGTACAATTCTAAAACTATGCAACATTTCAAAGATTCCTTTTCAGGCAAACATGTCCAGAGTAAGACGAACATTTTAAAGTATGAATGAGGTTACTAGGCGTAAGTATGTAGTTGTAAGCCTGCCTTTAAATGTCCATTGCCGCATCGACAATGAATGGGGCGCTTAAAGTTAAATATCTCCAAAACTACAAATGATTTCAAAAGAAAAAATCTCAAGCATGCATGTCCACAGTAAGGTGGAATTTTTGAACTGTGAATGGAGTTTCTAGGTGAAAGTGTTTTTTTGAGGTCCCAAATTCGTCCATCGACCTCCATTCTAAATCTCTGAACTTTTAAAGGAGTACAATTCTAAAACTATTAAACATTTCAAAGATTCCCTTTCAGGCAAACATGTCCACAGTAAGATGAACATTTTAAAGTTTGAATGGGGTTTCTATTCTATATATGACATTTTGAATCATTACAGTCAGTTCACCTTCTTTTGGGTCTTGAGTCGAACCAATTACTCCCGCGGAGACATCAAATTTCTCTTTTGGGCCTTGAGTCTTGGGACTCATGGCCCAAAAGAGAAATTTGATTGCCTCCGCAGGAGTAATTGGTTCGACTCAAGACTCTTTTGGGTCTTGAGTCTTGGGAAAGAAAAAAAAGTGTGCCAGTTGGATTTGAACCAGGAATCTTCTGGTTGCAAGTCCTGTATCTAAACCACTGCACCACAGAGGTCCTTACATGTTCTGTTGACTTGCGTGGAATTTGTCTGAAAGATTATATAAAGGTAAAAGCCCCAGGTAAAAGTTAGAAAGATGTCCTTGCGAGATTTGAACTCAGGACCTTCAGTGTGTAAGGCCTGAATCTTAACCACTGCTCCATCATGGTACATACTTTCTATGGTGTCTTACACGGTCTTCAGTGAAAGATCAGATAAAGGTGCAAGAGTCAGGTATTTGTTGGAGACCTGTCCTGGTTGGATTTGAACCGGTAACCTTCTGGTTGCAGGTCCTGTATCTAAACCACTGCACCACAGAGGTTCTGACTTATTCTGTTAACTTAGCCTTCAAAACTTTGTACCCTTTTCCCTTTAAATATCCATTGCCATTGACAATGCATTAGGCGCTTAAAGTTAAATATTTCAAAAACTACAAATCATTTCAAAGTAAAACATCTCAAGGATGCATGTCCACAGAAGGGGGAATTTTTGAACTGTGAATGGAGTTTCTAGGTGAAAGTGTTTTTTTTAGGTCCCAAAACCTTCCATCCGCCAACATTCAAAAACTCTGAACTTTTAAAGGAGTACAATTCTAAAAATATGCGACATTTCAAAGATTCCTTTTCAGGCAAACATGTCCAGAGTAAGATGAACATTTTAAAGTATGAATGAGGTTACTAGGCGTAAGTATGTAGTTGTAAGCCTGCCTTTAAATGTCCATTGCCGCATCGACAATGAATGAAACCAGGTTTCCTGGTGGAACTTTTAAAGGAGTACAATTCTAAAACTATGCAACATTTCAAAGATTCCTTTTCAGGCAAACATGTCCAGAGTAAGATGAACATTTTAAAGTATGAATGAGGTTACTAGGCGTAAGTATGTACTTGGGGCAACGGATAAATTGACTGATATCCGTAGAATAACTTGTAGGAGTGTCCTGGTTCAAATCCAGTCACCACCTTAGTAACTGAAACCGAATCTGGCCAATTCGGTCTCTTCGGACAGACGCTCTACCAGTTTAGCTATGCTGTTGGCTGAGAGTTACAGGTTTCCTGGTGGAACTTTTAAAGGAGTACAATTCTAAAACTATGCAACATTTCAAAGATTCCTTTTCAGGCAAACATGTCCAGAGTAAGACGAACATTTTAAAGTATGAATGAGGTTACTAGGCGTAAGTATGTAGTTGTAAGCCTGCCTTTAAATGTCCATTGCCGCATCGACAATGAATGGGGCGCTTAAAGTTAAATATCTCCAAAACTACAAATGATTTCAAAAGAAAGAATCTCAAGCATGCATGTCCACAGTAAGGTGGAATTTTTGAACTGTGAATGGAGTTTCTTGGTGAACGTGTTTTTTTGAGGTCCCTATAGCCTAACCCTAACCTTCCATCCGCCTCCATTCTAAATCTCTGAACTTTTAAAGGAGTACAATTCTAAAACTATGCAACATTTCAAAGATTCCTTTTCAGGCAAACATGTCCAGAGTAAGACGAACATTTTAAAGTATGAATGAGGTTACTAGGCGTAAGTATGTAGTTGTAAGCCTGCCTTTAAATGTCCATTGCCGCATCGACAATGAATGGGGCGCTTAAAGTTAAATATCTCCAAAACTACAAATGATTTCAAAAGAAAAAATCTCAAGCATGCATGTCCACAGTAAGGTGGAATTTTTGAACTGTGAATGGAGTTTCTAGGTGAACGTGTTTTTTTGAGGTCCCTATAGCCTAACCCTAACCTTCCATCCGCCTCCATTCTAAATCTCTGAACTTTTAAAGGAGTACAATTCTAAAACTATGCAACATTTCAAAGATTCCTTTTCAGGCAAACATGTCCAGAGTAAGACGAACATTTTAAAGTATGAATGAGGTTACTAGGCGTAAGTATGTAGTTGTAAGCCTGCCTTTAAATGTCCATTGCCGCATCGACAATGAATGGGGCGCTTAAAGTTAAATATCTCCAAAACTACAAATGATTTCAAAAGAAAGAATCTCAAGCATGCATGTCCACAGTAAGGTGGAATTTTTGAACTGTGAATGGAGTTTCTAGGTGAACGTGTTTTTTTGAGGTCCCTATAGCCTAACCCTAACCTTCCATCCGCCTCCATTCTAAATCTCTGAACTTTTAAAGGAGTACAATTCTAAAACTATGCAACATTTCAAAGATTCCTTTTCAGGCAAACATGTCCAGAGTAAGACGAACATTTTAAAGTATGAATGAGGTTACTAGGCGTAAGTATGTAGTTGTAAGCCTGCCTTTAAATGTCCATTGCCGCATCGACAATGAATGGGGCGCTTAAAGTTAAATATCTCCAAAACTACAAATGATTTCAAAAGAAAAAATCTCAAGCATGCATGTCCACAGTAAGGTGGAATTTTTGAACTGTGAATGGAGTTTCTTGGTGAAAGTGTTTTTTTGAGGTCCCAAATTCGTCCATCGACCTCCATTCTAAATCTCTGAACTTTTAAAGGAGTACAATTCTAAAACTATTAAACATTTCAAAGATTCCCTTTCAGGCAAACATGTCCACAGTAAGATGAACATTTTAAAGTTTGAATGGGGTTTCTATTCTATATATGACATTTTGAATCATTACAGTCAGTTCACCTTCTTTTGGGTCTTGAGTCGAACCAATTACTCCCGCGGAGACATCAAATTTCTCTTTTGGGCCTTGAGTCTTGGGACTCATGGCCCAAAAGAGAAATTTGATGTCTCCGCGGGAGTAATTGGTTCGACTCAAGACTCTTTTGGGTCTTGAGTCTTGGGAAAGAAAAAAAAGTGTGCCAGTTGGATTTGAACCAGGAATCTTCTGGTTGCAAGTCCTGTATCTAAACCACTGCACCACAGAGGTCCTTACATGTTCTGTTGACTTGCGTGGAATTTGTCTGAAAGATTATATAAAGGTAAAAGCCCCAGGTAAAAGTTAGAAAGATGTCCTTGCGAGATTTGAACTCAGGACCTTCAGTGTGTAAGGCCTGAATCTTAACCACTGCTCCATCATGGTACATACTTTCTATGGTGTCTTACACGCTCTTCAGTGAAAGATCAGATAAAGGTGCAAGAGTCAGGTATTTGTTGGAGCCCTGTCCTGGTTGGATTTGAACCGGTAACCTTCTGGTTGCAGGTCCTGTATCTAAACCACTGCACCACAGAGGTTCTGACTTATTCTGTTAACTTAGCCTTGAAAACTTTGTACCCTTTTCCCTTTAAATATCCATTGCCATTGACAATGCATTAGGCGCTTAAAGTTAAATATTTCAAAAACTACAAATCATTTCAAAGTAAAACATCTCAAGGATGCATGTCCACAGAAGGGGGAATTTTTGAACTGTGAATGGAGTTTCTAGGTGAAAGTGTTTTTTTGAGGTCCCAAAACCTTCCATCCGCCAACATTCAAAAACTCTGAACTTTTAAAGGAGTACAATTCTAAAAATATGCAACATTTCAAAGATTCCTTTTCAGGCAAACATGTCCAGAGTAAGATGAACATTTTAAAGTATGAATGAGGTTACTAGGCGTAAGTATGTAGTTGTAAGCCTGCCTTTAAATGTCCATTGCCGCATCGACAATGAATGAAACCAGGTTTCCTGGTGGAACTTTTAAAGGAGTACAATTCTAAAACTATGCAACATTTCAAAGATTCCTTTTCAGGCAAACATGTCCAGAGTAAGATGAACATTTTAAAGTATGAATGAGGTTACTAGGCGTAAGTATGTACTTGGGGCAACGGATAAATTGACTGATATCCGTAGAATAACTTGTAGGAGTGTCCTGGTTCAAATCCAGTCACCACCTTAGTAACTGAAACCGAATCTGGCCAATTCGGTCTCTTCGGACAGACGCTCTACCAGTTTAGCTATGCTGTTGGCTGAGAGTTACAGGTTTCCTGGTGGAACTTTTAAAGGAGTACAATTCTAAAACTATGCAACATTTCAAAGATTCCTTTTCAGGCAAACATGTCCAGAGTAAGACGAACATTTTAAAGTATGAATGAGGTTACTAGGCGTAAGTATGTAGTTGTAAGCCTGCCTTTAAATGTCCATTGCCGCATCGACAATGAATGGGGCGCTTAAAGTTAAATATCTCCAAAACTACAAATGATTTCAAAAGAAAAAATCTCAAGCATGCATGTCCACAGTAAGGTGGAATTTTTGAACTGTGAATGGAGTTTCTTGGTGAACGTGTTTTTTTGAGGTCCCTATAGCCTAACCCTAACCTTCCATCCGCCTCCATTCTAAATCTCTGAACTTTTAAAGGAGTACAATTCTAAAACTATGCAACATTTCAAAGATTCCTTTTCAGGCAAACATGTCCAGAGTAAGACGAACATTTTAAAGTATGAATGAGGTTACTAGGCGTAAGTATGTAGTTGTAAGCCTGCCTTTAAATGTCCATTGCCGCATCGACAATGAATGGGGCGCTTAAAGTTAAATATCTCCAAAACTACAAATGATTTCAAAAGAAAAAATCTCAAGCATGCATGTCCACAGTAAGGTGGAATTTTTGAACTGTGAATGGAGTTTCTAGGTGAACGTGTTTTTTTGAGGTCCCTATAGCCTAACCCTAACCTTCCATCCGCCTCCATTCTAAATCTCTGAACTTTTAAAGGAGTACAATTCTAAAACTATGCAACATTTCAAAGATTCCTTTTCAGGCAAACATGTCCAGAGTAAGACGAACATTTTAAAGTATGAATGAGGTTACTAGGCGTAAGTATGTAGTTGTAAGCCTGCCTTTAAATGTCCATTGCCGCATCGACAATGAATGGGGCGCTTAAAGTTAAATATCTCCAAAACTACAAATGATTTCAAAAGAAAGAATCTCAAGCATGCATGTCCACAGTAAGGTGGAATTTTTGAACTGTGAATGGAGTTTCTAGGTGAACGTGTTTTTTTGAGGTCCCTATAGCCTAACCCTAACCTTCCATCCGCCTCCATTCTAAATCTCTGAACTTTTAAAGGAGTACAATTCTAAAACTATGCAACATTTCAAAGATTCCTTTTCAGGCAAACATGTCCAGAGTAAGACGAACATTTTAAAGTATGAATGAGGTTACTAGGCGTAAGTATGTAGTTGTAAGCCTGCCTTTAAATGTCCATTGCCGCATCGACAATGAATGGGGCGCTTAAAGTTAAATATCTCCAAAACTACAAATGATTTCAAAAGAAAAAATCTCAAGCATGCATGTCCACAGTAAGGTGGAATTTTTGAACTGTGAATGGAGTTTCTTGGTGAAAGTGTTTTTTTGAGGTCCCAAATTCGTCCATCGACCTCCATTCTAAATCTCTGAACTTTTAAAGGAGTACAATTCTAAAACTATTAAACATTTCAAAGATTCCCTTTCAGGCAAACATGTCCACAGTAAGATGAACATTTTAAAGTTTGAATGGGGTTTCTATTCTATATATGACATTTTGAATCATTACAGTCAGTTCACCTTCTTTTGGGTCTTGAGTCGAACCAATTACTCCCGCGGAGACATCAAATTTCTCTTTTGGGCCTTGAGTCTTGGGACTCATGGCCCAAAAGAGAAATTTGATGTCTCCGCGGGAGTAATTGGTTCGACTCAAGACTCTTTTGGGTCTTGAGTCTTGGGAAAGAAAAAAAAGTGTGCCAGTTGGATTTGAACCAGGAATCTTCTGGTTGCAAGTCCTGTATCTAAACCACTGCACCACAGAGGTCCTTACATGTTCTGTTGACTTGCGTGGAATTTGTCTGAAAGATTATATAAAGGTAAAAGCCCCAGGTAAAAGTTAGAAAGATGTCCTTGCGAGATTTGAACTCAGGACCTTCAGTGTGTAAGGCCTGAATCTTAACCACTGCTCCATCATGGTACATACTTTCTATGGTGTCTTACACGCTCTTCAGTGAAAGATCAGATAAAGGTGCAAGAGTCAGGTATTTGTTGGAGCCCTGTCCTGGTTGGATTTGAACCGGTAACCTTCTGGTTGCAGGTCCTGTATCTAAACCACTGCACCACAGAGGTTCTGACTTATTCTGTTAACTTAGCCTTGAAAACTTTGTACCCTTTTCCCTTTAAATATCCATTGCCATTGACAATGCATTAGGCGCTTAAAGTTAAATATTTCAAAAACTACAAATCATTTCAAAGTAAAACATCTCAAGGATGCATGTCCACAGAAGGGGGAATTTTTGAACTGTGAATGGAGTTTCTAGGTGAAAGTGTTTTTTTGAGGTCCCAAAACCTTCCATCCGCCAACATTCAAAAACTCTGAACTTTTAAAGGAGTACAATTCTAAAAATATGCAACATTTCAAAGATTCCTTTTCAGGCAAACATGTCCAGAGTAAGATGAACATTTTAAAGTATGAATGAGGTTACTAGGCGTAAGTATGTAGTTGTAAGCCTGCCTTTAAATGTCCATTGCCGCATCGACAATGAATGAAACCAGGTTTCCTGGTGGAACTTTTAAAGGAGTACAATTCTAAAACTATGCAACATTTCAAAGATTCCTTTTCAGGCAAACATGTCCAGAGTAAGATGAACATTTTAAAGTATGAATGAGGTTACTAGGCGTAAGTATGTACTTGGGGCAACGGATAAATTGACTGATATCCGTAGAATAACTTGTAGGAGTGTCCTGGTTCAAATCCAGTCACCACCTTAGTAACTGAAACCGAATCTGGCCAATTCGGTCTCTTCGGACAGACGCTCTACCAGTTTAGCTATGCTGTTGGCTGAGAGTTACAGGTTTCCTGGTGGAACTTTTAAAGGAGTACAATTCTAAAACTATGCAACATTTCAAAGATTCCTTTTCAGGCAAACATGTCCAGAGTAAGACGAACATTTTAAAGTATGAATGAGGTTACTAGGCGTAAGTATGTAGTTGTAAGCCTGCCTTTAAATGTCCATTGCCGCATCGACAATGAATGGGGCGCTTAAAGTTAAATATCTCCAAAACTACAAATGATTTCAAAAGAAAAAATCTCAAGCATGCATGTCCACAGTAAGGTGGAATTTTTGAACTGTGAATGGAGTTTCTAGGTGAACGTGTTTTTTTGAGGTCCCTATAGCCTAACCCTAACCTTCCATCCGCCTCCATTCTAAATCTCTGAACTTTTAAAGGAGTACAATTCTAAAACTATGCAACATTTCAAAGATTCCTTTTCAGGCAAACATGTCCAGAGTAAGACGAACATTTTAAAGTATGAATGAGGTTACTAGGCGTAAGTATGTAGTTGTAAGCCTGCCTTTAAATGTCCATTGCCGCATCGACAATGAATGGGGCGCTTAAAGTTAAATATCTCCAAAACTACAAATGATTTCAAAAGAAAAAATCTCAAGCATGCATGTCCACAGTAAGGTGGAATTTTTGAACTGTGAATGGAGTTTCTAGGTGAACGTGTTTTTTTGAGGTCCCTATAGCCTAACCCTAACCTTCCATCCGCCTCCATTCTAAATCTCTGAACTTTTAAAGGAGTACAATTCTAAAACTATGCAACATTTCAAAGATTCCTTTTCAGGCAAACATGTCCAGAGTAAGACGAACATTTTAAAGTATGAATGAGGTTACTAGGCGTAAGTATGTAGTTGTAAGCCTGCCTTTAAATGTCCATTGCCGCATCGACAATGAATGGGGCGCTTAAAGTTAAATATCTCCAAAACTACAAATGATTTCAAAAGAAAAAATCTCAAGCATGCATGTCCACAGTAAGGTGGAATTTTTGAACTGTGAATGGAGTTTCTAGCTGAACGTGTTTTTTTGAGGTCCCTATAGCCTAACCCTAACCTTCCATCCGCCTCCATTCTAAATCTCTGAACTTTTAAAGGAGTACAATTCTAAAACTATGCAACATTTCAAAGATTCCTTTTCAGGCAAACATGTCCAGAGTAAGACGAACATTTTAAAGTATGAATGAGGTTACTAGGCGTAAGTATGTAGTTGTAAGCCTGCCTTTAAATGTCCATTGCCGCATCGACAATGAATGGGGCGCTTAAAGTTAAATATCTCCAAAACTACAAATGATTTCAAAAGAAAAAATCTCAAGCATGCATGTCCACAGTAAGGTGGAATTTTTGAACTGTGAATGGAGTTTCTAGGTGAACGTGTTTTTTTGAGGTCCCTATAGCCTAACCCTAACCTTCCATCCGCCTCCATTCTAAATCTCTGAACTTTTAAAGGAGTACAATTCTAAAACTATGCAACATTTCAAAGATTCCTTTTCAGGCAAACATGTCCAGAGTAAGACGAACATTTTAAAGTATGAATGAGGTTACTAGGCGTAAGTATGTAGTTGTAAGCCTGCCTTTAAATGTCCATTGCCGCATCGACAATGAATGGGGCGCTTAAAGTTAAATATCTCCAAAACTACAAATGATTTCAAAAGAAAAAATCTCAAGCATGCATGTCCACAGTAAGGTGGAATTTTTGAACTGTGAATGGAGTTTCTAGGTGAAAGTGTTTTTTTGAGGTCCCAAATTCGTCCATCGACCTCCATTCTAAATCTCTGAACTTTTAAAGGAGTACAATTCTAAAACTATTAAACATTTCAAAAATTCCCTTTCAGGCAAACATGTCCACAGTAAGATGAACATTTTAAAGTTTGATTGGGGTTTCTATTCTATATATGACATTTTGAATCATTACAGTCAGTTCACCTTCTTTTGGGTCTTGAGTCGAACCAATTACTCCCGCGGAGACATCAAATTTCTCTTTTGGGCCTTGAGTCTTGGGACTCATGGCCCAAAAGAGAAATTTGATGTCTCCGCGGGAGTAATTGGTTCGACTCAAGACTCTTTTGGGTCTTGAGTCTTGGGAAAGAAAAAAAAGTGTGCCAGTTGGATTTGAACCAGGAATCTTCTGGTTGCAAGTCCTGTATCTAAACCACTGCACCACAGAGGTCCTTACATGTTCTGTTGACTTGCGTGGAATTTGTCTGAAAGATTATATAAAGGTAAAAGCCCCAGGTAAAAGTTAGAAAGATGTCCTTGCGAGATTTGAACTCAGGACCTTCAGTGTGTAAGGCCTGAATCTTAACCACTGCTCCATCATGGTACATACTTTCTATGGTGTCTTACACGGTCTTCACTGAAAGATCAGATAAAGGTGCAAGAGTCAGGTATTTGTTGGAGACCTGTCCTGGTTGGATTTGAACCGGTAACCTTCTGGTTGCAGGTCCTGTATCTAAACCACTGCACCACAGAGGTCCTGACTTATTCTGTTAACTTAGCCTTGAAAACTTTGTACCCTTTTCCCTTTAAATATCCATTGCCATTGACAATGCATTAGGCGCTTAAAGTTAAATATTTCAAAAACTACAAATCATTTCAAAGTAAAACATCTCAAGGATGCATGTCCACAGAAGGGGGAATTTTTGAACTGTGAATGGAGTTTCTAGGTGAAAGTGTTTTTTTGAGGTCCCAAAACCTTCCATCCGCCAACATTCAAAAACTCTGAACTTTTAAAGGAGTACAATTCTAAAAATATGCGACATTTCAAAGATTCCTTTTCAGGCAAACATGTCCAGAGTAAGATGAACATTTTAAAGTATGAATGAGGTTACTAGGCGTAAGTATGTAGTTGTAAGCCTGCCTTTAAATGTCCATTGCCGCATCGACAATGAATGAAACCAGGTTTCCTGGTGGAACTTTTAAAGGAGTACAATTCTAAAACTATGCAACATTTCAAAGATTCCTTTTCAGGCAAACATGTCCAGAGTAAGATGAACATTTTAAAGTATGAATGAGGTTACTAGGCGTAAGTATGTACTTGGGGCAACGGATAAATTGACTGATATCCGTAGAATAACTTGTAGGAGTGTCCTGGTTCAAATCCAGTCACCACCTTAGTAACTGAAACCGAATCTGGCCAATTCGGTCTCTTCGGACAGACGCTCTACCAGTTTAGCTATGCTGTTGGCTGAGAGTTACAGGTTTCCTGGTGGAACTTTTAAAGGAGTACAATTCTAAAACTATGCAACATTTCAAAGATTCCTTTTCAGGCAAACATGTCCAGAGTAAGACGAACATTTTAAAGTATGAATGAGGTTACTAGGCGTAAGTATGTAGTTGTAAGCCTGCCTTTAAATGTCCATTGCCGCATCGACAATGAATGGGGCGCTTAAAGTTAAATATCTCCAAAACTACAAATGATTTCAAAAGAAAAAATCTCAAGCATGCATGTCCACAGTAAGGTGGAATTTTTGAACTGTGAATGGAGTTTCTAGGTGAACGTGTTTTTTTGAGGTCCCTATAGCCTAACCCTAACCTTCCATCCGCCTCCATTCTAAATCTCTGAACTTTTAAAGGAGTACAATTCTAAAACTATGCAACATTTCAAAGATTCCTTTTCAGGCAAACATGTCCAGAGTAAGACGAACATTTTAAAGTATGAATGAGGTTACTAGGCGTAAGTATGTAGTTGTAAGCCTGCCTTTAAATGTCCATTGCCGCATCGACAATGAATGGGGCGCTTAAAGTTAAATATCTCCAAAACTACAAATGATTTCAAAAGAAAAAATCTCAAGCATGCATGTCCACAGTAGGGCATTAACGACTTCAGATTTATTCAGGTCGACTCAACTCACACTAAAGTCGAAGTCGAGTCGACCTGTCCCGCGTGCACGCGCGCGCAGCGCGCGTGCACGCTGGACCCCCTGCGCGCGCGCGCGAAGCGCGCGCGCGCGATTTTTTTCGGTTATGGTTCGGGTTTTCCCCCTTTTTATGTCGGGTTTTTCATATTTAATTCGGTTCCTTCGGTTCATTCGGTTCAAAAAAATGTACGTCGCAGCCAAGGGGCGCGCAGAATGGTCCATGCACATTTATAGCAGAGAGGTTCACATTTAACTATAGCCGTACTCATTCAATTCTGAACCGATTCTTAAAATTTAAAATTCTCTATGAGATGTGAAGGGTCTTCTTTCATGTGTACTACTGATCGTTTCGCCATCAACAATATCAAGCAAAAGGGAAACCAGCGCCATATAAGGAGAAACCACACTGACACACTGCTGTCCAAATTAAGCAACTTTACTTATTGAAAAAATATGTCTTCACTTTCACAACATACAATCATGTGCGTTTTCATTGCATTTCTTTTCTCTCTTTCTTTTTTTTTTACCAGTAACAGCTCAGAATCAAAACACAGTACACTGACTGAAATAATAATAATAATAATCAGATGGCAAAAATCCACACCCAAAAACAACAGCTTGCCTTTACAATAGGCCAATGAATAGAATAAGCCAGTTAGAGATAATTTCCATGGTGAAATGTAATCGAAAATCCAAGGTTTAAAACCCCAAAATAAACGTCAGCTTGGCTTTACAATAACACCAGTTAGCGCATCTTTCAGACATTAATAAACCAAATTGAAGGCTTTAATTGCACACCACAAAACAAGTCAGCTTGAGTTATAATAAAAACAATAAACGAAATGTAGCCAAACCAAACATTAAAGCTTTTTCAAAATGCGCTGCCCATGGTCAGCTCTCAGAAGACAACTTCAACTTATACAAATAAATAATATAATTCAAAACTCACCCAGATATCCTTTAGAAATGAAACGACAATCAAGTAATCCCAATAAAACGTTAAATAATATTCCAATGGTATTAAAGTCCACTGTCAATAGCACCAGTAATCCTATTCTTCGTCGCTGTCAATCTCTTTCACAATCTTGGCCTTGCGCTCCTGGTTTTCATGGAGGAAGATGAGGGTATCAACATGTTCAGGATGAAGGCTTGCCCGCTGCCGGGTGATGGTATTCCCGGCCAGAGAGAACACCCTCTCGCTGGGGGTGCTGGTAGCTGGCACAGCCAAGTATCGATGAGCCAGTTTGGCTAATCTAGGGAACTGGTCCTGGTTCCGGGCCCACCATTTAAGTGGGTTCTCCATGGTGGGAATGTGAGGTGTTGCGAAATAATCCCGCAGCTCCTCGGCTGGAGTGGAGCGACCCTCTTTCTTCCCGCTTTCATAGTGTGGTCCAAAAAGTTCCTCAAAGTCACTTTCCATTCTGGATTTCTTCATCACCGGGCCCGGCGCAGCACCAACGTCCTCAGCTTGGATATCATCTTCATCTTCGCCGTCATCATTTTCAGCTGCAACGGCAATTAATAACGCTGATCAGTTTCTTCACAAACAACCACATATACGCAAGAATAATTAGGTAATAATTACAGCCAAATTGTATAAAAGATCAGACCTACATTTCAATAGCCACCAAGGTAATTATAGTTTTACGAAATAAATATAAAAATTAACGAATGATTTTTTTGTATAATAAATTAACAATAACCTGGATAGCTACGAAAGCAGCTGTAGCTTTTGACGTAGGCTATTGTGACAACAAGTAATTTCACTTGACAAAATGATAGACTGGACTGTAGGCCTAACTTTACCTGTAGCATCTGTGGCAGGCGCCTGGGGTGGGTCTGTCTCCTCTCGCAGCAGCTTATGCAGGTGGTCGTGGGCATCATCTCTCGTGCTGGATGGGAGGAACAGCAGATGTTTGAAGCGGGGGTCTAGCAGACAGGCGATGATGGGAATGGACTCTGCCAGGCCTTCAGACTCTAGTTTGAAGCGTTTTTGTAGCTGTTTTTTCACAGTGGTTTTGAAGGAGCGGATCGCACCCAAGTCCGACTCCTGGACACCGAGGGTGGTGTTGATGACGTTTAAAATCACGGGATAGATGAAAGACAGGCCAACGTGCAACTCGCCACACATCACTTTGGTAGCCTTTGCCAGGGGAGCTAACACAGGAATAAGTTGCTCTATGAGCTCCCAATGTGACGCTCGCATGGTGAGGGTCTTCAGAACACTTGGCTTTGTGACTGTTTCATCTGCCAGAACAGCCTGCACAGGGATTCTTTGCTCGTGCAAGCGCTCCAGCATCATGAAAGTGGAATTCCACCTAACCGCACAGTCATTTTGGAGCTTATTTTGTTTATTTTTGGTCACGTTCAGGTCAGACTGTTTTTTCTTCAGAGCGCCACTTGCCACGCTTGAGTGGCGAAAATGACTTACAATGCGTCTGGCTGCATCGACGGACTTGGTGATTTCAGGTAGGACTAATCCAGCTTTTATTGCCAACTGAAGAGTGTGCCCGGTGCATCCTAGGTCTTGTGGGGACATCTCGCACATTTCCAAGGCCAGGTTCATGTTTGAGGCATTATCGTGCACCGTACAAAACGCCTGTAGTCCCCACTCTTTTATTGTTGCATCCAGGCGAGCTGAGATGTTGACAGCTGTGTGTCGCTCCGTCATGAGAGAGGTAGTCAGGACTCTGGCTTTCATGTTCCACCCGTCTGTAATATAATGAGCAGTAATTGTGATGTAAGGCTCCATGGTTGGGGATGTCCATAAGTCAGTTGTTAGCGACACGCTCCTGCCTTTCATCTCCTCCTTGATGCTCTTTTGCAGGGCGTCACACTGCCGGTTGATATTAGCCCACAGTGTTGTGTGGCTCGGGACGGTGTAGTCCGGTTCAAAATATTTCAGTATTTCTTTGAAGCCTACCCCTTGCACTGCAGCCAAAGGTCGCACGTCTTTGACGATGAAATTAGCGAGCAAACCCGTGATGTGCTGTTTTTTCTGATCTGTTAGATGCTTTTTTGTGTAGTTGCTCATGACCTTCTGCACCCGACCACTCGCACTCCCACCACTCCCTTCATTATTTAGGTTAACTGGATGCGTTTTCAGATGGCCGAGCATAACGCTCGTATTGTTGTTATACTTGTAGCACTTCTTGCATAGTGTACAGGTCACTGTACGTTCTTCATCATCTAGAGTGAAGTACTTCCACACAGATGATCTGTGACTGTGTTGTTTGTTTTTCTGCGTATCTGATTCTGAATCCTCTATAGCCGCCATGTCTGTATTGTTGTTGTTGTCTGCTTCTGTTCATTTTCCCTCCACCGCGCTAAGTACCGCCCCTTGATTTTAGACATGAAGTGATTATTGGTTAAAGGTAGGATACACTATCAGGGTAAACCAATCAGAGACCGGGTTTGCAGTCCGCACCCACCTCCCTCCCACACACACACACATGGAGAAAAAAAAAACTTGGAAAAAAAAGAAAAAAAGAAAAACAACTTTCGACTTCACCAGGTGGGAGTCGACTTGTGCTAATTAAGTCGACTCAAGTCGAAGTCGACTTTTTGGTGAATGCCCTAGTCCACAGTAAGGTGGAATTTTTGAACTGTGAATGGAGTTTCTAGGTGAAAGTGTTTTTTTGAGGTCCCAAATTCGTCCATCGACCTCCATTCTAAATCTCTGAACTTTTAAAGGAGTACAATTCTAAAACTATGCAACATTTCAAAGATTCCTTTTCAGGCAAACATGTCCAGAGTAAGATGAACATTTTAAAGTATGAATGAGGTTACTAGGCGTAAGTATGTAGTTGTAAGCCTGCCTTTAAATGTCCATTGCCGCATCGACAATGAATGGGGCGCTTAAAGTTAAATATCTCCAAAACCACAAATGATTTCAAAAGAAAAAATCTCAAGCATGCATGTCCACAGTAAGGTGGAATTTTTGAACTGTGAATGGAGTTTCTAGGTGAAAGTGTTTTTTTGAGGTCCCAAATTCGTCCATCGACCTCCATTCTAAATCTCTGAACTTTTAAAGGAGTACAATTCTAAAACTATTAAACATTTCAAAGATTCCTTTTCAGGCAAACATGTCCAGAGTAAGATGAACATTTTAAAGTATGAATGAGGTTAATAGGCGTAAGTATGTAGTTGTAAGCCTGCCTTTAAACAATTATTTTACTGATTTTCCTTTCAGACCCCAAATTAGATATTGCTCAATTTTTCAAATATTCACTTCCAATTTGAAGCTCAGATTATACTAAGATCCCCCGGGCCCTGTGAAGGTATTTTAGTATAATCTGAGATTCAATTCGAATTCACTTCTCAAGTCTATCTTACTGATTTTCGTTTCAGAACCTAAATAAAACAAACGAAAGTTAAAGGCAGGCTTACAACTACATACTTACGCCTAGTAACCTCATTCATACTTTAAAATGTTCATCTTACTGTGGACATTTTTGCCTGAAAAGGAATCTTTGAAATGTTGCATAGTTTTAGAATTGTACTCCTTCAAAAGTTCAGAGATTTATAATGGAGGCGGATGGAAGGTTTTGGGACCTCAAAAAAGCACTTTCACCTAGAAACTCCATTCACAGTTCAACAATTCCACCTTACTGTGGACATGCATGCTTGAGATTTTTTCTTTGAAATCATTTGTAGTTTTGGAGATATGCATTGTTAATGCGGCAATGGACATTTAAAGGCAGGCTTACAACTACATACTTACGCCTAGTAACCTCATTCATACTTTAAAATGTTCATCTTACTGTGGACATATTTGCCTGAAAAGGAATCTTTGAAATGTTGCATAGTTTTAGAATTGTACTCCTTTAAAAGTTCAGAGATTTAGAATGGAGGCGGATGGAAGGTTTTGGGACCTCAAAAAAACACTTTCACCTAGAAACTCCATTCACAGTTCAAAATTTCCACCTTACTGTGGATATGCATGCTTGAGATTTTTTTCTTTGAAATCATTTGTAGTTTTGGAGATATTTAACTTTAAGCGCCCCATGCATTGTTAATGCGGCAATGGACATTTAAAGGCAGGCTTACAACTACATACTTACGCCTAGTAACCTCATTCATACTTTACAATGTTCATCTTACTGTGGACATGTTTGCCTGAAAAGGAATCTTTGAAATGTTGCATAGTTTTAGAATTGTACTCCTTTAAAAGTTCAGAGATTTATAATGGAGGCGGATGGAAGGTTTTGGGACCTCAAAAAAACACTTTCACCTAGAAACTCCATTCACAGTTCAAAAAATGTGTGTGTGTGTGTGTGTGACACACACACACACACACACACACACACACACACACACACACACACACACACACACACACACACACACACACACACACACACACACAGACTTTTCTGGGAACTCCCTGGAACCCCCCCAAAGACCCCTGGGCTGGGGGTCCCCGGACCCCATTTTGCTTAACGCTTTTTGAAAGTCCTGAAAAACAATATAAATGTATTGTCTGTCGGGCGGAAACCTCATTATGGCCAAAACTACATCTGTCTATCTGCCCGTCTAGCCAGGTCTTAGGAGCTGGCTCACTCTGGCGGCCAGACTGGTGGCTGCATCTGATTCAGTTGAAACAAGAATAGTCGCCCACCACTATTATTTTTTTCTTTTGAAACAAAAGGCATGGGTTTCCGAGGCTACTATTATTTGACACCTACTGTGGAAAAGTACTCACTAACTATATATTTAATAGCCTTGTCAGTTAAAAATAGTCTTCACTTTTGCACTTGGGGTTCGTACATCTACATACACATTCAGATTTAAAATATAAAGTGCTTACCCCTTGGCCACGGATTTTACAATCATGTACGGGCCCTCAGAAGTACCCGTATCTTCCGTATTGTTCAATAAAAATCATTTTAATCCGATTGGTGGCCATTTTCCCATAGAGTTATAATGTACCAACAGTGCAATACACCTCTCAACCGCTAGGGTCGCGCAGTTGAAAGCATACGGAGAAAATGACCACTGATTGGATTCAAATGCTTTTTATTGAACAATACGGAAGATACGGATACTTATGAGGGCCCGTACATGATTGTAACATCCGTGGCCATGGGGTAAGTACTTTATATTTTAAATCTGAATGTGTATGTAGATGTACAAACCCCAAGTGTGAAAGTGCAAAGACAGATGCTGATGTGCGTCAGTGGTTGCCTGGCAACGTCAAGGCAGAAGGCGGTGCGGGCAACGGGGACGGTCTTGAATGTGAGTGACAGGTGCCTCAAAGCGTTTTTTTAGAATCCGCTGGCTGCAAAAAACTGTGGCCGCGCACAACCTGCGTTTAACAGCGGCCAGCCAACTTTTGGTGAGAGCGCGCCCTTACAAGTAAAAGTCCAGTAGTCCAGAGTAAAAGTACAAAAGTATTGGCTTCAAAATATACAAAAAGTACCAAAAGTAAAAGTACTCATTACCAGATATCTCCCACAAGTTTTCAAAATTAATAACAATCTTTTGAAAATAGCAGATCTACAAGCTCACAACACGCTGCGATGCTTATGAGTTTGTTGATCAACTATTTTCAAATAGTCAAAGTTTAAATAAGGCTGAAGTGGTTAATGTATGTTTTGTAAATTTACAAAGTAACTAGAAACTAAAGTTGTCAAATAATTGTAGTGGAGTAAAAGTACAATATTTACCTGAGATGATAAGTAGTAAGTATTGAAAATTGGAAATACTCCAGTAAAGTAAAAAAAAAACACCTCAAAATTATACATAAGTACAGTACTTGAGTACTTTTCACCAACACTGACTACTAGTCCGTACTATGGCATATTATTTCTCAACCACTATTTGACTACTATTAAATGTGACAAGAAAAGGCATTTTCTTTGTGTTTTAATAAACAAATTGGGAGTTTGTGATTGTATGCAAAATTGCCTTTATTTTTCATGTATTTCTTTTCATACATCTGTTGTCAAATAAATAGACATGAGAAGAAGGCAGATGATTCCACCCCCTTCCCATGCCGATTACGCACCGTTTTTTTCTCCACACTGCAAACAATTTTTCATAGAATTTACAACATAAAAAAAAGCTTGACACAAGCTGAAATTACTGCCACCAGCTCAATGCTTACCACCTATTTAACATTGATCTCAATGAGCTGTATTTCTGTAGCAAATCCCAGAAACAAAAATATATATATAGTATTCACAGTTGGAACTATTTACAAATTGTAAGATTACAAAGGAAATGGACAGAAAATGAAGACGTTTCTACAAGAAACAATCTTTCAAAGGGAGGTGGAGACGTTTTCTTTTGTACACGTGGACCTTTCTTTAAATAAACAACCCTTCAACCCTTGTTTAACTTTGAAGATTCCTTTTACAGATCCCTGAAAATATTTTAAATACTCAGTCTTTTATCTAAAAATAAAAAAAAGAAAAAGAAATGCATCATTCAAAGTATTCTCCTTGTGAAGATATAAAAAAAAAGCATTGCATCTGTACAACTGATCATGTACAATATAAACATCACAGGTGAAAAAAAAGTCTCTATAATCAATCCAACTGAACGAGAAAGCAATGACTAAAGCCGGATTTATACTCCGTGCTGTCCAACACCAAAAATAGCAGATCATCAAGCACAACATGTTGCATTGTAGATTGGCTATTTTTGGCAATGGACGCCGTCTTACGATTAAGTATAAATCAGGCTTTACTTGGTCTTAGGAAAACCGATTGGCTAGAGAAGGCATGAAGCAGAAGTACAGGCCTCTAGTGCATCAAACACAAAGAATATAAATTCCTTTAACAAAAATTGTTAGAACAAAACGAAATGAAAATTAAAGCCTGACACTCTTGAGTATGTTAGCTATAACTAGGAGGTCTGAGAGGTTGTAGAAACACTTTGCGTCATAGATAGAACACTGGTAGCGTTATGGCTAATGTATTCCTCGCACAACCCTTTTGACCGGTCACTCGAAACAAATTATGCATTTAATACGTCATTTTCGTTGAACGACACTTTTTAAAAGGGTTGTGGATGAATAAATTAAAAGAAATTAGCCTTAAGGGTCCTACTTATTACAATGCAGGAGGAAGCACTATGGGGTGAGAGCAAACAAATAAACCATCATCCCCAACACAGAACAGGACAATACTTTAAGCCTAATTTATGATTTGTCGTACGACAGAGTCGCTCACAGAATATACTTTCAGCGAGTGACATTGTCACACAACAAAATATAGCTTTGCTCATAATTCACTGAAGGCAGATTTATACTTATTTGCACGCACGTGCCGTGCACCGGAAACAGCAGACCTGTAAGCTCACAACGCGTTGCAATCAGCTGTTTTCGGTATAGATTAAACATAATTAAGTATAAATAAAAATAAAGCATCATTCTGCACTACAGCCATGTGGTTAAAGATAGGCAGCACTTCTTTGTGCATGCATGTTAACACAACCGCAAGTGTCACTTCTCAAAGACATGCCCTCTGTCTATTCAGATTTACTGAATAGTCTTCACATTCATATGGCACATTGATTAATACATTATGTATTCTTCTACCATGCTGTTGCCCATCGAACAAATGGACAAAAAAACAATATAGATTCTTTCCCCACAAAATGTGCACTGACTGGAAATAGATACGTACAACTGTATCTTCAAATGCACTTCCCACCAGGAACTACAGAGGGCAGTATACTGACATTATTACGCACAAAGATATACTGGTACATTATGTCTCATTCATTACAGGAAAAAAAAAACAGACATTCTCAATCACACTGGCACACACAAGTATAGTGTCTTTGAAGAAAGGAAATATTCTAAAAGAGTGGAAACACTGGAATATCATTAATACCATTTTGCAATCTTTGCAACCAAATCCTTAACTTTGCATAAACTATCAACAAGCAGCATGATCCACATTACTGGCTGGTGAAAGCAAGTGAGATTGGACATTATTACAGATTTGCTGAATTAAACATTTTGTTGCTTACATCTCTGTTTTATGTATTTCAAGAAAATGGGAGGTAGAGCAAGAAAGCAGGGTTTCAGGCCAAGTTAGGGCTGGGCCATATCAATAAAACCAAATATCACAATATTTTGGACCAAATACCTCAATATTGTATGGTGAGATCTTATTTTTTCCAAACATTTTCTAAAACAGTTAAAATAGCAGAACTACAAGCAAGCGATGCAATACGTTGTGAGCTTGAAGATTGGCTATTTTAGCTATTTTTGAACATTTTCAAAATAAATTTAAGTATAAAATAGGGCTTAGGTGATTAAAACACTTGCATGTATGTCATATGATATTACGATATCGAGTCTTGTGTCACGATATCGATATTGTATTGATATACTGCCCAGCCCTAGCCCAAGTTCTCAACACCTTTACCCCAGTTTGCCGACTCTGCCACTGGATGAGGACAGTATAGTTTGCTTAATATGGCGAGTGAGTGTGTTGTGGTGGTCATGCCATCTCCCACAGAAAAAAGCATTTTCCCAGTGGGCTTGTGCGTGTCACGTTTATCAATAAGCAGCTAAGTGTGTGCGCATGTGTGCGTTTAGGGATTTGTGTACATGTGGTCTACATAAAGCTTATGGGAGGAGTACAATTAAGTAAAACTGTACAAACCAAGATGGAGGGAACCATGCTGAAATACGACTCATGATTAAAGAAGTTAAAGAGTGCTGCACTAACAAGTGTTTGTAAGTTCTGCGTCCAATGGCAGAGTTGTAAAAAAAAAAAAAAGAGGAGAAAGAAAACAAAAAATACATGCTTTCTCATTTTAAGAGCACCAGAAATCGTAAACAATCTTGAGTAAATATGTGTTTGTCAATAGTCCCATACAGGTAGCTGCATTGTATCCAGATGACTTACATGTTTTTCCCCAAAACCCTGCTTCTTCAGTTCTTCCTCGTCTGGGTTTTTGGCATGGAATATCTGTGCGTGTCTTGTGAGTAGGGATGTTTGGGGACAGTGCTTTCAATTTCTAGAAGATAATACTCGCCTTGACTGGATGCCAGAATTAATTCAATGTTCCCCTACAGTTCTCTGCCCCACACAAACAGGGGATCTTCTCGTCCTCAATGGGGAACTTATAGTCATATGTGATCTCCTCATTTACATTAATCGGTTGTCTGGAGTAGATCACAATCTTCTTTTGGGATTCCACCGTGATCACCTTAGCGTAGCAGTTGGGCTAAGACAAAAAAGAAAATAAAAAGACAAAAAGAAAAGGATAATATTAGAGGGTGGTAGTAACCCCATTAACCCTAGTGTACTTGTTTTGGAGAAATCTTCCATTTCAAACACTGGCCAACTAAGTATACAGGGTTTAAGTGGTTAAGAGTATGGATGCTGACAAGAAAATGAAATCATCAACTGGATGAAGCTCATGACAATAAATAAAGCTTTCAAGGGAACAATGTGTGGCTGTCTTACATTGCAGCTGTGATTGATGAAGCGGGCGAAGTTGCCACACTTGGTGGCATCAATGATTGTGTCATGGTCAACGCGGAACATGTAGCTGCTCCCAATGCCTTCCTCCTCATAGCGTTTCTCCCGCATGTCCGCAATCACCTGGATAAAGAATATTGTTGTTAAGAGTGCGTGTCTTACTCTGTTATATCCTTGTGAAATCACTGCCCTGATTCATAAATACTATTATTACAGAATTTACAAATATCATGGAATATTGTATCTATTCCATAGTCTGCCACAAGAGGGAGCCATGCAGCAATTGTGAATCACTGTTGCACCCTATGGCATCAGTGTTGGTTAATATACCTTTGTATGATATAATGCTCAGTTTGACTGATAATGCGATCACCTTTTTTGTGTCAATCAATTTCTCACCTGTCTGATGTTCTGACCCACATATTCGATCACCATTTCATCAGCAGCAATTGGCTCCATGGCAAACAGACCCCAGTCATGGATGTGCGATCTGCAGAATCTGATCTTCTTCTTACGGAACTGGGAGGGAAGGTGGAAGGAAATCAAAAATATTAAAATTCCACTCTGAAGTTGAAGGGTACTTGGTTGATTTCCTGTGTACAGGCCACCTTTTATAATTTGTTTACCTTCAACTGGTTGAATTTAAGTAGATCACTGTCACAAGCGAAAGAGGACAGTAGGCGCCGTTGTTCTGACCGTCGCTCAGAGCCAGGTCTCGAAGATACATGCACTTGTGCAGGAATACTCATGCCCTGAACAGAAAGAAAATGTATTGAAGACAGGCTTAACTATTGTCCCTTCGCAGGACATGCGCAAAGAGTGAAGGGATTCATCTTTTCCTCTGAGATACATTTAATACATGACTCTGAGGAAGATCGTAAGATCGAAACGTCAGTCATTCTTTATTGTACTAGCACCTGAATAAAAAGGCTATAACTGTCCAAGCTGCTCCAGTGTCAATCTCTTCTGCAACTTTTTTAACCTGATTCCTAGGCTTCTACCCAAAGTGACTGAAACTGACTTTAACCACTGCCAATCTGGCATCCCTACTTTGGGCTTGTGAACAAAAAACGTTTTCCCAAAATAGTGGAAATAGGATATCTACAAACTCACAACGCAATCGCGTTGAGCTTGTAGATCGGCTATTTTCACTATTAGGCGTATGATGAAGTATATAGGGTCCGTTAGATGGTACTACCAGTGCTTTTTCACTGGTTCCATCAACAATCCATTATTGTTAAAACATGGACAAAAAACATGGTGTGGACTGCCTATCCTTTAGCTATTGATAGAAGATTACTAGGTATGCAATTCTTTAACAATTCTTTAGCTTAAGTGCGGTTCCTGGTGTGTCCATGGGTCTAAATCTTGCACCACATTTTGTAATCTATTTCTCACCTGCATGTCCACTAGTGGTTCTTCTATCCCTTCTACTCGTGTGCTCTCAAGGTATTTGATTTTGTCCTTCTTGTCAATCTTATAATATCCCTCACTCCGTGCACAGCCAGTCATATGGTCCCTCATGCCATCATCTCTCCTCTTTCGCTTTATCAAAGGTATACTGGTTGGTGCAAGGGAGTTAAGGAAAGGACAGCAAGCTTTGGAAAAAATGTTACTGGTAAATCGTTTTTAAACTACAAATGACTACAGTACCTCACTTCCTTCTCACTATCTGAAATTATATTCCCAACACTAGTATACATTACATTTTTAGCATTAGCAATCACCGCCAACAGAGGGCACTAACATGCAGTTATGTGGAAAACAACTTAAAAGAATAACCCATGCAAACAATGTAATGGTGTACTTTCATGTTGAGGCTAAGCAGTAAAGGATATGAGGGTGGCTGACCCACAGCGTGTCGTTGAGCCAGTCATTAACATTGTCCTGCTGAAGCATTTTTTCATAGGTGATCTGTAGCAGGCGGATGTCCTCTTCATCGATACCATCATTCCAGATATCGTATAGGATGGTCATCTCCTCAAAGTCTGAGCGTCGGTTACAGATGGGGCCAGGGGGTGTCGTAACGGGGGAAAGACTGGCCAGTAGCAGCTGCTCCCATCCTCGCCGTGCCCTCCTGGGAGGCTTAACTACCACAGGTGCTGCTTCTTCATAGGGCAGGAAGCCATCCTCCGGGGGTAGGACAGTCTGAGCCTCTATCTCAGCTTCCCGGAAGTCCAGGTTTGGGTGGCTTGGGATGTCAGGGGATTTGGTATCCATTCCGTCTTCAGGCACATCTCTGAGATGGGCATCATGATTTTGGGGTAAGAGGGAGGGGGTATCTGAGAGCTCCAAAGACTCAACAGGTGGAGGGACCGCTGGGATCTTTTTGCTCTTAGGCCGGCCAGGCTTTCTCTTGGGTGGGGTGGTGTCAGGTTGCTCTGGAACATCTATGGATGGGACAGCAGTGAGATCTTCTGTGCTAGATGACTGGACCTTGTTCGGTAGGGTGCTCACAGGGGGCTCCTTGAAGACTGGCCTGTCATCCAGACTCTCAGAAGAAGGTTTCCTATGAATAGCCAGGCCTGTAGGGTCAGGGAAGATTGGCGTGAAAGTTAGGTCTCTGCCTGGGGTGCGGGGGACACCAGCACTTAAAACAGGAGATTGGGCAGGATAGGAAAAGGGGCTACCAGGGATGTGTGGGGAGCCAAGCAAAAGGCTGTTTCCTGTTAACGGGGCATCGCTGCCCGGTGTAACAGGGACCATATCAGTACTACTCTGGGACTTGCCCAGACCCCGGGCTCGTTCCATCAGGTCTCTACCAGGAGTGCGGGGGATGTCCTCATCTGTGGGCAGCCTGGCCCGCTGGGGGAGATCAGGGAGGGGGCCGGGTGGAAGCTGAAGGAGGGGGTGGCCTTCTGCACCAGGGTGAGGAGGGAGAGGGAGGTGCATGAAAGGAGCAGGAAGGGATTTGGGGCTAGGTGCAGCTGTCTCTAAATGGGACTGGGTACCTCGTCCAACAGTGCAGGGAACCTCCTCTGGCTCCGTTTTACTCTTGGCATGTTTATCCTGGTCATTCTCAGCCAAGGAGCTGGTTTGAGTGGGTTGTTGGAGGCTTTTAACAACACACTGAGTCTCTGTCTTCATTACAGAAACACCACTGTCTGGCCCTTCAACTGAAAGACAACCAAAATACGATCGATAACATCAGTACTTAAATAAAGAAAGGCTGCTTGTACATATCTTACATTTCACCTGAACAACACAGAATAAATCATTAGGAGGGGGCTCAAACCTTTAGGAGATGGAGGTCGCACGTCATCCACACTACTATGCCCATGATCCACTGCTTCTTCACTGGGGCTATGAGCTCTGCTTTTGGGCTTACTGCCAAGTTCCTCCTTGGGTTCCTCATCCTCTGGGGCAGGTCCTGGAGGTGTGCTGGGTGGCTTGGCCTCTGCCTCCGTCTCCACCTCCTCATCAGAAGATGAAGACGAAGATGATGAAGATGATGAAGATGTTCGAACACGATCCTCTTTACCCTCGTCCTCCACATCTACTGCCATCTCCTCCCTCTCCTCCTCCTCCTCTTCCTCAACCTCTTCCTCTGAGCTTGACTCGTACTCAGAAGAGTCGCCACTACTCTCTGCTGATGAGTCCGAGGAGGCTTTGTAAGATGAACTCTCAACTTCTGTCGGAATTTAGAAACAAAATGCTAAGTTACAGAGGAGAGGCATTATATACACAACAAATTACCACTTATTATGAGAGGCAGTTTTGTACCCTCATCAGATGAATCAGACGATTCACTTTCGCTGGATGACTCCCTCTCTCGTTCATCTTCATCATCTTCTTCTTCCCCACTCTGCTAAAGAGACAAGCAAACCATTAATTCTAAATATAATAGAGTACACTGTCCAAATAGGATACAATCCATACAAGATAACGACAAAGAAACATAGTCAATATTAACCACTTGAACCCTATACCTCGTTAACCGGGGTCCCCCAGGGGATCTACATACTGTATTTGGTGTTTGGTCCCCTTCTATTTCCCTCTACAGCAAATCTCTTCGCGGGAGAATAGCCGATCTCCAAGTTGTGAGTTCAGCCAAATGTTCGCCTATTATGACAGCCCAGAATAGGGTCGCTCGGGTTCAAGTGGTTAAGGTTGGACATAGTTACAGGAAGTCTTTTCACACATTTATTCATTTTTACATTTGCTGGAAATGGAGTTAGATCCAGAAAGTCTTGTTTGTGCAAAAAAAAGGCAAGACACATTAGTGGTCTAAAACCTATTATTATTAGTGTATCTGACTACATCCAGGCTGACACCCAGTCAGTCAGCTTGCAGGGTGTGCTACAATGAGGTATATGCAGGGACAGAGTCTGTCATAGATTAAGACAGGGTTCATGAAATTGGTGACAGCAGGTGTCCCCCCTTCTCTTAAAATCCCAGAAAGACTGCAAAATCATAATGGCATGTTGCAAATGGCAACATAGGGCCAATAGTCATTGTTTAACTGTTCAGCCAGACAAATAAGTGTCAAGGCAGGGTATGTCCAGAGAAAGACAGAGGGGGGATTTGAAAGAAAAAAAATGTAATCTGGCTGGCTATATTCAGGGAAAACCATCAATAATATGAATAGGCCTATTTATAATGTGTGTGTAAAGATAATACCAAATACACTGAGTATTATATTATTGTATATTATTTATCAGTGGAGGGACGCATCATTTATTTTATTAATAGGCGATGTTGCATTAGTGATGTGTATATCACAAGTTACTCACAATGGGATGATCTAAGTCAAATTATTGTTATGTTGTTTAGAGGAATACGTCACCCCCATGTCTTTTAGTTTTCCTATCAATTACTCACCTGTGAGTGTGAAGCCTTTGCATGTATAGAGAATTTTAGTTTGTGTTACATTCCTTCATGGTGAATGAAGAATCCAAAAACACTTGATGAATTGAAAAAGAAATCGGAGTCATAACGCTCCGAGTATTATCCAACTGTCGTGGGGTGATTTTAGTTCACAATCACACGCTCGCCCCGGTGTGCTCCTCACTCGTCCGTGAAGTGTTTTTAAAAGTTTGAGAGAATATTTTATGAGGAACATGGGACTGGTTACTTGGATTATAATCTGAGAGCTGTGTTGGAGTTTATAAGCAATTTCTTAATATAGTTTCTGTTGTTGTTAATCCTGGACCCCATATTTTCAAGTATTTTCTTCGTTTTTGTATTCTTCATTCACCATGAAGGAATGCAACACAAACAAAAATTGTCCATAAATCCAAGGCTTCATGGGGTGAATAATAATTGATTCGAGGTGAAGTATTCCTTTAAGAGTGCTGGCCATTTATTTCTCAACATTTTAGTTGACTTCCTTCTTTTTAAAATTGTTTGTGAGAACTTTTGTAGAAGGGCACATTTGGACCAGTACATGAGATCAGAGGTGTCATTTGAGAAAAAATGCCTATAATGACATGCTGAAAAAAGGGATGCCAGGTTGAAAGTGGTTAATAAATGTATGGTTGCAGACACACACCGGATGGTTTGAGATGCACTCAGTGCCAATATAAAATCAGATTAATCTGCAAAAAAAGAGAAATATATGAAAAAATATGCATAAAAGAATCAAATTTGAGGTTATAATGTGAATGCTCGAAGGTGGTAACTGCCATCCCCTGGGACCCCAAATGATGCCCCTGCATGAGATAATCTCTGTCCACATCAGCATATGACCAGTACTACATGGATGCGATGTGGTTTGATAAAGGCAGCAACAGTTATAACTTCATGAGGAAAATCTACAAGCATATTAACCAAATCATTGATAAATGAGGCTGATGGACCATCACACACAGACAAGCGCACACACACATCTTTTAACCCATTGAGACCTGAAGCCGATTCCACATGGCTCCTAAATCTCAACAGTATTCTGAAAAACGTTTGTTTCTATATCAGTGGTGCTCAATCTTTTTCATGTCAAGGACCCCCAAAATGATATGTATTTGGCCGCGGACCCCCATCAGAATATGTTGTTCCAGGGACCCCCAGAAGCAAAGATTTGAGTTAAAAATGTTCGCTTTAAAAATATATATATTCAAAGATTTGCACACATTTTCACGATTTTTCAGAAATAGCAGATCTACAAGCTCGTAGCACGGCACCGAGTGCCGCGCTATGAGCTTGTATATCTGCTATTTTTGAATAGCCCAAAGTGTAAAATAATGCTTTTTAGCTCAAATCTAAAAATGACACAGTTCCAGGTCTTAATGGGTTAAATACACAAATAAACAAGCCAGCAAGTAATGACGGATAGCTCACCTTTTCTAACAACACCCTCTCGGAGGCCGCGGTTTCATCTGGTTCCTCCTCCCTATCAGACAACGACTCTTCCTTCCCAGAAGTTTCTACTTCTTCCTCCCCCTCGCTGTCCAGAGGTCGCGATTGTCGTCGTTTTGCAGACAGGCCCTCGCCATCCGTTTTGGAATCTGATGGGAGCTCAGCTTGGTCTCGATCCCGTTCTAAATTAAATTAATCGTGAGAATTATATAGCCATTAGAAATGTTGTTATGTACCTAGTACCTTCAGGAGCAGCCAATATTATTGACTTGCGCACGTGGCACATTCAGCCTTTTGCTCTTTATTACAACCCCCATGAGTTGACCCCCTTAGCAGAGCCACATCCCACTCATCACCCAGCCTTAAAAAAAATGAGGTTGAATAGGCCTAACACTATGAAAAAGGTTTTCGCTCTGTTGAGTTTTAGTTGTAGAGGGTTACCTTCATCCTCCAACTCGTCATCCACAGGAGTTGAAGGCCGGGCTCGCTTGTTGTCACCGGCAGCTATAGCCTCAGGCTTCCTTTTCACCTAAAGATAACATGTGACTCAGTTACACCAACTTCACCAAATCAAGGTAACCAAGGTGCGACAATTGTATTCCTCATCATACAGTATGTTTGCTGAAGTATAAATTAATCTCAGGGATTACCTTAAAGGAGGGTAAGCGGATGGCTCCTCGCAGGGAAATGCCCAGGCCCATCCCCTCATATCCCAGTCCCTCTCCCTTGTTCCAGTTTTCCAGCAGACTGGAAGCTATGGTCTCTTTCGGTTTAGGTCTCTCCTCTTCCTTTCCCTCTCCAGCTTTCACTGGAGTAAGGGATGCCTGGGTGAACAACAAATACTTAATGTATGTCTATCATCTTGACACGAAAGCAAATTGAAACAGGATGAAAGTTCATATGGGTTAGAGCAGGGGTCCGCAACCTTTTTGACATGAAGCGCCATGTTTTCATTGACTTGATAGTCAGTGTGCCCGCCATATCAACATTAAGTTTAATTATGACAGCACATCAAAATGTAATATTTCCAACTGATTTTGGTTGTCCATAGGCTATACATAACTTATGTATTTTTCTTCTTATGTAATATTTTCTGTCACATCAGGATGTAATGATCATTAGCCTCAGAGCAATAACTCGACTATCTCTCAGACTCCCTCCCCAGTCAGAGATAGGAGTTTAAATTAATGTAGAATTATGTGCAGGATGTAATTGTATATAGAGACTAACCTTTTTTGAATATTTAATTTAAGAAAAAAAACTCTCTCTCACCCTTATGCTAGTGTGCCAATGTTGGCACCCGTGCCAACATCTACCCCTGGGTTAGAGTGTTCACTATTGTTACTGTCAGGTTGAAACTACTGTGTCTACTGTGCTGTTGTTGTGATAATTCCTGTAATCATCAAACCAACTTACTAACTCAATATCATGTCACATAAAGGCAAGATTGTTACCTTGATAAAAAAAATCAAAATCAAAAACTGATTTGTCAAGTCTTTAGTCATGTCATTGTTACCTCTGCCAAGTGCCAAGGAGGTTGTTTCCACCCCCATCTGTTTGTGTGTCTGTCTGTGACCAGCATATCTCAAAATATTAATAGCCAGATTACCATGGAATTTGCTTTGCAGTGACCCCATGACCTTTCCTCTAGCGACACCATCAGGCCAAACTTTCAAAGGCGAGATTTTCAGGCCTGGGTAGAGGTCGACATTCCACAGGGCATTCTTACAGTAATGATTATACTGTGTACAACATTGAATTATTTAGATTATTTTTCTGTTTTTTTAAAACTCACAAGTTATAGTAACCCATAATCCCCAAAGTATGTGTGTAACAAGGAACAATCATCAACTCTGTGATGAAACTGCACTGATAAGTTAATAAAATGTATAACTCACCTTGGCTGAGCGTTCCTTCTTGTCCCACCAGTCATCAAAAGCCCTAAACGCCACCACCTCCACCATTTTGCGGTTGAGGTCCCTCTTCATGATGGCCTTCAGCTCTTTGACAATGACCATCAGTACTCCATCTACTGTGGCCTTGTGGGGGTCTTCCTTTTTATCCTCATATCCAGGGGGAGGAACAGCAGGGTTGAATTTTGGCATGCTGGGATGTGGCCAAAGTTGTCCGGGGTCCCCTGCAGTATTGGATTGTATATCACCCATGGAAAGGGGTTGGAAGGGTCCCCCGAATGCGCCCGCCGCACCTGCAGCACCCATGAAGTGAGGGTACGGGTAGGGCCCCCTGGTCTGAGCGATGCGACTCAGCATCTGGGTCTGCATCTGGAAGGACATGTGAACGCTGCCCCACTGTGGAAGATAGTTCATCAGTTCCATCTGCACCATGGTGGGCATCATGCTGGAAGCATAGGGGCCCATGTGAGGCAGCATATGGTGGGGAACCCCAGGTGGACCAGCCAGGTGGTGTGAGGGCATGTGAGGGTGTGGAATAGCATACCCAGTCTGATGGGGGAGAGGGGGGAATCCTGGAGGAAGCATAGGAATGGTCTGATGGGGGGACACTGCAGAGTTCATCACAATGCTCTTGGCACAGTCTTCACCGGTGATTGGTGTTCCAGGCATCTCATCATCAGAGATTTCCATGTCTTCCCCGGATGATTGATGGCCCTATGCAGGAGGTGACACAATCTGAATTTAGCTTGATTTTGTATGGTATTATGTGCTACAACATCTTTCTAATCTAGTGTAAGGCTTTTCCCTTTTACTTCATTCCAACAATATAAAAAATACATCCACCCCATCATTATAAACCACACAAACCCACAAATTGCTTTCAATTCTAAGCTACACATTACAGCCTGCTCAATTAACATTTTACAGAATTTAACCACATGAATCCTATCGTTTCTATTCTGGACATGTCATAATAGACGAACATTTGGCAAAACAAATGGTGAATGCAGCTTGAAACACAACGCATTATGAGCTTGTAGATTTTCTATTTTCAGGGGACCGACCAAGTATAGAACCCTGAGGCACCCCGGTCAACAAAGTATATCAGGTGTAAGTGGATTAAATTGCTGTTTAAGTTAAAACAAGAGCAGCCAATGACATGGCTCAAGTTCAAAGTT
Source organism: Gymnoscopelus microlampas (assembly GCF_963454915.1). Taxonomy (NCBI): domain Eukaryota; kingdom Metazoa; phylum Chordata; class Actinopteri; order Myctophiformes; family Myctophidae; genus Gymnoscopelus; species Gymnoscopelus microlampas. The sequence goes on from NC_139958.1 coordinate 23,156,193, forward strand.
ACCGTAAGTATATTCAATAACAAATGCCCATGTTTTTGACATCATCATTTAATCACGAAATGTATTATATGAATGTAAAAAAAATAGAGATATTAAAGGGGGTGTAAGTGATTTTGGTTAAAAATAAGCATTAAATAGCTCTATATTCCCATAGTAATCATTGCAATATAGTCTTTGTTCAGTAACAGGTGTCTTCCCATCTCTCCAGCTCTTTTAGTAAACAGAAAATACATTTTCAGGTCAGGATACAATTTCATCCAATCAGGAGAGAGAACTCATACAGGATAAACAAGTGAAATTGGAAGTGAAGAAACAAAAGGATGAGCAGACAAAATTGGAATTGGAACATTATAAATCGGGGGTTCTCACTCCTGATTGGATGAAATTGCTAACCCACCAGAAAATATATTTTGTTATTAAAAGGTTGGAGAGATGGGGAGACCCCCGTTACAGAACACTTTATAGCAATGATTACAATCAAACCCACTCTTCCCGCCCAAAACTACCGGCTGACAGGTGCCACCCCAGCCCGTAGGAGTATGTGCAATGACCGCTATCACCCTCCCCGGCCGGCTTCCATCCCCCGAACACGGCCCAATTGTGTTTGCATAGACGCGCGACAAAGCCAGATGCACCACGGTGGGTTTGAACCCACAACCCCATGGTGGTGGGCAGGGACTTTACCACTGCGCCACCTGAGCACCCCGAGCTTTAACCTTTTAACAAAAAACTGAAAATATCACTTAGCATTTAACCACTCATGCCCCATTTCATTAATAATAACAACAATAATACATGGCATTTATATAGCGCTTTTCATAAATAGCAGATATAGCCGATCTAGAAACACAAACAAAATAAATATTTTTAAAACATGCTCAAAATAGGGACACCAGGATGAAAGTGGTTAATTATCTTCACTTGTATTGATTATAGAATAACATTTGAAACAACTGGAAATGAAACGAAACCACACACAGTCAACTAAGCATTGGGAGTGGCATCTTTACCCAAATGACCAGTTTGCAATGTTTGCTTTGTGATAAAATGAAATGTGAGACATGAGACACTGTGGCCAATCCTGACTGTCAGGCTCAGCAAAACCAGGAAGTGTATTGCTGAATGGGGCCCACAGCCAGCCACCGTTTCCCTCCCAGTTGCGTGTCTCGTGAGTGTTAGAAAGAGGAAATGAAAGTGTTCTATTCCCCAACAGCAGAACGGCTCTTATTACTCCTTTTGGAGGACAGCACAAGGTGTAGAAATACAATGAGGTTATAGGCCAGTTACAACTGGACTAAAAATAAACATGCAAACCTATTTTCTTGTAATGAAGGTTCATGCATTTATTAAGACCATGGCTATGGACAATAATGTAATCTAAGACTCAGCATTCATTAAATAAATAAATCGGGTATATTGTTTTACAAAAACTAACAAGACCTTATCCTATTTTATACACGAGCCACAGCCTGTTTCCCTATGGATAATATGATATTTCTGACTACTTCTTCAGCAAATTTTCTCAGCCAAGACTCAAGAGCAAAGCGTAAAAGAGGATTGATAAAACCAACTAAGGGGAATGTTGCGACACAATTTCAAGATAACTTTTTTCTTCGCATTTCAGTTTGGTCCCCCAAGTAAACAAAACAACTCTCTCTCCGTTAAGTTAGAAAGAAAACATGTTTTTAACTCCCAATAATCCTTTGCTCTCAGTTCAGCAATTGTTTGACATGCTTTGGACCAAAATGTCCTCTAACAGTGCCCACTTTGAGAACCAATGCTCTACAACGTTGGTTCTCAAAGTGAGGTCTGGCAACCCCCAGGGGTCCTTGGGGGGGATCCAGGGGGTCCCCAGCAAAAGTAGTTAATATAGCGCCACAATCATTCTAACCACTTTATCCATATGTTATCCATAAAATAGCAGATACTTTGTGCTGCATGGCGAGCTGCTATATCTGCTATTTTTTTAAATGTTTGGAACATTTTAGCTTTTTGTTCTTACATAAATCTTCTCTTCTGGGGGTCCCTGGCACAAAACATTTTCAGACGGGGTCCGCGGGCAAATACATATCAATTTGGAGGTCCTTGAAAAAGTTCTGTACAAGGCTTAAAGAAATGAGAAAGCTTACTACTACCATCTCCCAATGAAGCCAAATCACACTTCCTGCACCCTCTGGGTAGTGGGTAACTCTGTTATGGGACACTAGCTGTAAGAACAACATTGCAATCTGCTCATTACAAATGTCACATATCACTTGTGTGCAATGACCCTATTCATAATGGACAGAACTATTTCAGGTTTTAGGTAAACTACAAACTGGGGACAATTTTTTTTATTGTGTTAGTAAAAACCTCCAACGAGGCCCTCAACAACCAGGCTCCCCACTACCTCTCTGAACTCCTCCAACGCCACGCCCCCTCCCGCTCTCTCAGGTCTGGTGATGCCAACTTGCTGGACATCCCCAGGACAAAGAAACGAACCTGGGGTGACAGGGCCTTCTCGGTGGCAGCCCCCTCCCTCCGGAACTCACTCCCGGGTCACATCAAAGATGCCCCCACCCTCGCCACGTTTAAAACCACACTCAAAACCCACCTTTTCAGACTTGAATTCCCTACCCAATCCTAATCCCCCCTTTTTACCTTTACTTCTATCACTTTTAACCTTTTAACTAGTTTTTCCTAATAAAGTTGTTTTCATTTTGCGGCAGTTTTGTAAAGCGACTTTGAGTATAAAGAAAAGCGCTATATAAAATGTATATATTATTATTATCGTTATGTCTTACCGTGTCCATTATTTCAGGTGGCGTATGGTTTCCAAAACAGCCATCTTTGAGGTCATTGGTGTTCATCTTCTCATGGACAGGAGAGCTGATCCTCTTGAGCAAGGAGGCTGTTCCAGGGATTGGCTCATCATCATCCGAGTCTGGCAGTGGGGTTGGACTAATATCTTCCAGGCCTGTACTAGAGGGACGAGAGTTATGCTGACCACCATGAGAACCCCCTGTGTAAGGTGGGATTGGGGACAGCTGAGAGGATGAGGAGGATATGGGACTTCCCTCCATTCGCACTTCAGTGTCTGAGTCACGCTCAGCCAGGAAGGGCAGCAGCTTTGTCCTTTTTTCTTTGAGGAGCATCTCAATGCGGGAGTCCAGGCTATTTCGCTCTGAATCCATCGTGGGGGTGCCAGGCGAAGGACAGTGCTCCGGCGTTTGAGGAGGAGGGGGTGTGGTTGGCTGGTGGACAGGCTCTGGAGGTGGTTCAGGGATTGGTGGGGTTTCTGGCCTCTCCTTGCCTGACATAAAGTCAGTGGCAGCTGCCAGGGGTGGTTGGGGGGGTCTGCCTCCTGCCTCCCGCTGGACGGGATGAGGGAAGGGGGGCTCTGAAGGAGGGAATGCAGGTGGCATGGGAGACGGAAAGGGAGAGAAGGATGACTTAAAGTTGGCTGCAGCAGCAGGGGGAGGTGGTGTGTAAGCAAATGAAGAGGTGGATGGTGGTGGTTCAGGTGGAGCAAGTTGCTGCTTGAAGCCAACTTGCTCAGCGGCGGTACTTCGATAGTTTGTATTCCGGTACTGTTGCCTCTCCGGTCTGCGGTTATAAGCATCCTGGAACTTGCTCTCGTGTCTGCGGGACTTGTAGGCCGCCGAACCTTCGGCTCGGCTGGCCTGGTATGCAGGAGTGGTCTGCCGGCTGGAATAATTGGAATCTTGAGAGAAGGGTGTACCTGTCTGGCGTGGGGTAAGCGGTGTTCCTTGGGACTGAGGCGTATCCTGCCTTAGGCTGGAGTAAGCTGTGTCCAAGGACAGAGGGGTGCTGGCGCTGTTGGGGGTCACTGTTCCTCCCACAGCTGACACACTGCTCTCAGACAGCCTGCGGATACTAGGCTCACAGGCCTAAGTGGATATGAAATAACAACGTTAAAGGAGGAGCTGCATTGAAGGAAACACATATTTAAACACACAAGAAAGCATCTAGCAATGCCAGCACAGCAATTAAATATTCCCCTCGTTTTAACCCCTTTCTTAGAATACATACAAAATAAATAATGCAACTGGCAAAAAAATAAAACAGCAAATTAGTAGGGGAGAAGTATCCTTGTAATTCTGAGCTGATTGGACTACATGCCACATTGCTCCAGCCTGCAGTACATGTTCCAATAATTGTGCTGCTCCCCTTCCCAGTCAAGGGGCTGACTACATTGCATCATCAGTCTCTTTTACCACCTGCTGTACTGATTAAGTGGATTAGAGATGACATTGTCAGTTTAAATTGGCAATTTCTCCATTCATTGATTCCAAGAAGAATATCATTCAATAACAATAACTACAGCATCGTCTGAACCAATTCAACAGATCATTCAGACAAGCAGAAAGTGTGAGTTTTCACCACATTAACCCTAACATCTCTAAATTCATAATAGCCTGATATTCTGTGAAAATAAGCAAACATTCTGCGAAAATAGCAGATCTACAAGCTCACAACTCATTGTGAGTGTGTAGATGGGCTATTTTTGGCAAAAAGATTTAGTGTAGAGGGAAAACGTTGGGGAATACAGTAATACAGACCCCTGGGGGACCCAGTTAACAAAGAATACAGTATAGGGTTAATACACTTAAAAAGGAGTAGTTCACCCAAAAAAATACTTATTTTCTATCAATTACACACCCCATGAAGCATTGGATTCATGGAGAATTTTTTGTCGCATTCCTAAACCAATAATTTGATTACCGGTGGAAAGATGCTAATGTATCCGGTAGGAGACACGAAGGAGACTCTTTGAGTCACAAAAACATATCCATGAATTCAAGTCTCCATGTGGTGACCAATCGATAGGAAACTATGCCTTTAATACTCTTTGTAAGTTCCTTCATGTTTCGTCTTTTTTTTTTTCTCTGTAAAGTGAACCTCTTACCAGTAGGGCTTCTGCTAGGCTACGAGGGGAAACCTCTCTAGACTCCTCCCCACCAAGAGGAAGTGTCCAAGGAGTGTAACTGCCATTCATAAGGCGCTGGAAGTACCTTAGGCGCTTCTCACCTGAATGGGAAACATAAGGTCAGGTTGGGTTTAGGGACAAAATGACCAAATAGAATCTTTTCCACAGCAAGACAAATTCAAGAGTAAGTATTAAATATTATTTTATCAAAAGCCTGAAAGTAAACAACATAAGACACTTTTCTTGGTCAGTTTCCTCATATAATGTTAAAACATTTGCCCAATTAAAAAATAGCAAATGTATCAACTGCTAATATGGAAAATTAAATAATTGGGCAATTTCAACTACAAATTGTGACCGATATATAAATGCTATATTACACATTCAATATTAACAATATAGTTTAACCAAACTAAAGCAGTTTGTGCATAGCATTTATCTCATAGAATATAATGATAAATGCTGCTTATTTCATATACTGCATTTATTCTTATGAATAAATTCATCAAATGTGCCGTTATCGTTTATGAACTGCACTAGAATTGACAAAAAGTGAGACTGTCTCTTTAAGAGAATATAAAGAAACAATCATAGTGTCACAGAAAAGAGTAGATTTGTTAGAGGACAGGCTAAAAGGACCAGTGCAAACCTCAGTGCATTTAATGTAATGCTATTTCTAAGTAGAATTAGGAATTATATTAATAATTCACGTTGCTTTTGTGCTTATTTAAATTAAAACCAAGCCATAAGACTGAGACAGTATCAATAAGATCAGAACCATTGTTTTACCTTTGAAGTAAAACTAATAAATGCAATTATATAATATACACACACACACACCTGACCATGCAGGCCAGGTGTTTGTCTATATTCTCAGTTCTCACTAAATTGATTGATTGCCAGCACTACATTAAATACTGCCATCCTTACAAAAAACAAAAAATAAATAGCCCAACAACATCAAGTTAAGTTGTATTTCTATGTAGATCTGAAATTTCACAATGGAACTCATTACACAGCACCTTTACTTCGGCTCCAGGCTCGTGGGAGCAGTCTAGCAGCACTCAATGAAATTCAATTATCCAACGTTACCAAGCAACGGACGTAAATGTGTAGCCTACACGTGACCACAGCACTCCTAATAATTTCAATAACATAAAATATTACTCCGAATATTTTACACCAGCCCCAAAATACTAATAATAATTGTGCAAAACTAACAAGTCATCATTTTACGCAGCTGAAATGTTGTTTACCTTTAGGGTCAAGCTCCACGTGGATAATGTTCCCCATGACAGACGTGTTATGAAGCGTCCGGACAGCATCCTTGGCGGCTTTTACGTTCTCAAATACAACTTTGGCTATTCCCAGGTGCTTTTTGTTCTTCGGGTTGTACAAGATTTCCACTTCTTCTATGTCTCCGAATTTCTTGCACATGTCGTTCAAAAACCCTTCTCTGATGTTATCGTTCAGCCTTGCAAATGTCACCTCCTTTGGAGGCACGGGGCCGATGTAGCATTCATCGATCTAAAAAAGAAAAGAAAAGAAAGGGAATCTAGTTAGAAGTATCGATGGTTCGGGTCAACTTTTAACGAATCGTAACGATGCATCACTGTGCAACGTTGTCCTCGGATGTAAGCCTGTACAGTTATAAAGTTCCAACCTTAGGGCGCCGTTTATTCCAAATAAACACGTTCTAAGTCAAATTAGGTTATGCACTGGATGAGTAGCCTATAATCTACGTTACAATTTTATGCATAAGCCTTAAAACAATCAAACTAAATGTTGAACATCGGAGGGGGGTGTGTCTGACTGCCTCGCATTTGACAGCCCCCCGCGAACCAAAACTTCAGAAAAAAACATGGTAAGTTTCTTTAAGTCCAAAGTGCTTTGCCCAGATTTTCTACCTTAAACTTCGGAACAGGCAGATCCGTCTCCTTGTATTTCGTCCAGAGACGACCGATTCTCGGGTCTCGGACATCCACGGGTGGGATCCCAGGATTCTGTAGGGGAAACAATGTTTAGTTCCATGCAAAAACTTGGGAAGCAGGAGGCGACAATAACTTGTTGCAAAGTTGAAGGGCGCTACTGACAGAATATCAACTAGAGCTGTGTCCCCCAGTAACTGATATTTTTGTCACGATGTGTGCAAGATGCAGATGCACTGTGTCGCGTCAAGCCCAAAGCAATAACAATCTGGGCAACATTAACCCATCATGGAGGTCGGTTACTCCGTTACGATTGTAGCGTTCACCGCATCAAAGGCGGATGTAAACGATCCACTCACGGGCATGCTGAAAGTCTGTCCATCGTAGCGATACAGTTTGTGCGACCCCTTCTTCAACGCCGGGTCAATAATCAACTTGTAACTTCTCCAGTGATTTCGCTTCTCCCCCGAAGTGCCAACGGGATGATGGCTGTCCATGCCGTTCGACAAACCTGGAACGAGAGCCAGCGTTAGAAAGCGACCATGAGGGGAACACAGAGCCACTAATTACCCAATAATAAGGTAGCAAACATATACAGCTGATCCTAGTTTGCTTACAGGGTCCCATAGGCTGGCATACTAACAGTGAAATGGGGGCTAGCGTATCCCAGTTACCGAAACAGACATTAGGCTACAGAAAGAAAAAAGAACAAGCTTACTTGAAGTCTGCTTTCTGCCATGGTCCTCGTTCAGTCTATTTCTTTCCCCTGCTGGCTTGGACATGATTTGTCCGATCGAATGCGTTATTTATTTTTGAAAAAACAAAATCGTTTTCCTTTCGCTCGTTACATTACATGATTTAGCTTAAAGAATACTGCCTCCTTTTAGCGAGAGCCAACACATATTGTGTGCCTCTAGTCTGGAGCTTCTGTCTCTCCCACAATACACCGCTGAGCTTGCCCTCCTCCTGTGATATTCGCACTTTCGTTACAAAGTTCTTTCCGTGACTCCATGTTATTTAAAATTGATACCGGGATGAATAAAATGACAACGTTGTTAAATGATTGTATTAGTTATATTCACGCAATCACATGATGTTAATGTATAATAATAAATTGTTGTGTGGCCTGGACATGAAATAGATTTTTGTGTTGAATCTGCTGATTGCATTTACCTAAATGGCAAACAAGACGGACAGAAGGGGCAATAATTTTTAAACCGGTTCTAACGCTAATAAAACGATATGTGCATTTAGGCCTGTGTGTTTTGGGGGATCCGAAAACATAAGACTATGCTCGTTTCTGTCTTAGTATAGGAATAGGCTGCGAGATGGTGATATGGACTGTTGATGTGAAAGGTCTGGAGAAGCTAACACAGGAATACAATTATCATTTGAAACATCAGTTGATTTCCATAAAAAATATATCCCTAGGCTATCGAACACCTCGTTACGTTTAAGCCTGTTATTTTTCGGCAAGCCACTATTGCTCCATACAAACTAATCCGGCATGCCTATTGTTTATTACCTTATTCGAAGCTTTATTTTTCATTTAATTTATTGTTTTACCTTTACTGTATATTCTCGTGTATGGGGAGTTTAAGTCAATAGGCCTTTGTGGACAGTATGGCCAACAAAACTGTGGTTTTGCAAACAACACTGCTTGATATTTTGCAGTGCTCGGGCAATTGGCTGGTTAACAGTAGCAGCTACGGCGGCCAATCAGAACGAGGCACCATTTCAGCATTCTGCTATTAGAGGCACGGCTCAGGAATCCTTCAACAGAGAGCAGAGAGAGGGGGCTGAGCGCTCTCGGCAGCCATTTTCCTAAAACAGGACTCAATGGCCTATATGGGTTTCCTTTGTTCCAAAAGGGATCTTATACTTGCTTTCCTCACCTCTCATGGACTATGATAAAACTATGATTCCTCCTTTAAAGGATTGAGAAGAAGGAAGATAAAATACTGGATGTAATCCCTTTGACATTTTGAACCTTTTTTCCTCTGCCTGGAATCCATCTTTGTCTTAACTGGGTCATGGCACACCCATATAGTATTTATGTTTCTAAAGTAAAAAAGAAAAAAATACCAAATGTTGTGAATAAACCAGCTTATAGATTTGGAGGTGAATTTAGAGAAAAAACACAGTGTAACTCAATGTGTAATGGCATATTGTTGGCATTGCACTGTATGGCCTTATAGGATATGATTAGCAATGAGTAAGTTCAATTCTTTTATAATTTAACAATTTTGAGTTACTTGAGTTGTGTATATATGGGGCATGCAGTAACTGTTATTAAAAGTGTTTAATCAAATTGATCATATGGAACAATGGTATCAACCAGCTCTTCAAAATGTTCACTGGCATGCTGGTATAAGATTATCCATTCCACATTGTGTAGCTACCATTGCTCCTCAAATGACAGACTGCAGGCCAGGACAAATATGGCCTTTTTCTAAATAGTTTCATGGTGTTGTCTGAAAATTGGCTGTAGATTCATCATAACTCCTTTGAATTGAATTATAACTTAAACTGATCTTATTTTCTCTCATGTTTAACACCCTGAAGACAGTTAAATATTAGGCTACTCTCTCAAGTTGTACATTTGAGTGTTGAGACTGCTTAAATCATTCTCAGGTATTGGCTCTATTTGGCAGTAAAGAACCTAACATTTGAGTAATGTTGCCTGACCTTCCTTCAAGGGTACATTTCACTTTCTTGAGAATTCTAGGCAGACAGGCAGTCTTTTCAGAGTGTCTTCAGCTGCTTAAAACTGATCTAGTAATTCTTAGAGGAAACAGATGGAGCCAAAATTGATGAAAATATTTACCTTAGCATTTTGTTGAACAGTATTTAACAGGCCTAAATGCAGGGGCAGAAGGAATGTTTTCAGTTCCATCTTCGGATCTTCTATTAATGGCATTAAGAAAGGATGGGATACATCTCCTGAAAAGAAGGAAATCCATTAGCTTGACAGCTAGTTCTTTGGAAGTTTTTTTTTTAATCAATGGTAGGCATTGCCTCTTAACCAACGAAATTGCAGCACACCTTCAAGCATCATCTGTGTGGGCAATATGCTGCACACAATCTCTTTTCTTGGAGACAGGATTGCAGCAGTCCAGTTTTCCTCGTCCATTTCAAGAATGTGAGTCTACACAACACTACATTGGAAGGGTTGTTTGGAAAGGTAATTCATTCTTGAGTGTTTCTCCAGTGTAAGTATTATGTAAGTATGTTCTCAGAGAAGGTAATTGTGGTCATGTCATTTCTTAAGTGTTACAAACACAGCCAACAATGACTGTTGTAAACTATAGTCTATGAGTACAAACATATATTTTATTCATGTGTATATTGTAATAAGAGACTTACAGTTATTCAAAACATGCAGTCCCACAAAGAATCTAAAAAGAGCTCTAAAATCTTATGGGCAGAAATATCTTGTGTAATTCACTGCCTTCCTTTGTCCAAAAAAGACCTTTAGATGTCTGCTAGCCTGCATTTGTTTTAAAGACTTCTCTGCTGTTCTCTGATTCAAAATGGCTTCTTCACAGACAAAGGAGAGAGAACTGTGTGCTGTAAATGTTGCTGCGCCATAACTGGGTGAGGCTCGATCATTCGAAGGGGAGGTCGTTCTCAGTCAGTACTTCTCAGTTTGACCAAAATGTATCAGTATAGCTACACTATAAAAGCACCAACAACGAAGACCATCATTTGTTTTTAAACATTAATGAGTGTAGGTAGGATTTTTAAAGCCTAATATAATTACAATCCACAATGTGTGTGCAGAAAACGCAGCATTGCACAAGCGGCCATTCAAAGTCCCGTCGCCTGGTTACAAAACGGCAGCTCAGACCTCTCACATCCAGTCCAGACTGGTCTGTGGCAGCAACAGTAACCTGATAATACTGGACGGTTGCCATGGGTGCTCAGTATTATTTTCCGTCGTGCAACGGTGCCGAGCGCCGAAAATAGCCGATCTACACGTTCACAACGCGTCGCTGTCTTGACGCCTTGTGAGCTTGCAGATCGGCTATTTTCGGCGAGGGAGATAGCCCCATGAAATCAGACCAGAGTGAACATGAACGAGCCCGCACCTCCCCCACACACACACGCACACACACACTCACAGCCATATAAGGTCAACAGAGAACGTTTTGCAATAGAGAGGCGATGCCGTTTATTTCTCTCAAGATTCTGGAGGGGGATCCGTGTGGTGCTTCCGAGAAGTCTCTTTAAGAGTTTCCCTTCCCTGCAAAAAAAGAAGAGAATGGCTCGTGGTTCGCGCTTTCAAACCAGCTTATCTCAGAGGACGCACCAAATAGGCTACAATACAAGATGTAATCCAGTCAGTGGGTAAAAAGGGCAAAGCAGAAGACAGGGGAAATGAAGCAGGGGTGAGAGAGAGTTGTGATTATTGACGCACGTATACATGGGTCTGTGGCTGCCCCCCCCTAGTAGGGCACTATTCATGATCAGGTATTCCATTTTGTTTGTCTTGTTCTAGGATCATGTTACATAACCACCGTGCCATAGAATCCTATTATTGTGCTTTGTTTGTTTGACATTTCTAAATAGAGTAAATGTTCTTTAGAGTAAAGGTTCTTTGTGTTCAGTTTAAAACGCTAAAATAACACAATTGGCAAAGTTCGAGAACCGAATCATGTGGCCAAGAAGAGCTGCGTTTACAGAGCAAACTGGTTGTTGAGAGCAGAGCAGAGCGCCAGAGGCCTGTTTGTCTTGTTCCCCGGTTAGGCGTCCCGTGCACTGCAGTGCACAGCAGCACACATTCACATTCCTTTCCACCCTGTTAGGTCACGAGCCTAGAGGACATTCTCTTCTCTAGCAAAGGGCCATGGGCACTGTGGAAATCAGGAAACCTTAAACAGTGCATATATATATATATATATATATATATATATATATATATATATATATATATATATATATATATATATATATATATGATAAGCTATAAATAAAATACATGTACATTGTCTATATTACTTGTATTGGTAACAGGATAGGTGGGACATCTGGGCACCTCGATGTAAAATGGTCTATTTTGTCCAAAATGTAAAAAAAAAAGAAAGAAAAATTGTAAAATGTTTTAAAGTAAGCATATGCATGATTAGAACATTCGACAATTAAGGTCTAAAACGACAAAACCTGTATATCCAGTCATTTTGGGGCATACACCATAAGTAAAATATAAGTAAAATTAAGTCTGATAATGATGTACCGTGCATGTTCACATCATGTATACTTCACATTACTTAAGACCATTTTTCAAATATTTAATTTATATTTTCGACAAAATAGTACATTTTACATCGAGGTGCCCATCCTGTATCCCTTGCATTTCTGTCTTTAAAGCCGATGCCAAAGGTATTCTTTTACATTTTATATAGCTGTCCTTTTGTGTATTGGTGCTGGCACAGACGGATCTCTCTCCACATACGGAGACTTGATTGCTGGACTCGGGTGCTTCCCTGCATGCGGGCGAGGCGATGAAACATTGAAATCATTCTTCAAAAGGATCTACACGGATATCATTTGGATAGGATTGGCTACATGGTAGGATATAGGCTACAATAAAAAACATAGGCTAATGGTAATTTCCATCGAGGCATACAATTCTGATTGAGCAACATGCTCATTCATTAGGCCATAATTTGTCATTAATCATTCAAACTTAAAGGAATCTTCCAAGATATAAAGTAAATAGGATCACATTTACAAATAGACTTGTTTTTTTTGATCATCTGTGGAACGACTGGGAATATGGAAATTGGAATAAAATCAGTAAATATATACCTTTTTCGTTTTCCTTTGTGTTTAAAACTTAACTTTAAATTATTGATGCTGCTCATTAATGCATTTTACTTGTCCTCTAACCCTTGTAAATGCCTCTGAAATATGTTTTGAATAAAACAGAGATAATATACAACGTTGTTTTTGATTTGTTTTTAACCTTAAGCCGACTACTTCATTAGCCTGACTTTTTCTGATGGGTATTAGCAAAGCGCCATTTGAAAATGAAATTGCCTACTGTAACAAATTAGATAAATAAAAATGGCAGCTTATAAGCCATAACTCAAAGTTATTGTGTGTAGCAAATGATATATTTGAAATATATATATTCCACAATGACGTTATCAAAAATTGCAGTCTAAATGTCCAGTGCATGTGAAGCAAGAAATATGCATGTATTCTATTATATTACAAGTTAATTATTTGGGGTATTAAAGATGTGTGTGTGTGTGTGTGTGTGTGTGTGTGTGTGTGTGTGTGTGTGTGTGTGTGTGTGTGTGTTAGCATATTAAATGCATAGTTTAATGTCATCAGTATTTTTTTTGTATGATTAAGAGGTTTTTGCAATTGGAAACTACAGACATTTGTTTAAAATTGTCACTTAAAAATCGTCAGTGATAAAGGAACTCTGGGAGTATGAAAGTGGACCCTTCCATTTGGGCCAATTTTGGCACCCAGAATAAAATGAACACTGGAGATTTTATGGTGTGATATAGATGTGTAGCATGTTCATTTTTTTCTGGGTTTGATTACATTCATTACATTTAGGTGGCCAGTTTGATGGATTAAACTAAAAGTACCTGCTTCCACGCAAGCCATGTTATTTCAGAACAATACATTTGTGTATATATCCGGATCATGTCCCTGCATAACATCATCCTTCCCTGATATATTATACTGTATGCTCTCTTCTGCCCCCTCACGCAATCCCACCAGCATTATCCTCTGCCTATATTCCTACGGCGTGTCACAATGATCATGAATGATAGGCCTACTTTGTCATGTACTATGAATAGCACAAGAGAAGGGTTGTGAGCTTGTAGTTGTACTATTTCTTTGCTATTTTTGAACTTTGAAATGTATTAAATGTATTCACCTATATTGACATGCCAAGAATAGGGATGCCAGTGTTTCTAATAGTTAACCATTATAGCAATATGTACTGTATGTGATTACTTTAGACCGATGAAGTTTAAATAAGGTAGTAGAAATGGTAAATTTCATCTCAAATTTCATCTCAAGTCTGTTAAGACATGCCTTCACATTTTGGTTGTTGGAAATGGCACATATAATAAAGATGATCATTTGATTACTAACATTTAATTCAATACCTGTTTCGTTGATTGATTAATCAATTGTTTGGTTAATTGTTTCACCCTAGGCCTGCCAAGAAAATCTCTTTAAAGAAAGAAGATATGTAAATATTCAGCTTTTTATATAACAACCGAGGCATTTTGCAGACACTCTCATAAAGAGTGGCTCGGTGCAAGATTAGAGTAAATTACATGAACACTATAGTCAACAAATGGCAGGGTACATGGTCAGGTAAATAGAGTGCAAAAAAAAAATTACGTGCTAGAAACTAACTAGGACACCAGGTAAACCTCAAACCAAGCAGCTATGCAACTGCATAAAAAATAGGCGATAAGAACTTGAAGGTATACAAGGAATGGGGAGTGCTACGGGGTGCATGATATCTTATCACTATGCTTCATAACAAATTGTTCTGTTCTTCACATAGATGCTGACACTGTCTCTGATCTGATTAGCTATACAGTGCCTGGGAACATGGTAGATGAAATTAAAGCATTGAATGCATTTGCATGCCTATTTACTAATAGGCCGCTATTATTCAAAAAAATCCATTGTGCACATCTAACAAAATGCAAGTGCAATTTAACAGAAAAGAGAGAGTAGTGAAATCTTCGTATGACTAAATAAAACACAATTAAAACCAACTGTCACTAATTGTGTGTGCACCAACAAGACCCATGCCAATTTCATTGTGTCTCTGAACTGATAGACCTACAATAATATGGTGAAAGCTAAGTTGTGCAAAAGTTCTGATAAAAGTTAGACTATATAAATATAAAAAGTTATTCTCCTATTCATTGTAAGTGGAGCAAATCAGGATTGTATTACTCACTCACTCTCTCACACACACACACACACACACACACACACACACACACACACACACACACACACACACACACACACACACACACACACACACACACACACACACACACACACACACACACACACACACACACACACACACACACACACACACACACCTTTAAATAGAGGCAGCACTTTAGGCTGAACGCCCGCCCAGTAACAGAACGGGGAAGCATGCAAGAGGACGAATAAGAGCACTGTCACTGGCTCTTCACGTGGAACTTAGCTATTAAAACAGAAATGTCTATAGTGAATACATTGATGAGAGCACAAGAGAGGAGTGTTAGGGGTCAACTGGTTACGGTTCAAGTGTGACAGCCAGGAACAGGAAGTTGTGAACAGAATGAGATACCTGGTAATAATTGTCTTGCCTTGTCTGTCTCTCTTGATAGCCGTACCAGTTGACTATACCATGTATTCATTCTAATTCTGGAGGGAGTACATTTAGGCCTGTTCTATCTGGCACTTGTTGGGTTATTTTGAGGAGGCATGACACAAAACGGTCCTGTAACTGGTAATGGTACCACAAGAAAGGGCGAAGAACTGAAAATTGTAATTGTGGGAGATGGTGGTTGTGGAAAGACCTCTCTTCTGATGGTTTATGCCAAAGGAGATTTCCCAGAGGTAAGTTAACAAACATTTCATCTGTCATCTTTTGATAAGTGCAAAACACTTTGCACTTTCCCCATTTTGAAAACTAATTCTGAACATACTGTACATTTGAACATAATACCAATTTATTATATAACACACAGCCAATATCTATTCTAAACAATGTGACAATTAACCATAAACATAAGTGGAACAACAAAATAATTTTATATAAAAACAAAATAGCAGGATTCACATTTAGTAAACTGAAACTTAAAGTTTTCTTTGCCTTCAGATGACTGCATATTCAGCCAAAGTAATCTGTTTCCTGTTGATAGTTTGACAGTACTGACAGGTAGCATTTCTGCCTTTTGTTTGTCAAAAACAGAAGTATGCTCCATCTGTGTTCGAAAAATATGTCACCACTATCTCTCATGGAGGGAAAGACATTACACTCAACCTGTACGACACAGCTGGTAAGATCGGTGCCTTTATACAATGTAAAATAATATTATGCATGATGAACATCAACAATTCAATTACTTCTCAGTTCTTTCACAATGTGCAGATATGAGGAACAACATTACTGTGAAGCATGTTCTATGGGTGTGTTAAGCTGCCAATGCCTGGAGAGATGCAGCTTGATAGCATCCTTGACCTTTATCAGTAATGCGTATACATTCAGAGATAATGAAATGAATACAAAGTCAAAGAATTGGGGGCAAATTAAAAAATGTTTTAAATCAATAAAGGCATTTAGAAGATATATTTAATGTGTTCTTCCTTATCATCCTTCATCATTATATTTTAACTTTGATATACTGTAGTGACTAACAGCTCCTAAAGAGGAAGTGACCCGTTCATCCACCCCGTTTCTACATTCCTAACAGTGATAACACACCCTCTCTGAAATGACTTAAAGATAATTTGAATAAAAAGCAAGATTTTTAAACACCCATATAGGATATGGTCAGATGGCTCAAGCAAAAAACATATATGATTAGGTTGTGACTAGTACATTGTATTGGAATTTCCTTTTTACTGCATGTCCCTGTGATTCACTCAGGTGAATTAGTTGATTACTGTTGATTGGTTAGTTTGTTCTGTACTTCAACATTGAGTGTCCTGATTAGATCCACCCATTTGATTATAATGCAACAAGATTTGTTGGGGGAAGCAGTATTGGAAAGTAATTAAGTAGGCCTACATTTACTCAAATACAGTTACCTAAGTTCAAATTTGAGATTCTTCTACTCCATACATCTCAGAGGCAAATATGTTTTTTTTCTTTTATACTTTATTTAGATTTTTTGTCAAATAGGACACAACAATGCAAGACACCAAATGACAGACCCATAAGCTTAACAATACATACAGAAAGAAAAACAACTAGAAAACACATTTATTTGAAATTTGTAGTTACTAGTTACTCTTTATTACAAAACATACATTAACCAATTGAGCCCTATCTTATACAATCAAAAATAGCCAATCTACAAGCTCATAATGCATTGCTATGCAACACATTGTGAGCTTGTACATCTGCTATTTTGAAAGAGTTTGACAAATGTTGAAAACCTTTTAATTAATTTGTGAAATGGGACATTCTGTGTAATAAGTGCTTTTACTTGTGGTAGTAAAACATCTGAGCACTTATTCCACCACTGTTTGGGAATAAGATGCTTTGGAGGCACTGGTTCAGATGAACCACCTTCATCCTATTTATAATAACTATAGCTCATGTCCTGGAAAACCCATGACATCTTTGCAGTGTCGCCACTATGAGTGAGAAGCTTATCGTTGCATAGTTGCAGCAAGCACCCCTTACTTGAGCGGAAAAGGAAGTTGAGGCCAGGATGTGGTTTTATACATCTAGTGACTGTAGCCTATACTTGCCCTACAACATGAATCTACAGTATGGTATTGCTATAGATTCAGCCTGTCACATCAAACCAGAACATAAACTCCATTGTTTAACCATCTAAATTATAGATGTTTGTTTACTTTTATATTAAATCAGTAATGTGTGTTTAATGTTTTGTTTTTTTTCTTCATTTTTTAGGGCAGGATGATTATGATCGGTTAAGACCACTCTCTTACCAAGAAGCCAATATGGTTTTAGTCTGTTATGATGTGACCAACCCCACAAGTTTTGACAATGTCACGATCAAGGTAATCACAGCTATACAGCATTACTACATTCATTGCAACTTTGTATTTATTATCTGTTGTGCTACTAAAACAGTGACAGAGGATCAAGAAAGTACCCAACTGACATAAATGTTATCAGGAGTTTCTAATTCAGTGGTTAAAAAATAAATAAAAGTTTGATTGATTGTTAAAGAATGCCTCTGATGTTAAGCACATAATGACTCTGTTTGCATGTGGACATTGACCCCATGCAGGTATGCAGGTATGCCTCAAAAGCTAACTAGGAGTGCATACTGGAACACTCCCTTATTGAAAAGAGAAATGTCAACACAGGGGGCTGAATACAGACTAGGGAAAATAATTGAGGAATGTTGTCAGAATGTTGTCAGCAGGAGTGCATGGTAAACATGAGACATATGCCTGTGTGCAGCCAAATGATATCTGTGAAAGTATATATTTTTTAATCTTTTCAAGCTTTAAGGTTGTGTGTAGATTTTGGATAGTGATTGATTGTGAAATAATACTAATAGACATTTAATTACTGCACATTACAGCATATTTCTAGAAATAATACTACACAATAGGGCCTACACAACGTCCAGTACAACATTCAAGTATCTTGATTGTTTTTCTTTTCCTATTTGGAAATAACAGTATCAATATGGAACATTTGTAAGAAATGCTAATGGAAGGACCAGAACAAATTAAATGTGCACAAAACCCTCCAGCTTAATATGAAAAAATAATGCTTAAATCTAATTTATACTTAAATAATTCAAAACTATATGACAAAGCATGAACTAAGCTTTACTCTTTCCATCTAGTGGTACCCAGAGGTGAGTCACTTCTGTAAGGACATTCCAATCATCCTGATTGGCTGCAAGACTGACCTTAGGAAGGATAAAGAGCGTATTAGGAGACTTAAAGCCTTGGACCAGGCTCCCATCACTTACACACAGGTAATGGAATACAAAGTGTGGATATACTTAACTTCATTTATATACAAAAGAGATCTTGAGATATTTTGTTCAGTTTGACTGGTTATCCAGTGCATCATGCAACAGGAAACACTCAAATGAGTAATTGTATATACAGGTTTAATTGTGATTACGATATAACATTAAGTGTTTTATTTAACTATTTTTTCCTCCTTTAACAACACCTTAATATGTATATGTGCTTGGGAGTATAGGGTGAAGAGACCCGACAGCTGATGAATGCTGAACTATATCTGGAGTGTTCGGCAAAGCATCGGGAAAATGTAGAGGACATTTTCAGAGAGGCCACCAAAAAAGCTTTGGCAGCTCTCCGTAAGGCAAGAAGATCTAAGAGGAAGAGGCACTGTATCATCTTGTGATGATGTTGTACATGAGTCAGTGGTGCACCAGCTCACAGGACCTACAGTAACCCTTGTTAATATACCTCAATGGGAGTAACTGGGGAATAATGATGGACATTGTCTTTTCTTGTTCTTTAAAAAATATATTTTTTTAAGTCAAATGCATGCTTACAGTTTGCATGGATGGAAATTCAGTAACCACAGGGGGTTGTGTAATACAAGGCTCTTTGGCAGCAGTGTTTTCAAAACATAGGGACCTGTTATTATGGGTTGCAGGTAAATATCCCATTTTCATAACCATACCTACTCATTTCTACAGTTTCTCCCCCAAAAATCCAAAACGTTTCAAACGCTTTTTAGACAAAAAAATAAAGAAAAAAGGAAATTCAAAAAATATGACAGACATTTTGATCTACAAGCTCTCAATGTGGCACATTTTGAGTTTGTAGGCCACATTTTCTTTTGGGTCTACAGCTGAGAAATGTGGTAACCCTGTTCTGCAGGATGTGACAATGACCATCTGACATCAGGCTCAGAAGATGTCAGATGTCCGACTATATAATATTTAGTCTCCCTCAATCATCACATCTCTCCTCAGTCATACATGATGCCTCTGATGACCTGGCACAAAAAGCGGACAATTATCAAAGTGCAATGAATATCAGGTTCTATGATATGCAGGTTTTGAACCTTTCAAGTTCCGCCTTGATGAAAGAGTTTAAGAGAATGTAGCAATGCATCAAAAACATGCCGTCATCTCTTTACCACAACATGGAATATTTCTGTCAAACACATTAAGTCTTGTAATATGTGTAATATGAATCACTTATTGTCAGTGAGATTTACTTTTATATGAAATATATTTTATAGTGAAGGAGTCCTATGTTTTATTTATATTTTTATATACTTTTTTTTTCTTCAAATGAAATATATTTTCAGGTTACTTCATTTTTTTCAACTGCACAATTGATACAGTATTTCATGAATATACTTAATAAATTCTCCATTGAAAATTGACATGGACAATCAGTAGGACCAACTGCAACAATTGCCAGTGTAGGTAAAGCACCTGTTAAAAAACACAAATGCATTTCAATTTACAAAAATTCCACATGGTAAGTCTACTACATCTAGTAGCTCTGTATACATGGCAGTATGCCTCTAGTCGTAGTAACAGTGCCCACTAGTGTTAACATTCCTTCATGTATTTTATAAACAGCTACAAGATACCTATAGGGCTAATACAAGTTTTAAGGTTTGTTATAAAAACAAGTTGTATTTCTTTTGCCAATTAAAGCAAGCAGAGAAATGTCCACAATATTTGATCAAGTGTTTTATTACTTTACAGCAATGTACAGAGAATGCGAAAGATTAGACAAGTAATGTTCAGTCATTCATGTTCAGGCACACGATACCGTCTTCAGATGGATGAACATGGTTAGCACATCAGCTACACTGTATAAATGAGGAAATCTGGATATTTTTGTGCATTGTGGCAGCTCTAATGCATCGTAACATTTTGGTCTGCAACTCAACATGCTTCAACTTTTCTCAAAAGTTATATATAAATAGTGGTTGTCTTAAAGAGCAAAAATGTAACAAACACTAACGTCTTTGGATTTTCTAAACAAAAACTACAGATACTGTATCTAATGTGACAGGCTACAGGGAGAATAAGGCAATTTGAGCCATGCCACTACAATTATTCAGATCAACTCAATTGAATGCGTCTGAATTACTGTATATAAAAAAAGAAAATCCACATTACTACAGAACATTTATGAAGCACAAACCAGACAAAATTACACAAACAAATCAAAGGCTCATGATCTGGCCATAGTTAATTAGTAGATATACATTTAGTGTGTTGGTCAGTCAGAAGTATTAAACAATAATCCAGCATGTTTGTCATCATTTTGAATAGTAGTAATAATAGTAGTATTACAGTACCAGTTCCAATAGCAGCATTTTATTCATAATAGAATTCTGCAAGAAAACACAACATAGGATTGGAACAGAAATGTATTGTTCTCACCTTTCAGCACAACAAAATCATAATTCTAACAGGAATTCAACAAACTTCTTTAATCTAACCTCATGTCTTATATTTTGTGTTACCAGCATGAACAAGCATCACCAGAGTGTCCAAATCCAGAAAGCTATGGTCATGAATAATAATACCAGCTACGTTAATTTTAATTTAATTTAAAATCAAGATCTAATTTGGTCTTATTTTCTAGGCTCTGGGTGTCTAGAGATAGTCATAGCCATAGTAATAATTTCATCCTCTCCCTGGTGCTTACTCAGACAACCAGATTAAGT
Organism: Gymnoscopelus microlampas; assembly: GCF_963454915.1. NCBI lineage: Eukaryota > Metazoa > Chordata > Actinopteri > Myctophiformes > Myctophidae > Gymnoscopelus > Gymnoscopelus microlampas. Next base: position 23,177,446 of record NC_139958.1, read on the forward strand.
CTTTAGATACATTAAAATCATAAATTCATGTGGTAAAAAACCTGCAATATTACAGATGTTCACTGGCTCACTCTTTCAAGGAATACAAAATAAATAAAAAGTATGTATATATAATTTATATATGCACGTGACCAACAAAAAAAAAACGCACATATGGCTGAAATGCTTCCTCTTTTTATTTTATATTTATGACAAGGTCAAGATCTTGCATTTGTAATAAATATAAAAACAGGAAGCATTTCGGGGCCCTGTGTGTGATGAGCTTTTGTTTTTGGTCATTTGATATTTCCTGCAACAAGACAAACAGTGCTGTGCACTGGGTATCTACCTGTTGAATTAGTCTATATATACTAACCAGCCACTCCCCCCAACGGATTAAAAATTAAAAAATTAAAAGCAATGGGGAGTCAAGAATTACACATACAAATTTATGATAAAAATAACAAACAACAGAACTTTGTGCCATAACGTTACTGTATGTATTCAAATGCATTATACCCAGAGATAAAGTTGGACCACTACTACTTCACAGAAGTATGAAGTATCTACATGACAGACTTGGGTCTTCAAAGGCAAACTACACTGGCTGTGATTAATCAATGCTACCTACTGTACCATCTTTGACTTGCATATGATGCATGTGAAGAGAAGGCTCTCTTAACACGTTCATGCACTGACACATACAATAAACATCCAAAGAAAACACTTTCTGTCCAATCACTTTTTAACTACAGGTTCAAGCAACAAACCAGACTTCAGTGGTCCATCTGGCAGGTGAACTACTGTGTAAAGCAGTGGTTATCAAACCTTTTAATTTCAAGGACTTACAAACCCGTAAGTGTCCAATTTGGTTCCTAACTTTCAATAATTTAGCTGGGGACCCCCCGGACCCCACTTTGAGAACCGCTGTTGTAAAGGATTTCAGTGACTCATCTGACAGTTGAACATGACTGTGTTGTGATTGAATGTGCAGCAAGGACAACAATGCGTCATCAAAGCCCCGTAATACTTTGTTGTGTGCCAGTGCTCCGTGCCAAAAATAGCCCATCTACAATCTCACAACGTGTCGCACTGTGACGTAGACTGCCTATTTTCTGTGCACGACACTGGCGGGCAACCAAGTATAAATCAGGCTTCAGAAAGAAAAGCCAATATACCAAACACTTTGGCTAGATGTTTCTGCTGTCATCAAAGCCTGAGAGAAACCATCGCTTCAGTCCTCTCACAGCACCAAACTACTATACTTACTGTAAGTGTATAGTCTATGGAGCAATTGTGCGTGTCGTAGTTTTGCTTCAAATTAATGGCCAATTGGAGAGTCTCAGTTGTTTTGTCAGTCCTGTTTTTGCACCTTCTCTTGGTTATTCTGAAATTTTTGGTGAACAACTTTTACTGTGGTGAGAAAATTCCCCAGGAACAGGATGAGAAAGGTCAAGGCCAGCATATATACCTAGAAGAAAATAAAAAGAGGCATCACCGTCTCATTTAAAGTCATTGACATCAGGAGCTATGCATTTGTACAGATATTTCCATGTTGTGAAATGTGGTAGGGTTAGGAGTCAGCTTTGTGATAAACCTATCCCCGACTCTTTGTTATTTAACCAAGTAAAAAATAATCTCTGTGAATAGAAAGTATATGTACTGTATGTCAATCTGTCTGCAATGACTAAATACAATATCCCAGTGATCAGGGTGACACACACATACACAGTTGTCTACAACACTTGCTACGGCGTATAAGCGCATTGTTTGACCAACTCGCACGTGTCCGCAGATGCACTGACGTTAACGCACGTGCCCACGAAACTACGTGCCCGCCAGAGCAATGGGAGTCTGTCTGTGCGTGTCTTCATGGAATAATTACAACAACTGAACATGGACAGGTATAGTTCTATAAAGGCACATTTGAAAAACGTCTATAAAAATGTCTCAATAGTCTATTTCTAATCTAACATCAAACTAAAAATGGCCTGGTCAGAGCGTCTCTGTGCTCTTTCGTGATTGTGTGCGCACCTTTCGTGGTCGTACGCATTTGTGATTGTGCATATGACCAGCTATGAAATCAGCACTACAACACTGACAGTGGTTCACAAACCCATACACCTTTTTTCATGCACGGCAGCCCTAAATTATAGTTATATTTTACTCTATCACCTTATATTTATAGAATCTTTTACTACTTTGACATGACGATGACCACAACATTCAAATGAACACGCTCAATTGAAAGTATACGTTCAGGGGGTACATAAAAAAATCAGTTTCTTCAGAAATTATTAAAAATACTCTTAGAAGTTATATTGGTTAAAACACCATTATTCCACGGCAGCCCTGAATTAAACTTCATATACTCTGGGTTACCTTTGTTTATGGTTGTATCGTTTACATATTCACATGATTCTTTTGAGGTTTTAAGAACTGCGCAAGAAGGTCATAGTAATGCTGCTCACTGCCTTGCATAAGAATCGTGACTCCCCTCCCTGTCTCAAATCTGGTCTTGCTGATTTTAAGAGAAGGGCTTTAAATGTGGTTGGAGATATAGAACGGCTAGATAACATTCTCTCGATGCAGCAGATTATGAGCAAGTTTGATATAGCGAAAACAATTTCTTCAGAATATCAAACCTTATACCCATCTGTTACTACAAGACCTGTTGAGAACCTCTCTCTCTTGAAGGATACAAAGGTTAATTATGAAAATATTCAATATAATGTTTTGTGTTACTCTAGATTTGAAACTAAGGACCTATGGGAAGATGATCAGGGCACCACAATCGATTTAGCAGACTGGAAGGAGATAACATGTTAACATCCTGTCCATGTCCTAGCGTGTAACTCAGCATGGAAAAGCAGTTTAAAATCTTGCATCGACAATATAATTCCAGTCGCTAGACATAGAATGAACCCAGATTTGTCAAATCTTTTGCAACAAGTGTCAGAGAGCAGAAGACTCCTTCATTCGTTGTCTGTGGGACTGTCCACATATTGAAAGGTTTTGGTTTCAGGTTCTTATGCAGTTCAGAGAAAATATTTGAACGCTCAAGTCAAGTCTTATGACGCGCACCTTCTCCACGAGAAGAGCATACTCTATCAAAGTTTAACTGTGCTTTAAAACAGACCAAATATGTAGCAGCTTTAGAGTGGTTTTAGCTCATTGACCGCTATAACAACCGAAGGCATGAGATTATCCGTCAGGTTGTAACAACCCTACCAAGATATGTTTTTCCTTCTGTAACGGAATTTTATTTGTTAAGTGAAACTTTTGGGTAACTTCCTGAAAAAACATTCAGAAAATTACTTATGTCATACCATTACATTTACAACTTCTACAGTAGTTGTCCAGTGCAGTTCTGGTACACACTGCAGAAATCAACTGAATCAGCAATCAATGACAGTGAACCTTTACGGTTGTCACTTTGGTGGTAGAAAGCAGCTGTTACTCTCCTTCATAACCAAACAGGTTTTAGCACATAGCCAGCATTTAAAACTGCAAAACTAAACTTGAGATGAGACGCTGAAGTTGAACCCATGATTAGCTGCGGTGTGAACAAAGCTCTAGAAATGGACAGTGACAGACACATCAAGGCGAGGACCAGAGATAGTTTTACCGTAATCATAGCACATCAACCTATTACAGTATATATTGTATACAATATTAAATAGCTATATGATCTCTTTCCTTTCTCCCATTCACTCACTCTATTTTTCGCTCTCCCTCGCCTCAGAATCGCATTGTGTATGCATTTGTGTGTGAATGAGTGTGAATGAGTGAGAGAGAGGGATAACATGTTGTAACATTACATATTGGTGGGAGCAATGTGTTTGTGATCAGAAATGGTTTACAACTTGTTGTTTATAATTGGGCAAGTTGTATCACTCGTGACGCAATGGGCTGGCATGCACCGACCTGCCACAGGGTAATTCAGACTGCTGCAAACTTTCTTAAAATGACAGAAAATCTAGTCAGGCGGAAATGGGTGTGGCCTGTATTGGGATTTGCAACATGAACCAAGGAATCCAGGGAACGACCAAAAGTTCAAGAGTTACAGGCAAAAACAAATTAAGCGTCTGTTATAGCACCACCATGAGGCCGATTTGAGTGAGGCCTACTGGGAGTGTGCATGCAAAGTTTCACACCGATCTGTCCAGCGGTGTCTGAGATTAGCTGCTCACAGGCAGACTGACTCACCGACCCTGGCCGTTCCGGTATGGTAGAGATAATAACAGGGGCAACCAATAGGTGTGCATAGATTAGCTGCATCACCGACCTAGACTTTTGACTACCAAACTGCATTATGTTAAATTACATATTACATTACAGATCAAACATGAAGATTCCGTGGCCATGTGTTGTGATGCAACAATGTATTGAGTAATTGCATACAGTGACATTATTATGTTGAAATACACAGGCTGCATCATTACAATCGTTTTGCAACTGCCTCTTTGCTCAACTAAAAGAACCGTTTATTGTTTTTCCAGAACATTGTTTCAAATAACATTCACCAAGCTTTTCCTTAAAATTGTCTTTGACTGAAATGCAAGATACATATATTTTTAGATATTATACAGTATTTTGACACTACGTTCGTAATATCAACTGCTGTTCAAATGCAACAAAGGCTTACCTGCCATTCCTTACAGTCCTCACGGCCTGCCAACCGAAATAATGTCACAGAGTTGTAGAGCTGCCAAAACTGCAAAGGAGGAAAAAACCTAGTATCTTTGCAAATGGAATTACAGGATGACATCTTCTTGCCCATACATTGGTTCTGGTGTCATCTTGCTCTCTCAAGTACATTCTCTCAAACACAGAGATACACACATAGGGCCCTATTTTCACCGGTGCCTTACCTGCTACCCGTGAATTACGCACAAGGGAGCTGGCACTGTCCCTAAACGGTATCTTACGGCCGATATACCCGCTATTCATTATGCCGACTCCATTATTTGCACCTTGTGTGCCCGTGGGCGTGTTGTTGCGCTTTCCCTAAAATTGCTATCTTGCCCACACACGTTTGGGGAAGCGCATAGCAGATTCTAAAACCACCCGCTATGCCAAATTTGTTTGGTAGAGCGCGCCTGCAATGGACATGTCGGGATTTGGCCCGGCGCACAACTGCACAACATTCAGAGGCTCCCTCTCTCCTAATTCTCAACGAATCTCTGTGATTCCAATTTTCCTATAATCAGCAGATGTGAGTGTCAATTCCTTGTGTCAATTGTGTTTATATAAGACGATAGCTCTCCAAATTACACACCTCAGTTTTATTCATCCATTGCGCAGGAAATACTGAATGGATTACAATAATATAACATTCTCTATAATCTGTCGTTTGTTCTGCATTTGCTATAGCCACATCAGACCATTTTGTTTAATTAATCCAGAACACAAGCAGATTGCTGTAATTTAACCCTATAACCAGCAATGTGTGAGTGATATTTCTGTGTATCAAATATATATTTTTTCCTAGGCAACATCTCTCTTCCATGGGCAGAGAGGGAGAGAGGGTAAGATTGCATTGAGATAACAGCTTGCGCAGTCTTCTCTTAAAAGGCAATGGCATCTGGCACGTGATTGGTTTTATTATTGTTAACGCCCAAGCCACACCTACAGTATGCATAATGTAACAGATAGCGCAGGTGTTTTAGGGATATGGCTGGTGTCCGAAGACAGCAACTTTTGCACGGGAGCGCCCCCCTGCGCAACGCTAAATCCCCAAATAGTGGGTATAGAATCTTCGAACGAAAATAAGAGCCCATACTGTATTTTCTTGTTTGTTTTCGAATAATGGTCACAGAGTGAAATGATAGAGCCTGAGATAACCAGGACATTTTTTATTTAGTAATATTTTAGAAGAAATGTGTATGGGACATAATGAGCACATGACTAGATAGCTGTGACTCAGATTATACGGGGGTAGTTAGAGAATTTGTTACACATGTCTTGCTGTTGTTAAAAAGAATCTCCAATCAACTTCACATTCGTCTGGAACCAGGCTATAGAGACTGAAGTATTAGTTTTAACTTACATGGCCAAAGAATAGGAAAGGCAAGAGAAAAGTGAGGCCTCTCCACATCCAGGATTGAAATCCCTCTGCAGACATAGAAAAATGAATCAGCAACTTTGTTATGAAACAAATTAAGTATGATCAAATTTCAACATGAAAAGCTTGCCAGGATGTTAAAATGATTGCAGAGATGATGAGGAGATTAGAGTACCAACTAGTCAAGTTTGTAATCTTTACAATAAAATACAGAGACAAGAGCTTGTGTGACTGACCACATGCACAGTAATGAGGATCAAGCTATTCTTTTGTTATTGTTGTAGTATCATTTGTCATTTAATCCAGGATATATAAAATATGCACCATGAGAAGTTATAATTCAAAAACAAGCTTTATCATCCAATATTGTTTGATGTGCATACTAAACCTTTGTCCCCAGATAGTCAGAATTTAATTCATAATTAAATTGAATCATTCTTTGTTAGCTTTTACTCAATTATTGATTTTTTGATGCTTGTATTATTCTAATAAGCAGCCTATACTAAGGCAGAAAATCAATGGTGGTTTTCAGTCTGGCAAAGGGTGCTCACATCAGCCTTGGAAAACGGCTAAGGCCCTGGTCAGACAACATCGGCGGACTCGCCAGAAGCGTCAGCTTCCCTGTTTACTTACATTCTATGGGAAAAACGGGGAGGAGCGTCCCGTTGCGTCACATTGTTGACTTCACGCACTGGAGTGCGTGAAGTTGCATGTGAAGCGCCAGGTTCAACCATTGATGAACCATGACCAGGCACCACCCAATGGGACAGACACGCTAACGCTATGCGTTGACTCCTCTTGGCAGCCATTTTGCTTACTGTTTTCTTTCATGTACACTCTCGTATTTCAATGAATGTAAACATATTTTAAAAGTCGATTGATTTATGGCCTGAATGCTTTACACAGTTTACCGATAGGAATACCCCCCCATCTGATGAGCAGTATAGCATTCTAATAAATAAAGTATCCCAAATAAATGAGAAGCACAGTTTCACATCCAACACAGACATAAGCTACAAAAAAAATCATATGTGCTTTTTCACAAATTAAACCCTTATAAACCCTTACAAATATGAATTGCTATTCATAATTATTCATGTAATTAACATAATGCTATTCATAATGACATAATGCAATGGTTTCGCATTTGAAAACAATGACACTGGAACACTGGCACTTTGTCTGCACTACCCACAGCCATGCAAGATCATGATGGGAAATGGACGTCACACATCGGCTTGTCACTATGACGCATCCGACGCAGTTTTCTGACCATAGCTTAAGTGATCATGTGCCTGAAAAGGTTGCCCACCCCTGGTTTACAATAACTCACACGCCCTCCCACCAACTTGCTCAAGCAATTCTGGCATGTGTAACTCAGAATACCCATGTGTAGCAACACTCAGCCAGTACCTCACCTTTACCCTATTTTCCCCCAGACATGGAGCTGCTGATGGCTGAGGACGTCAAAGCATTGCAATCATGATGACCCAAAATAGCATAAAACATACCCACTGTGAGATCCAGCTGACTTCTCTCTCCCAAGGCTCGCAACCTGTATAAGCAACCACTCTGGTAATAATATTGCAGAAACTGAACCATGCCTGAAAAGACAAAGAAATGGTTTTCAGTATGCACAGTCTAACATTCAGTCTTATAAGTCAGGATATTGCAGGTATCTTAAAAAGACACATTCATGACTCTTTTCAATCAGACAAAGAGAAGAAAACAAATGTCAAGGTTGTATGCTTCATAAATCATATGTTTTGACATGTGCAGTGGTGTTTTGGTTGCTGTACGGGACACCATGGTATCAGACCAGTTATTTGTCACGCGCATGTGCAGGTACGGCACGGTACGGCGCGTGCATGCTAGAATGCCAGGAAAAAACGTATCGTACCGCCAGGAAAGAAAATCACCATTACACAATTGGACACATCTCTCAGTATCGCCAGTGTCAAATGCCATTTCCACATAACAAATTAGATAGGCTACAAGTTTTGGAAGTTGGAACACCACATTTGACAATATATTATATACTGTATATAATTCATAATACCAAAGATAATTATTTTAGATCTTTTAACAAGGCTCTGGAACTTAAGATAGTATTTGTGAATTAGCAACACAGCTGGGTTTTACTGCGGTTTTATTAGCCTGCATTTGCTTTTAATAGCAAGATATAATTAAACCAAATGTTATTGGTCCCCCTTTGCATATAACATGAGGATGACCTACAACAAAGGTCTGTGTGGTAAATAAAATAAATGGTGCATTTAAATAGCGCTTTTATCCAAAGCTCTTGACATAGATTGTGCATTACCTTCACCCATTCACACACACATTCATACACCGGTGGCGGAGACCATGCCGCCCCTCTGACCCATGTGTCACTATGCCAGTTAAATGAACACAAAGGATTTTACTGTGCAGGGTTAGTAAATACTTACTCTGATAGATGGAGAAAGCAAGGAATTGGCTTCTGAACCTTTGATACATGGGCCCCTCAGGCCTATGAAATGAAACAGAGGAGACACATCAATACAGACCAGGCTCAGATAATGTGTATTATCAAATTCACTCATCAATTAGTTCATTAACAAAAAATGTTAAATGAGTGTAAGTGATGTTGCTAAAACTTAAAGCTCAGTATTCCGATAGCAATCACTACTATTGAGTATTTATTCAGTAACAGGGGTATCGCCATCTCTCCAGCTTTTTAGTAAACAGAACATACAGTACATGTTCATATCGGATACCAATTTGATCCAATCAGGTGAGAGAAGCACACAACGATCATTTATCAGCTTCAATGTTCGTGTTTTTTCTGCACATTTTTCTGTTTAATTTCTCCCACTTTCACTTGTTACTTTTACATCCTGTATAACATTTCTCTCCTGATTGGATACATTTGGTATTCTCACCAGAAAATGCATTTTGTGAGCCGGAGAGACTGGGAGACCACTGTTACTGAAAAATGCTATATAGCAATTATTACTATCAGAATAGGCTGCACATTGTACAGAGTGCTGCTGCTAGGCTTTTAACTAAACCAGGAGAACATATGACTCTTATTTTAACTATACTGGAGGCCTGTCTGCTTTAGGATTGCATCATTTTAAAATGATACAGATGAGACACATCAGTACATTAAGCACTCCAGTAGGTTACTGACCGTTTGTCTAAAAGATAAAATGCCATTTCTTTTTACATGATGAAATCAATGACAAAGAAAAAAACCTACCAGGTAAGCATGACACCTGACAGAAAGGTGGATACATAATGATGTGACACCCACCACCCTTTAATCCTAAGAAAAAAAAGGAAGAACAGAAACCATGTTAAAATTGTATCTTTAGCGAGGTTGGGAACAATTTGAACTTTAAAGTGTGTCTGTATCTTCTAAGCATAAAATTATTATTACACACCTGGAACCATTGCTCATGAGAATGCTTTCCCTTATAGTCAAGGTGCAGTAATACCAAACAAGCAAAAAGTTGAAGATTTCATCTGTGACACTGAGAAAAACAACAAAAACTTCAAAACTGCAGCCTTTTTTGATATTCCAATTTAAAAAGTTAGTCTTGGAGATGATCAATCTCCAAATTAATTTAACTCACCGATAATTGAGGAAGAAGAGACAGGTTATGGCCCCAAACAGCAGAATTATTGTCATAACAAGCTTGAATTTCTCATACTCATCTTTGTAGGCAAATCTATACATGAACGGAAGACAAAGCGAATTAGAGAAACTGAGAACATTTAAACACAACAAGATTATTTAAAGGCGTTTAAAAACACAACATACTTTGCCTGGTTGGTGAGAAGAGTTACATTTACATTGCCCAGGACCAAATTTAGGTATAATCTGAAATAGAATGACAAACAATAAATACTCACAATATTTAATAACAGGCATGCTAACTGGCTAGGGGTGAAAAAGGTGTGTGAGCAAGGGGAAGAAAGACCCACTAGGGATATGTCCTCTCTCTGTAGAAGGCTGTTGGCCGTCTCATTATGACATAAGACTTTTTTTTCCTGTGCATGTCGGTTTTGTGTCAGCAAAGTAAGCTGCCCTGGTTTATTTCTTATTTGTTGCACACATCCAAACACACGTATCATCTTTCGCTTAATGAAAATGTAGCAGACTTCTGGGACACAACGCCCCTCTCTGGGGTTGTGTCCCAGAGAGGCCACAACCCCAGACCCTTCTAAGCATGCATAATTTTTTTCACTTTGAGTAGGCTTGCATCAGTCTTTCCCTTTGAATAACCCCCCACAAAATAAATGAGCTGGATCTGCACAAATCATGTAGATGATCCATTTCTGATTCAAAATAGAGAATTTTGCCAAAAGGTGGCAAGTTTGTATGCCTGTAATAAGTAATCCACTTAACATTACATGCAACACACAAGAAAAGTACTGACCCATTCTTCTTTGGTAAATATGCTTCCATATCAAAGAACACATTTTCCTTATCTTTGATTTGTGTTTGGATATCCTGTATTAGTGTCAATTCTTTCTCATCACATGTTTGTACACACCTGTGAAGCAAAAAAAGTATCTTGTTATAGTGTCAATTCTTTCTCATCACATGTTTATACAGACCTGTGGAGAAAAAAAGTATTAGACAGGCATATCAGTTTAATTTTACACATTAGGTTGTACTGGTTACTCCTACCCAAGATCGGAGACCCGAAATGACAGGAGTTATTTACACATTCAAATGTGCTGGGTTTCACAGTAAATGTTAATGATTTTCAGTTTCTTTCCATAATCAAGATATTGATTATCATATCAGAGATATTGCACATCATATCATATAAACAGCTTTTGAAACAGTTTGTTTGAAACACAATGAGATACCTTGTGTAAAATATGCCATGCAAATAAAGTTTACCATGGGCTAATTCAGTGGAACTCATTTTGACTACCAAAAACGTACTTTTTTAGGCTGTATCGGAGGTCTTTGAGAGATTTCCTCTGTTTACCGATGGCACTACTGCATGTTGCTTGAAGATTTGTGAGCTCCTCAAGTTTCTGCCTGTAGATTTTGTGACTTTCCTGGGGGTCAAATGTCATATGGTTAACTGTACACTGAAAAGCCAAACAGTACAATACAATATCATCCTTCGTTGCCTTCATCTGAAACTCATTTATATTTTACATTATTTCAGACCATTTTCCACAGCATATTTTGACAATTTCTTTCCAAAATGTGAAAAAGTAAAGTATGCTTTTGGTATGCTTTGGTCCATGTGAAATGGTCAATTTCACATTGAGGTGCCCACTCTTCCTGTATCCTCTGAAACCACCCAGGTTTTAAGCCATGTATTAAAACATAACATTTTTAAGCAGGTTATTCCAGCAGTATTTCAAAAGTGTAACCATTTTAAGTATGTTTTAATGGTACTGGACAGTTAGGCGAGTAGCGGTGAATATGTATGCTAGACTAGAGCTAGCCTTGGATCAAGACAATAATAGATGTATTTTTATCAATTTTGATATGTTTGTATCAGATAAGATCAGATAATAAGATACAAAAATATCAAAAGCGATAAAATACATCTATGATTGTCTTGATCCAAGGCTAGACTAGAGCCAAGTCAACACAAACTCCAGAAAGTACAAGTCAAAAAAGAAATGTTCTCAAATGTGGACCTGCTCTATGGATAATAATGAAAAGTAATTCTGCGAGACTGAATAATGTTTGTCAGGAAGGAATTTAAATACTTCAGGTTGGCCTGTCCAACAGCCTGTCACAGAAAACCACCTTTTGACACCTTTAATGACATCACAGATTCACTGCTCTCTGTCTCCTGTGGCTTCTGGGACACCGCTGTCTGGATTACTCACTGCTTTAGATGTATTACTATTCACCAGTCAATCCCCACAAGTAAACATAAGTCATCGTTAGATTGTATACCAAAGTCGTGTTCAGGGTTGCCAGATCTGCTTATTATAATTTCCCCGCAAGATTTTATTTGAAAATAGCCGATCTACAAGCTCACAACGCGTCATATCGCGACGCGTTGTGAGCTTGTAGATCGGCTATTTTCAAATAGCTGATGTACATGTTAAAGTGCTCTTGTGGCCCATAGTCGCTTCTTTTGGGCTGGTTTTCCTAGACCTGGTTGCTTGTTTCTCTCACAGAATCTGGCAACACTGGTCGTGTTCCCATTTAAAACAAAACCCCTCCATTCACGAATCGAGCTAAAGTTAGCAAGGTAATGTAGGCTAACATGCATTAGCTGATTACTGATCAAAATGCTGTTGGTAGGTATATTGTTATTATTATGTTTATATGTTACATATAGGACAGGAACACCAAAGAACCCATGAGAGCAACACGTATGTCATCCACGTCGTGTTGCAACATGACCCAATGTATGTAGAAATCACAGGAACTTAGTCAAGGCTTGCTGTTGCGCGGCTTTGCTAACTTGACTAGCTGATGGTTATTAATATTCATTGTGATTACAGATCGATCACCTGCAGTTGTTGATGTTCGTTGTCGATTTCTTCCCACTCCGTTTGTAACCTCGGCAACAACGACATGGTGATGTTTTTGATGTTGGGCTCCAGAAGAAGCAGGTTATCTGCTATAGTTCCCTCTCCTAGTTTCTACTGTATCAGTCAGAGGGAGAGAGTGGCTGCTCATGGTCACTCAGACAGACAATGACCAGTGTTGCCAGGTTTAGAGAGACAAATAAGCAACCAGGTCTAGGAAAACAAGTCCAAAAGAAGCAACTTGAGATGCGACGCGGCGACATTACAAAGTCTAAACCAGTTGTGCTATAAACACGCCCCCTTCTGTGGCCAACGCGGAAGTGCCTTTTTCAAACAACCGCGGACTATTTCTTTTCGCCGATAAAGTATAGTTTTGGACCATGACGGAGGCGCGCCGACTCAGCAGACCTTGAGGCCGAGGAGACGCGCCCGAGCGCCTCCAGGCGCGAGTGCCCGCGTCGACCGGCCAATGGTCTGCTAGTCGACTCAGCGCCGTTCGAGTTATGTACCGATAGGGACAGAATAGTAAATAATGTTTTGGTGAGAGCGTTTGCCCCAACTGTCACTCAAAGTGGCTACTGGCCAATCACAGCGCGTCCTTGCACAAGCGTATTGGCCAATCATGCACAACTGGTTTAGACTATGGAGTCACGCTGCGACGCGTTGTGAGCTTGTTGTAGATCTACTATTTTCAAAAACTCCTCTCTCGGTAAAATGTGGAATATTTGGAATATTTTTCGAAACATTCTAACAACACAAATGCTCTCGTATGCTGGGCACAAAACATTTCCATGAAAATATTTGAGAACCACTGGTTTAAATAATAATTAAAACGTTTGGAAGCATGCCTAAATAAGCAACTACAGTTTAGAAAGAAGCCCAATAAACCGCAAGCCGCAACTACCAATATTTACAAGCAACTTTACAGAAAAAGAAGCCCAAAGCAGCTTATAATAAGCGGACATGGCAACGCTGACAATGACGGTGAGCCGTTTCTTCAGACATAATAGTTGCGCGCCAGTGTCGCGAGGCTGAAAATATCAGATCTACAAGCTCACAGCGCGTTGCACAGTGGAGGAGTGACGCACTGTGAGCTTGTAGATCTGACATTTTCAGCCTCGCCACACTTTGAACGCGCAAACGCCTTTCTGCTGCCGATCTACACTGAGCATGCGCACTACGTAATATACTTAACAGATCTACAAGCTAACAGCGCCTTGTATCATAATAATCCAGTTTGTAGATCTGTTTTTTCCCTTTATTTTATTTTTTTGGCAAGAAGTGACGCCCTCTCGTGGTGGAATATACAATTGCAACCTACACTCGTGCGTCTATTCTATTATGTATTGGCAGTGGTGGAAAAAGTACTAACATCTTTTACTTAAGTAAAAGTATCAATGCGGCAATGTAGAATTACTCTGTTACAAGTAAAAGTCCGGAAATGGCCGAAATGTATAATGTAGATAATTATTTTAATAATAATAATGATAATAATAATAATTTTAAAAATAACTAAAATGTTCAAATGCCTCCGAGATGTAAGGGTAGAAGTAAAAGTACGTGTATTGGTGTTTAACCACTATAAATAAACTGCTATACTATGTGCAGTTTTCTTTTAGCCAATATTTGTACGTGTATGTTGTAATTGTATCATGCTTGAGTTGCTATGGTTACCAGGCATGCTGTGCTTGCCAGTCTTCTGCGTTTGCTGGCTTGGCTGCAGCGAGCAGAGCAGACTATTGGATATAGTCAGATTAAATAAGTCAATGTTTTTTGTTTTATGCTGTGAAACTGGCGGATTACGTTTAGAAGGAGTTATTCACTTGGACACATTGCTGAGGTAGGCTACTGTATCCAACTAGCTTCTACTTGCTTGTTGTAATAGATTGTTCAAGTAGTTGTAGGCTACTGCAGGGTTGGGTCAAATTACTTGACGAATTAAATATAGTCAGATACTGAAAACAAATTACATTGGCAATTTACATAGTAATTACATAGTGATTAACGTAATCCCTTGAAATACAAAATCTGAATAATTTCGATTATACTGCGAAATCAAGCATTGAAAATATTGCACCTTATACAAAACATGGATGCAGTCACAAAAACGGGTTCCACAAACATTCACTTTTCTCTTTAAAAATGTCATTGTGACGATAAACATTATGGTGTGGTCTATTTTGCAACTGATGTGGGCCTTATCCCTTTATCTCATTCATTAACACATCAAAGCCTCCCCCAGTGGACCCAACCCCCATCCCATACCACCACACTTTTCACCTCAGCTCAGGTGTACAGGCTTCACAGAGTGGGGTTCGGGGGGGGGGGAGTAGCTTTGGAGGATGGACAAAATTCTAATCAAGATTCCTTGACAATGTAACTATCTAATTACACATTATGAATGTAGTCTGGGTGTATTATTGTTACTTTATTTCATAATTTGATTAATCCACATCACATAGTCAGCTACTATCCAACCCTGTGCATACCCTAGTTCATTTATCTTAAATTTGGCGAAATGACCAAGTAAATTAACTGACAAGAACTGAAGAACACATACAGTATGTGACTCCCAAGATACAAAAGAAACCTATTTTTTTTAGATGGTGGCAATAACCCTGCCTCTGAAAAACTGGTAGGCCTACCTTGTTTGAACGTATAGTCTATGCTAGAATATAGTTTGTCATATTTCATAGTAAGCTATTTATTATTCATGCCAATTGCAAATGCCCATTGAAAATCTTCTCAGAGGTTCCAGGTTTTGTCATTGTAACCACAGATGACAGTGTGGTCCCTGAGTTTTTCCAGCATTGCAAGCAACTGTTTATAAACTGTCTAGATCATGGTTGTAGCATATGCTATTTCTGTTCCAGGTGACTTTTACCTTTACAGTAGCTCAAGCCATGCCATATTTGAAAAAAGCTCAAAAAGACCCACCACTGGCCAAACGATGGGACACAAAGGCACAGAAATGTGGACTGCGACACTCTGTGTACTCTGTCAATGGAGATGAATACAAAGGAGAATGGATGGATAACAAGAAGCATGGTAAATGGCAGTCTGACATTATCACAATTTTCAACATTATCTCCTTTTATCTGTTGTAGTTCATATTCTATTAACCTGCCATAAAACCGAGCAATATTCTGTGAATCTCTGAAATGCCACCAAAGTTGAGATGAAAAGTTTACTCCAGTGAGTGTGAATGTGAAAACTACAACTCCACTTCCTGGATTTTAACCACTATCCTCAGTGGCCGTGGCATGATTGACCTTGTTCAGGCAAAATAGCAATCTTGACTTAAAAATATGGGTTGATGTCCATTAGACTGTTATAGGAACACTGAGAATGAAAGGGGAATTTCCTCTGACAATATGGATTCTATATAGACTATGATAACATCAAATGCATACAAAGTTGGATAAAGGTTTAACTAATGAGAGATTTGTGATTGTCCAATTGCTTCTGGGTACACAACAGCTAATATATTTGACCGTTGATTTTGTCTAGGAAAGGGTACTCACATTTATAAGAAGGATGGGGCCATCTATGAGGGCGACTGGACAAATGGAAAACGTGATGGATATGGTGCTTACAGCAAACTACTACCAGGATCCAATGAGTATGCAAGAAAATACTCAGGTTGCTGGAAAAATGGCAAGAAACATGTATGTATTTGAAACACAGATTCCCATACACACTGTTCAACACCTATTTAACACTCCTTGAGATTTCTTTTTCTCTCATCCTCCACAGGGGTACGGGACATTCTTCTACAGTAACTCGGCTGTCTATGAGGGACATTGGTCTGAAGATAAAAGGAGTGGATGGGGACGAATGTACTATGACAATGGAGACATATATGAGGGAGAGTGGATGGAGGACAAACACCACGGACAGGGGACGTTTCGATTTGGTGAGAACGATGACCAGGCTTCGATTTGCAAAAGAAAACAAAAACAGAGGGGGTTAATTTCCTTACCCACTTATGCTCTTATACTTTGTTGTAGGACAAATTGCGAAAATAGACGATTTATAAGCTTATAGATCTGCTATTTTCAAAAATGTTGAATTATAAAAGAAAAGAAGACAAATTTGCCTGCACACTAGTCCCTATTCTGGGGCGAACATTGCAATGTGTTGTGAGCTTGTAGACCTGCTCTATATACTAGAGGGCCTAGTATAGGGCTCTGGGGGACTATGGTAACCTAAGTATGTGGTAATATTATCAAACATAAATATCAAACATAGGTGGTATCCATTTCCCAAAACAATATGCATGTATTTAATTCAGTCTGACCAGAAGCAGGGATAAAACAGGCAGGGATATCAACAGCATAGGCATGGATCCTCCATCCTTCCCAGTAAATCTGCATGTTGCATTATTCTTCATATTTAGATTTAGAATTCAGCGAGGCAGTCTAGTGAATGCTAAAGTTTAACTTTCTTGTATTAAAGCAAATGAAAACAGTTACGAAGGAACCTGGAAAGATGGGAAGAAGAATGGTTGCGGAAAGTTCCACTATCTGAACAAAGGTCAGCTTTTCGAGGGGTTTTGGGTGGATGGAGTTGCTAAAACTGGAACTCTGTCAGATTTTGGAAGAGATGAAGCACCAATGCCAACAACGTATCCAATTCCAAAGGTATATTTTGAATCTGTTGACATCTATTTCCTCCCTTTATAATCATAATTTGTTTTCTTCTGACTATCCTGCGATGTGTTTTCTCACACTCAAAGTGTGAATACATTGTGTTTTTCAAGGTATACCTGCTGGATACAGCATTGGTTTTGATGGAAGCCCAAGCCGTCTACCACAATCAGTGCTGATAAGATCACCAGCATACCAAAACCTAGGACTTCTACAATACAATCTGCAGATCTCACTTGTAGTAACCTGTATGCCATCATGAATTCAAGGCGGTCTCACTCCTCAGTATCATGATGTCTTAGAAATGATAGAGCTATGTGATTAAAACACATAGTGACTTAAAATGGAATATATAGGCCATTGACCAACATAGATAGTCACCTCTGGCTACTGTTACTGGAATTTACTAGTTCTGCTAGATTTGCCTTTGACAATCTACTGTCAATGGTCATATAAAGCTTTATTGGCCTGTAATAGCCCTAACAGCGTAAAAAATAAATAAATACTAAGAACTATAAACGTAGCTACAGGAATGCAGCAGCCAATCTCATTGGCTCACAATACTGTCTGTCCCTTCAGAGGCCTGGAGGAGGAGTTATAAAGTCTTCTGCTGGTAGGCCTATATAAACAACCTCCTGTACTATTCCTTGGTGCACTACTGCACTTGCCTTGGGCAGTGGGTGGATGTTACATCATAATGGAGAATCTTTTTTTTTTTACTTTTCAGTACTTTTACAAAGGTTTGGTGAGACATTCTGGCAGGAAAACATTGATCATTTTACAATCAAGGGACATATGGTAAAAGTGCATTTAAAGAGCTGTAGTTCGGGGTGCAATGCATTTTGGCAGATCCAGTAAAGAGGATAACTGGAACATTTATCACATGACCAAAGTCATACACAAACCACAGTTAATGCTTCTGTCCATAGTACCTGGTCTGACATGTTGAATTTATGAGGAATTTGCAAGGACGATTTAGCAGTAACCTCTGTTACAGCAGTACTATTTTCAGACGGAAGCTGAAAATGAAATACATTTTATATGTTTTTTAATAATTGCAGTGACACTGCATTATTTATATACTGTGTTATAGAATTATGAAAAGAATGTTACACTGTGTTCGTGTGTAATAAAACACTTATTTCCAAGGGATAATGAGATAATCCTGAGGCATGGTGAGATAATTCTAATTGCTTACCAACAATTTGAGCCCCTGGCTTTAATCTACACTGTTAAACATCAGTAGTCACACCATGCCACAGATCCACCTCATTTTGTTTGGTCATTTCCTGTGTGGTATGCTGTTCCTGTGTTGTATGATGCTGTATGTGGTATTTTTGTGATAGCACCGTCCTTGGTCTGTGAGAAACAACATTTTGTTCAGCCAGATACATGTCGATAAAATGACAGTAAACTGACTTGTAGTAGAATGGCCAGTCTTAAAAATATCATATATAAAGGGATACTGTTTTGATTGTAAGAGGCAGAATTTGTTTTGGAGCAGTTGGTAATATGCAGTACAAAGGCTAAAAGCTTATGTTTGTTCCAATGTTGTGTCTGTGAATCTCAAATACTGCCAGACTTTGATAAGTAGAAAGATAATATCTTTTCCTGTTTTTTTATTAAGTTTAACCCTGGACTACAGAATTAATTTCAGTAGAAATCTTAATTTCGACAATTTAAATGTAAACTAGGCAATCAATATCTGGTTGGTCATGTAATGATGAACTATTAGTGTAGCAGTGAATTCAGCCTAGGAATCAATATGGTAAAAAGTATTTATTTAACACTATGTGCTTAAATTGCAGCACATATATACACTACATTTTGGCAGGGAAAGTATGCAGAAAGACAGGCATTACAATTAAACACTGATCTCCAAAGCAAAAAGCAGCAAAATAAAAAATATATATACACAGAATCCTAATAGTCATATACTGAGCAATTCAAAATACACAGTATGAAAAAAGAAAAAAAAGAATAGTGGTTCATAAAACTCAAGAGGGAATTAATAAATAAATATGAAGTATTTTAAGATGGGTGACTGGCATATACAGGTAATTAACACATGAAGGAATACACTGTATCTGCCATACCTTATGAGGTAAATCAAACCATGATTCACAGTTAAGACATTTTCCTACTGATTTCAAGTTACATGCATTATGGCAAATTTGAGAGTTCACAGTTGATTCAGCATCAATCATATTAACATAATTTAAAAAATGTCTAAAAGTGCAAACACTTTCAAAACAGTGAATTGAACAACAATTAGGTGTATTATCGTCAATCATGTAAGTAAGGTTAAACACCAATAATGTCCTCGCTTTGGCACACACCAATGGGATTAGAGTGCAACCAGCACACTTTATCTATGGGAAGCTGGGAGATTGCAGCATTGAGGACTCCCCTCTGTGGTCCAACTCATTTTGTAGCCTGGTGAGATTGGACAGCTCTTCAAGCTCCTGGAATTGTCTGTCAGTTTTGTGACTCACCAAGGAGCGATAGAAATGAACTGCAAAGACAATGAAGACCAAACCAAAAGGAACCATGATAGAGGTGGAGGTGATGGCAGCAGCCACGCCAGATGACATGGCAGTACTATTGCCAGCCTTGGGCTTAATAGGCAGGAATTTGACCCAGCAGAGCAACACCACTTCAGCCAGGAAAAGCAGGGTACCAATAACAGTAGAAAAGGCCCAGGCCAGTTCAATATGGCGATGCATTCGCTCGTGTGGAGATTCCTTCACAGAATTGAGGTTGTGCACATTGCTGACAGCCTCAATATTGGGCAAAATGCAGGTACTGACCATAAGAGCAAATAGGTGAACAGCCACAAGCACAGTGGTACAAGCACTGAATGCAATGAGGAGACCAGGTGGGTATGGATAGCTGGTGTCCAGCTGTACTTCCACCATTGCCACCTGGGAAAAGCAAAGACGAAAACAACATTATATTCAGTAACGTAACTTACATGAATCGAAAACTATAGCCTACATCAGAGGTCTTCAACAGAGGTTCGGAACCCCTAGGGGGTCCTCAGAGTTACTACAAGGGGTCCACCAAATCTTGGTGTGATTTTTACATTAACCACTTCAACCAAACATCCCTATTCTGAGGAGAACTTTGGCCATTAAAGCAGATCTACAAGCACACAACACCTCACGTCTTTACTTACTATTGACGGTTTAAGTGCTTAAATGTCTGAAAATCCACATTAACGTGAATCCAACATACACTGATGACAGTGCTGTCAAAAACAAGTGTATGAAGCTGCCTATGAAATCTATGGGGAAAACAATATTTTATACAATATATAATGGGGGTCCCTGCTTTATATCTCTCTCAGCCAAAGGGTCCTTGGCCTGAAAAACGTTGGAACATGGTAATCGTGTCATATGCCCCCCTGATCCAATCTGTAGCCAGGCTGAGGAAGCAAACGGCTGAGAGAACGGCATACGTTACCATGGCAAACCCAGAAAGTAGAGCAGATGTCCGACTAGAAGCCTTCAGCTTGGCTCGACTCAAGTAGAGCTTCCTCCAGGAGAGAGCCTGCAATGAATGCTCGTTCAGACTCATTGCGCTGGTATCGTTCAAACAGGACTGCTGGTCTTATTCCCTTCTTATTCTGTCTCGGCACTCGGCAAAGAAAACAGGTGTTCACATGTCAGTCGTTCAACAAAAATGTTTTTTTCCTTTATCGCAAGCTGCAGTTATTCAGACGC
Source organism: Gymnoscopelus microlampas (assembly GCF_963454915.1). Lineage (NCBI taxonomy): Eukaryota > Metazoa > Chordata > Actinopteri > Myctophiformes > Myctophidae > Gymnoscopelus > Gymnoscopelus microlampas. The sequence goes on from NC_139958.1 coordinate 23,198,376, forward strand.
ATACAAGTTATTCCTCATCGCCAGACTCGAGCGTGCGGCGTGCCTCCTGCTTGTCTGCACCTTAAAAGCTTGATACATCGTCGTACGACGACGTCGAGTGCAGAACATAGCCGATCTACAAGCTCACAAGCCCGTCGCTGCACGAAGCGTTGTGAGGCTTGTGAGCAGCGTTGCCAGGTCTTGCGAGATAAACAAGCATCCAGGTCTATGAAAACAAGCCAAAAAGAAGCGACAAGCCTATGACAAATTAATTTTGGGGGTCCTTGACATGAAAATGTTTGAGAACCACTGGTTTAAACAACATTACCCAGCAAGCCCAAAATAATCAACTACACTTAAAATAAGCCCAAACGCAACCCGCAATTAACTACCGATATTTTCAAGCAAAATGACAGAAAAACAAGCCCAAAATCGCTTAAAATGAGCGAACATGGCAACCCTGCTTGTGAGCTTGTAGATCGGCGAGCACGTATTACCCACAAGCCTGTGCGGCTTAGACGAGAACATCCGCTGGAATAATTGTTGATTTCACGTACAAAGTGGTAACTGGTAACACTTGCTTAATACTTGTGTAGTAAAACCACAATCACTCCACAGCTGGAGTCCTTTAACTTTATTCTTTCATATCCTACGTTATGGTCAAAGTCACATAATTGTTTTTATTACTATATTATAACGATCAGAATGAATGAACAACAAATTAACAAATTAAAGATTTTATTAATACCGACACATTCACAGCTCAAATGATCTTTATCATTAAATGTTGAAATCATTAAATAATAAAATTACATATTATTTATGTATGATGCAATTATATATTTTTTAATCAATGCTATGCGCGACATTGTCCCTGAAAAATAAAATAAATTAAGATTTTTTATTTCTTTTAATTACTGAAAATATATGTTTTTATTGACAAAATATCAATTTTACAATCACAAGAACAGGACAAATGCAGTTACAATACTGGAAAAATAAAAAATAAAGAAAACATAAAAGTGAAACCATGATGACATGCACATGTGACGTTGTCCACCAACAATGTTTTGGTTCTTGTTGGCGGTGATGACGTAATACAACACAAACATGGTTCCCCTTGTTTTGAACCAGAAAGCTACAACAGCTAAGTGATTATTCCTCTAAAAAACTATAAAATATCATGTTTTCCCCCGGAAAGTGATCTGTGGCGATCTGGATGCAGTAGTGTGTCGGTACAATGGCGCACAGCACCGCGGATCCGTGCTCTGCCGAGTCTGGACGCAAACTGGTATGATTGTAAAGCTTTCATATTATGGACGTTGGATGCAAAAGCTAGATTAGAAAAACGAGACAGGTAGCCCTGCTAATTAGTTAGCAACGCTATAACGTTAATAATATATCCATGGTTGGTTGATTGATTGATTGAATACTTTATTAGACAGAAATGCAAACAGCACGATATACACTTGCATGGTCTAAAAGGATTTACACCAAAAAGTCCTATAGTGGACTTGTTTCCATTGAGGTCCTATGTATTCAATTAATCGACATATTACATTAAAAAACAACACCAACAATGTATATCATCATCACATTATCATGTTGTATTTGTCAGGCCGGAGTTCCACTCAGATGTGATGTAAAAATGTTTTGCTTTATTGTTATGCTCAGACTTTGCATGCATAGTTATAGTTGTATTATGACCGTTTGTGCGTTATCGATACATAGGCTATGGATCCAAGTCGATGTGTATACACTGAACTCCTGACACATGTGTGAATGTTTATGTCACGTTTAAAGAACATATCATTTTAGCCTTGGATCAAGACTATCATATATGTATTTTAGTCGAGTCTGACTTTTACTTTCGTATCTACGATAGTCTTGGCGACCACCCTCCAGTGCGTCCTGCACTTTCACCAATAAAGCCCGTACTAATCCGTACATGTATAAAATATATATATAAAGGCACTTATTCGGTTCCCCCAAATATTAACTCACCCTTCGGCGTCTTTGTGTTATGTATTAGTCCGTATATTTTCAATAGATATGTGTTTTAATCCCGTTGGTGGCCGAACGCGATTTCCCCCCTCGTTTACTTCCTGTTTACATTGAGTAATTCCGGTTTTCACCGAATGCGCCCCGTCACTACCGCCCATTGAGGAAACCAGGGAACTTCCGACAGAATCCGACACAGACGGGATTAAAACACTCATCTATTAAAAAATATGGACTAATACAGTGAACAAAGACTCCGAAGGGCGAGATAACATTTGGGGCAACCGGGCAAGCACCATATATATATTCGGAGAATAGTACGGAGAAGTACGGGCTTTAGTGGTGAAAGTGCAGAACGCACTGGGGGGTGCAGGCCAAGACTATCGTAGATACGAAAGTAAAAGTCAGACTCGATAAAATACATGTATGACTATGATAGTCTTGATCCAAAGCTATGTGAATGTTATGTCACGTTTAAAGAACATATCATTTGTTTATTGCCCCTAACTTAACGTAAACACCAATGTTACAGCTAAACTAGAGTAGCTACCCTGTACCTAGGTATTTAGAGCCTAATTTGACCCCTCTACACCTATCATACGCTTTTTCATTAAGCGCAGATCTACAATTAAGCTCACGACATCAGCATCGTCTCTTGTCGACACAGTGGATTATAAATCATGCTTTAGTCATGATGATAATCTTAAAAGTCATGATGGTAGTAGGTACTATACTCCCCTGCCAGGCTGCCACACGTGTTCCTACGGTGTTGTTGTCATGTGTTGTTGCTGTTCATGGACGTCTTCTCGTTTTCACTGGTAGCGCTCCATCTGTCGGAAAATGTACGACGAAAATGAAGACATGTCAGACGTGGAGGAAACGATTGCAAACGTGCGAGGATTCAGCGTGGAGGAGAAACTCGCCAGTGATAGTTACAACGCAAACTTCGTTCACGTGATGGAGGGTAAAGGTAATGTAGGCCTACATCTGATATTTTCAGTGTTGGAAAAAGTACTCCATTTTTTTTTTTACTTAAGTAAAATTATCAATTAAAAATGTACATGAGTAAAAGTACAAAGTATTGGTATCAAAATGTACTTAAGTCTTAAAGTACCAAAAGTAAAAGTACTCATTATGCAGAATGGCCCGTTTCACAAGTTATGATATGTCTAAAATGTGTACAAAAAATATTTAGAAAATCGCCAAAGTTTAAATAGGACTGCAGTGGTTAATCTATGTTTTGTAATAATAATCAAAATTATACAAAAAAATATACTACAAAGGAACTAAACTACATTTTTCAAATAATTGTAGTGGAGTAAAAGTACAATATTTGGCTCCGACATGTAATGGAGTAGAATTAAAAGTACTGGAAATTGGAAATACTCCAATAAAGTACAGTACTTGAGTACATGTACTTAGTATACTTTCCACCAGTGGATATTTTTTCATTTGATTTACTGCTTCATATGACCTGGCCAATTCACAATCATTCACTTTTGCTTACAGAATTCACTTATGAATATGTTCAGAGAGAAGCTCTCAGGATACCACTGGTTTTTATACAGAAAGATGGACTAGGGATCAGGTAAGAGAAGACATGACATTACAATTCTCCAGTATGATGATGATGCTTGTGAACACATATTTCTGTGATTACTTACTACAACCCGTTTTAGAGTTACTAGAATATTGTGTGTGCATGTGCGTGCGTCTGTGTTTGTCTAACTTTTTTCAATTTCTCTAGAATGCCTGATCCAGAATTCACTGTTAGTGAAATTAAAGGCCTAGTTGGTAAGTTAATTTTGTTGCAATGGTTCTTATAGTCTATATTTTTCTCGTTGATTTTTAACTATGACATAAAATGACCATATAATTCTCAAATATAATTATTTTATAAAATATATACCATTGGAGGGATATAACAGGCTGAATAAGATTGTATATTTGCTAGCTCCATCTAGTGACGATACTGGTGAAGGACATCTGACAGGGCATATCTACTCTCATGAATATAATAAAACTGTTCATGAATAGTAGTCTTTGCAGTCTCTGTATAATGTTTTCGCAAATAAGATGTTTAAATACGTTTACAAACAGTGCTTATAATTCTATGAATTTAGAAGCCCAATCCTAATTTGTCATGCTTCTTTTTTCAAGGCAGTCGTCGTACTGTTGACGTTATGGACGTGAGCACTCAGAAAGGTTCTGAAATGAGCATGGCTCAGTTTGTTCGCTATTATGAGACTCCTGAGGAAGAGCGGGACAAACTTTTCAATGTCATCAGCTTAGAGTTCAGCCACACCAAGCTGGAGAACCTCATCAAACGTCCCACTGTGGTAAGATGACACCCCTGCACAGCAAAACATGGAGTGTTGGATACAAGAACGCTCCCCCTTAAAACACGTTCGCCCCGCAGTAAAACTATGCCTAAACCTAACCTTATTTCTTCCTTATTCCTAAACGTAACCTCAGTAAAACTATTCCTAAACCTAACCTTATTCCTAAACGTAACCTCAGTAAAACTATACCTAAACCTAATCTTATTCCTAAACTTAACCTCAGTAAAACTATGCCTAACCCTAAACTTATTCCTAACCTTAACCACAGTAAAACAAATACAAGAATACAAGAACCGCTGGGGGCGAGCGGTCCGTGAAAGAAATTGGGGTGACTGTTTTTTTGGGACGAGCGCTCCGGTTACCATTAATTTAGCTCAGAGTGAAAGACTTTTTTTTTACTCTCCAGATTTTGCTGAGTGCTTATGAAAAAGGCACAATAGATGAATGGACTCTGTAGAGCAGATGTATTTATAGTGCAACTCAGGGTTCGATTTGCCTGGGGGGTTGGGGGGATCCATGCCTATGCTTTTGATATCCCACCTCTGATCAATCATTTTGATTTCAGGTGGGGATATGTTTTATCCCTGCTTCTGGTCACACTGAATTAAATGCATGCATTTCCTTTTGGGAAATGTAGACGGATATATTTCATATTTATGTTTGATAATATCACAATTGAACAATTTATTTTTTTAAAAGTTAACCGCATTATCCCTGCCATCCATAATGTGCGCAAATATTTTCATAAAAAAATAAAATAAAATAAAAAGAATAGCAAAACTAGCCTATCTACAACCTTTATCTGTTGTACAACAAAGTATAAATGGCATGAGTGGTTAAGAAAATTGTTTTTACAAATCTATCCCTGGTCCCTGTGTCCCACAAGGTTTATGGTGCAGTTTTCCATGTGCTTTCTCACAGGTAGATCTAGTGGATTGGGTGGACAACATGTGGCCACCTGATCTGAAAGAAAGCCAAACAGACTCTACCAATGCCATCTCAGAAATGAAGTACCCAAAAGTGCAGAGGTATGTCCCTTTTGGAAGAATTTCCATTTATTCCTGTGTGCACATTCCAGTCATGTCCAAGAATGCTCTCTTTGGACATTGATGACGATTTTTTTTCATTGAATTGTAAGGAAATTAATTTGGTCAAATACAAGACTGTGAAAAAGTAAATACACACCACGAAAACTTTGTTAACACAGTTTCCGGTAGCTGTATGGCAATCTGGGAACCCATTCGGCGGTGCCTCTGGGGGCACCACCTCCTTTTTTGTGTAGAAACAGGAACTCGGTTTGGCTCCTCCCCTTTCTTAGTCCACTTTCTCTCGGGGGCTTCTGTGTTTTTTCCTATTAACAACAACACTACATGTTTAAGGCAGTAGTGCTGACAGATTCGAGAGATTAGCTGCATGGAAACCTAATCCTCGATTCAACACAATTGGCTTTTAAGGCAACCTTTCAACTCTACAATGAGCTAAAACATACAAGAAACTCCCTGATATAATGGATGAAAAAGAAAGCCCAAGTAATGTTAATCTTGTACTGAACGATGTAGAGATTGATACAAGGATACAAGACATTTCGACAACATCTACAGTTCTGTCTGCCAAAGGAAGCAACACCAGCGATTGAACCTTGGGAACGTACTTCTTTCTCCACTCTGTTTCTCTTTATTTTTGCTGAATAAATTATTGCAAAATATGCTTTTCCTCGTCATTTGTTTAATTAGATAATCTTAAACAGCTGATAGTGCTGGAGTAACATTTAGGATTCCATAAATGTTGTAAATGTTGTAATGGGGTGTACTTTTTCACAGCACTGTAAACAGGCCACTAGGTAAACACTGCTTAATTCTTTTTTTAGCGGTGCCAACCGCTCTACACTTGGCTTTGACACCGTGTCTGTGTGTCTGTGTGTCTGTCTGTGTGTCCGTATGAGCCTGGGATGAGCACGGCAAAGAAGCAACACATACAAACACACGCACACACACACACACACACACGGACTTGGAGATTGCCTATGCCATCTCTCCTCTCATTGGCCACACGTGCCACCGGTTATCAAAGAGGGGTCCAGGGACCCCCAGGGACGTCCGCCCGTATGAGCACGGGATGAGCACGGGATTTTAAACAGCTATAACTCCAGTTTGCAGCATGCCACCAAGTCCAAATTTGGTATGTGGACTTAGACCACCAATACGGGACCAGCATGAATTGCTCAAGCCCCGCCCCCTCTGTCTTCCCATTGGCTGGCCATAACTCCATAACTCAAGTTCGCAGCATGCTACGGAGTACAAATTTTGTACATGGACTAAAACCACCAATAGGGACGAACTGTAATTACTTAAGCCCCACCCCCTCTGTCTGCCCATTGGCTGGCCTTTAAACAGCCATCATTCCAGTTTGCAGCATGCTACCAAGTACAAATTTGGTAAGTGGACTCAGACCACCAATAGGGACGAACTGAAATGAGTTACGCCCCGCCCCAAAGGCACCGCTTCCTTCACACAGGGTGTGATTTTTTAGTACAATTATGAATCTACTTCCTGATGAAGGAATTCTCTATCATCTTAATGCAGTGGTTCCCAAAGGTGCCATGAGACCAGGTCCAGGTGTGCATTTGAATTTTGTGTTACCCACACATTATTATTATTGCAATACATAGGCCTACTATATACATACTACTATGTATTATATTTTTAGCGGCGCTAGCCGCTCTATACCTTTAGGTATAGAGCGGATATTAGCCCTCTATACCTGGCTTTTGCGTCAACGTTCTGATTGGTCAGGCTCGCCAACGTTCTGATTGGTCAGGCTCGCCAAGGTTCTGATTGGTCAGGTCCGTCAACGTTCTGATTGGTCAGGCTCGCCAAGGTTCTGATTGGTCAGGTCCGTCAACGTTCTGATTGGTCAGGTCCGTCAACGTTCTGATTGGTCACTATTCATGACATCACTATGTTACTATTCATGACATCACTATGATGTCATGAATATAGAATTAGATGTCTATATAAACAGAAATATTTAATAATTTCATTTTATTATTCATTTGGCTAAAGTCCCCTTCTAGGTAAGTTATTTAAAGTTAGATACTCAATTTAACTTTATCTTGGGAATCTTGGGATCTGTCCAAGATTCTTCCCAATATGACGAATAGAAAGAGAAAGATACAAGATTTATACACACGCACACAGAAAGTAAATTTTTTAGGTACCCACTCTATCAGCTATGACAGATCAGTTTTTGCCACTTACCTTGGAATGCATTTGGTGATTCGCTTCCAATGGCACTATTTAGTGCCACTGGAAGCCTTGAAATAAATGTACAGAGATTTAAAATTGTTTCTCTAGTAGAAACACATATCTATGACAAAATATATCAAAGGCGCCGCTACCTTCACACAGGTGTGATTTTTATATAATAAAAATAACATTTTCAAATATAGTGAAAATAGCTGATCTACAAGCTCATATGTTGTGTTGTGGTGACACATGAGCTATAGATCAGCTATTTTCAGTATGAAAAGACTTTGACTGACCCATTGGTGTGTGCCTTAACACAAAAAGTTTAAAAAACACTGCCTTATTGCACAGCACACATCCACTTCCTTTGATGCTGGGCAGAAGGGTTCTCCAGATTAGAAGGATTGTTTTATAACAGCTGTTGCTTGACTGCATGAACACCTTGGAGCTAAATCACCAGACAGCATTCAGAAGTAATTAGAAATCTGGAACCAATTGCAGAAGTTTTACTCTGTCTGCAGACAGTTTTCACCATTACTTCAGTCAATGTAATTTTCTGTACTTCCTGCTGTTAACTTTGTCCTCAGGTCTATCAGTATGAGGAAGCAGACCTTACATCTGATGTTAGACCAATATAGGCTTCCCATGTGTCCTGGTAAACCTGACATTTTTTAATGCAGTTTCCAGTCATGGAAAAGTCATGAAATATAAAATAATTATTCCAAATGCCCTAAGGTTATCGTAAGGTGGCAGGAGGTTTTGTACATAATATATACAAATATACATAAAATGTATGAGAATTTCTATGGTCACATATAAAGTGAGTGACAGGTCAGTATACCGATATAGTAAAATGAGTGAATGTAAGACTGACATAGCCATCTAGTGGCCACATTCAATAACCACATGAACCTCAAGCTCAAAACGCATTGTAGATCTTGTAAATCTGTTATTTTCGGCTAAGAGATTTCGAGTAGAGGGGAAAAAGGGAGCCGACCAAGTATAGAGCTCTGGGGGATCCTGGTCAACTAAGTAGTTTTAAATGGATAAGGTTATGGATAGTAATAGATGAAAAAGTGCAGAACATATAAGTAATGCTATCAGTGATAATGGCAATGATCTCATTCTGTCTCCTCCACTTCTGCCCTAGAGTTGGTGACTATAGCTCTGTTTCTATAAATACAGTTGTTCCTCTCTTTCTTCCCCGAGTTACTGAACAATTTATATCCAATGGATACCTAATCATTCCTCAATTAATCCCCCTGAGGAGAGATAACCTGAAAAATGTATAAATGTATGGCTGCATGCATGTTTTGCTGTATCTGTAATGTCAGAGAAGTGCAGTTTTATTGGTAACATTTATAATCACAAGAGGCTGCATTCATGCCATCAGCATGATGTATGTTGTTTTATTGTTTCATTTTGTTTCTTTCTCTGTAGGTACTGTTTGATGAGCGTGAAGGGCTGCTTCACAGACTTCCACATTGATTTTGGGGGGACTTCAGTGTGGTATCACGTGTTCAAGGGGCAAAAGGTAAGTATCTCTTGTTATGTTACGGGTATTATGAGCCACAGAGCTTCATTTTGTTAGGAATTAAGAGTATTTAACTACTTGAACCCTAGCATCCATATTCTGGGGGGACGTCTACTAGATTACAACACGTCACCACAGTTGTATGCTTGTAGATCTGCTATTTTCAAAGCAAAGCGATTTGGTGTTGAAGGGGAAAAAAATGAACCAAGTACAGAGCTGACTGGTTAAATTGGATGAATGAAACTTATCGCCATAGATGGGGTTCGTCATCAATTAGTATGATTGCTCTACCTTCTTTTAAGCCTGATAGATAAAAGGCTGCACTAACACTTGGTATAAAAGAGCCTCTTCCCTGTTTGTCTTTGTGCTGGCTGCAGTGTCAGCAAAACTCAGCTTTACTGCTGCTGTGGTGTGTGCTTGTACACCATAGAGGGATCACATTATACAGACCTGCAGAGGTCAATCAAGAGATAGAAGAGAAGAGAGAATGAGAAACATCAACTGATAGGACACAGGGTCTGACTGTATTTCTAATAACTTTGAGTGTTTTTAGCAGTCAAAATGGATGTATAATTTACGTTCAGCCTGAAATGCTTCATGATATCTAAAGGAAAATCCCTACCTCTCTCCCCAGGTGTTTTGGTTGGTGCCTCCAACCCCTCATAACCTTGCCCTATATGAAGACTGGGTTCTGTCTGGCAAGCAGAGTGACATCTTCCTGGGAGACCGAGCTGATGGGTGTCAGAGAGTGGAACTTAAACAGGGCTACACCTTTTTCATCCCCTCAGGTGAAATTGCATGATTGTTTCAGCATTGATCGGGGTTAATTGGGTAACTTCTGTCAATTATGCAAACAGTAATACAAACTAGCCACGTGAACTGGCTTGTCTAAAATATGTGTGTTTGATAATGCAGTGCTTTGAATGCATTTTGTGCTGTTGTTTTCATGTGTATAAGGGTGGATCCATGCTGTCTACACCCCTGAGGACACGCTGGTCTTTGGAGGCAACATTTTGCACAGCTTTAACATTCCCATGCAGCTTACTATCTATGAGATAGAGAACAGGACTAAGGTAGGAGTCAATCTATATTTCCTTGACATCCAGCTCTCGAATGATCTAGGGCTGGACAATATATCGATATTATATTGATAAAATGATATGAAACTAGCGTCTGGGATTTTGGATTGTTGAATCACTTAAAGGACAACTTCACCCTTAATCTATGCTCATATAATTGGGGGGGGGGGGGGGATTATATGGGGGGATGGAGCAGAGGCGATGATTGACAGGCAAAATCCCTCAACAGCGACACCCGCAGGCAAATAGTTTTTTTTTTCATTGCAGCTGAAAAGGCTTCAAAACACAGAGGGGAAAAAAACTGTTAATTTAAAACCTTTTAATACACGTTCGAAGGACCATGATAAAGACTTTTAATGTTTTGTAAGCCAGTCATGAAACCTTTAAGTAGTCAGATGGGTGGGCCGCGATCAACTTGGATGTTTTCAAGTGGGCCCTGATCCAGTATAAGGTTGGAAACCACTGCTTTATTGTGATAAAGAGCTGATGGTAGGTGTAAGCTTTGCTTACGGAGTGACACCAACTGTTTAACTTTCTCCATGAAAGGAGGGCTCTGGTGAATGTTCTATTTTTCTGTCAAGACAGAAAATGCATCTTCAAAACACAAGATCATCACCCTGAAAGTGTTGATCTATGTGGAATAATCTCAGTGAGATAATTATAGGCCCAGACCGTGTTTCTGTGAGATATATAGTAATTGCATGAGGCTGTAGCTGCCTGTTGAGATGCAAATGTGTTCTCTGAAAATAGTCTGCAAATCATTGTTTTGTGTGTAGGGCTGAAACTATCTTAGCAATTATTCTATAGATTACTTTTTCGATTAATTCAATAATCAAGAAGCTCATGAAAATATTATTTATTTGTTTATCAATTAATCAACGCTGTCAGGGGAAATAAATCAAGCTCTCGGTCTTGACTGAATGTTAAGCTTTATATATATATATATTTAAAAAAAAGACAACACACGAAAAGAAAAGACTATACACTAATGCATTCGGGATTATGCTGATGCACACTGCATAAGAGCAAGACGGAAAGTCAAGAGTACAATAGACACAGCTCGTCTTTAAGCTCATTAGCATCCACCCGCTCCCCAAAAGAGTCTGTTGATGCCTAGCAGAGAATGCTTTAGAATAGATGATTTAATAAGCGCTCTGCAACACATGTTCAAAAGCAAGAGCATTCCATTCTTTAGATAAGGAGTTTCGACTCCCAACACTTCACGCTGCCAGATGAGGGTATATTGACCTCTGTATTTTTCTAAACCTAACAATGCAAAGTTTGCGAGTTCTGACTAACCACTATTCTACATTTTATCGTATTACGGTGTCACGCAGAAATACAGAAAATAGCTGATCTACAAGATCTTGAAGATGTACTATTTTGTCTATTTTTGCTACTGTGTAAAGAATATATATATTTTTATATAAATCGATTAAATCTATTAGTTTGATTAACTATTGCACCCCTATTTGTGTGTATTCCATGTGAGTGTATTCCATAAATACACATACTATCCTGATTCAGCCTGATTCCAGCCTCATAAGGCATGAAACTGCAGTTCAAGACTACTCAAAGTTTTATGACTATACAGTAGCTGTTGATGCTTCTCATTTGCTCAGATTGTGACAAATCTGATCTCTGCTTTCAGGTTCATTCCAAGTTCCGTTACCCATTCTACAATGAGATTAGTTGGTATGTCCTGGAAAAATATGTGCACTGCCTGACCAAACGGTCCTACCTTTCTCAGGAGTTTCGCAGTGAGACCATGCTAATGGGTGAGTGGAAATAAAGCTCCTTCACCACATGGAATCCATAACAGTGCTGGATAAAATATATCCAGAAAAGGCAGTGGCTAGCCATTCACACATTGGCCTCCGTTATGGAGAATCTCCATATCTGTATATGGATGTAGTACGCGTGTGATACTCATGCAAAAGGTGTCTGAAGCACCAGAAATTAGGCAACAAGGCTTGCGACCAACTCACGAAAATTATAGGCATTACATTTAGTTTGACTCCCTTCCACAAATAAATATTGTGAAAATAGCAAAACTACAAGCTCACAACACCTTGCAATTGCTAGGTGTCGTGAGCTTGTAGATCGGCTATTTTCAGTGTTTGCCTCTTTCTTACGTAATATTTGACAATTTGGCCAATTTGGTATTAAAAAGGTCTTAAAACTAACTTTAGAAAGATGCAGATACCCTGTATACACTTACAGTATACTGTATGTTGGTTTGTTTACTGTTGCACATTAAGCTAATCATGTGGGGACCTGTAGAAAATACCCCACCAACAACTATTCAATGGTGACCGCATCCCTTCTCCTTTCCTTCAGATTTTGAGGCAAAGACAAGTACAGAGAGCCCCTTCTCTGACTCACGGAGCCAGGACCTGGATGAGGACTCATGTGACATGCAGGCCAGGGATGAGCAAGATGAAAAAACATACAAAGTCCCTGAGGGCACTCCCTGCTCCCCTGATAACCCAAAGACCAAAAACGGTGACTCGTGTAGTCCACAACATCTCAAAGCGGTTTCATCCAATGACTCAGAAGACACTTGTATCCCGACTTCTAACCACCCTCTGGATGTACCCAGAAACCCATCAGACTCCCTGGAGTCAGAGTCACACAGTAAATGGACTCACTTGACAGAGTTTGAGCTGAAGGGTCTCAAGGCCCTAGTTGAGAAGCTGGAGGCACTCCCTGAAAATAAGAAGTGTGTCCCAGAGGGCATAGAGGATGCACAAGCCCTCCTGGAGGATATGAAGGTAATGCCTGGTTTTATACATGGTTGTGTAATGTGTGTAGTGATGCTCACTGACAATAGCCGATCTGCAAGACCACAATGTGGTGCAAAGCGTTGTGATAAACCAGGCTTAGAATGCACTCCTAGATCACTCAAAACATGTACGTTTTTGTACCAAACAGAGCTGAAACTGTTGCTCCTCATGCGCCGTCTCGTGTCTAACTCACCAGGTGGTCTTAAAAGAACATGCAGACGATGACCCCAAATTGGCGATCAGTGGAGTGCCTGTGGTCTGCCGGCCGAAGAAGATCATAAAGGTGAGTAAATATAAGTTCTAGTATGAGAACTTAATGGAATTATCTGTTTATTAATCTAATTGAGTGGTGTAGGAGTGTGGTGGACCACCTAGTTGACCAGTGGGTCTACCCTATTTTAAGGACTGTTGTTGTTATCTCATGACACCTGCTGCTACTTCTGTTCATGACATGTCACTGTTTATGTGTGTGGTTACAAGCATTTGTGTGATGTTTCAGGCTAGATTTGTCAGTGGATTGTGTTGGGTTATAACTTATTTTTTGATCGAAATCTGATCCAGTGTTTTTGGAGGGCATAGGACTGATATTGATACGTAGACCTGAGAATAGGGTATAGAAAGCAGCTGTTTCTGAAGAAACAATATTAATATTATTACTGAGCTACTGGGCTGAAATCAGTGATCATCATTTTTGGTTGTAGCACAGACACAAATTCCACAAAAGACAATGTTATCTGGTTGCTTTGATTCATTTGGTAACTTCCATGCACCATGTCAGTTGTAAATATTTCCATCCTATATCCAGACCATTTATTGTATCACGATAATGGTTGCGAAAGCCCTTTTAGCTGGTCTTTAAAGACGTGTATAACAACATAGGATGTATGTTATGTCTGTGTATTGTGTGTATATACAGTATCTATTCAATTGAACATTTTCTGTAGATAGTACTCAAGCTTAGAAATATTTACTAATCATCAGCGAAACACAAAAGAAATCCCATTATGTTTAGTATTGGACTGTCCCTACCCCTTGCAAACTGAAAAGTTCTGTTTGGCCAGAAGCACTTGGACGTAGTATGGAAGACAGTCGATGTCATTTGATTAACTAAACAATTATTGTGTTTATAAGCTAACATTTCATATCACACACCATATGTGCTCCTGTTACTATTAAAGAAAGAAAGAAAAATACACCAGAGGCCTAATGGGAGTGACTGGCAGGAGTGATGAAGGGGGTGCAAAGGGTCCTTTTTTATGCATGGTTATAGAGATCTGAGAGATGGGTCTGAGTATTGTGGTTGCCTTGAGTTACACAGATTTTTTTCTTGCTTTTCTCTGTGAAGAAGTTGTACCACGATGCAATGTTGGGACGGCCATAGCTAGTGGCATTTGGTAATCAGAAAGCCACCGGTTTGTCTCCCGGCCCTGGTCTGTGTTGAATTGTCCCTGAGCAAGACTTAACCCCTAACTGCTTTCCCCCAGAGCGCTCATCTGAGCAGCCGTTAGCTGGTAGAAGCTGATAACGGAATTCACGGCCTGGAATCATAATCTTTGGCATGGGGCTTTTTAGGAATGGGAATGAGGGTTGTCTCCTTCCATGGCCCTGGCCACGAAGCTGCTGTTCAGGAACAGCTGGAATAGCTGTGCCACCACACCGCCCAGCTGAGCCGCACACTCTTTCAGCACACTCAGCTGTATCTTGGAGAGGATGGAGAGGACCTTACACTCCTCCATCCTGACTAGTGCCGGGGCAGAGCTGCTGTTGGTCAGTGTCCAGTCCTCCAGGGTGTCAGTCCTTTTAAAACAGGCGTAGTAGAAGGTGTTTATCGACTGCTCTGCAAAGGAGGCAGGATCTGGGCACTGTATCTGGGCTGGTTTCTGAGCTCTGCACGTCCATAGTGTTGAAGTTTACCAAGCCTGTTTTTTTTTTCGTGCGTCAGTTACTTTTTCAGTTAATTAACATGTTTTTGTCTTCCTGTATAAACTGTTTTGTCGTTGTAGTTGAGCCAGTGTTTAAGCTCTCTGGTGACCAATAGCTTGTTGTTGGGATAAAGTCTGATCCGTCTAGTTGGAATGACATTGTAACCCTCACTACTTTGGAAGAACATCTCCCAGTCAGTGATCTGACAATACCCCCTCAGCGTGTCCATAGAGTCATTATTCCAAAATTGAATGGCTTTTGAAAGGATCTTCACATTTTGTTTGTATTTCGGCAGCAGTAGAATTACATTATGGTCTGAGAAACCATGGGGATGGCTGGGTCTGGAGACACAATGTGCTTGGTGTGTGTGTGCTGTCTCAGATCCACTGTCTGGAACCATACTTTGAGGTCAGTCTATGTCAAACTCCATATTTAGGCATACCAACGTCATCAATATGAGATTCTCTAGTATGGAGGACATCGTTAATATGACATCAGAGGTTCTGTACTACGGAGGCATTCATAGCTACAGATAGCACAGGGAAGCCACACTGTTATTAGACTCTGTTCTTTTAGTGGACTGTTTTGATTTAAAAAAAAACGTTGGCTTGCCATACAAATACAAATAAAAATAATAATTTAGTGTGCTCACTATTCTTTTTTTAGTGGGCTCACTGTTTTAGTTTTTTTAGTTCTTAGTTTTAAGCGGGCTATGTTATGTTTTCTTTTCCTGTTGGTAGACATGGCTGTGAGTTCCCACCTGATGTTGTGTGGGAGTCCTGAGCGCTTTAGACCATACTGAATGACTGCTAGCTTGCATAATGCCTTCAGACAAGGACATAAGTCCAAGATGTTCAAGTGAATGATCTGATCGTAATCCATTCTGTATGTACCAAAGAGAATGCTACGATCTCCTACCATGCAACAACAGTATATCATAAGGATCGGGCCTTTCCCCTTGGCCTCAACCTGCTTCCATGAGAAGGTCCCTGGATTGAACTTCCACAACAGATGATTTTGTATGCTGTTTGTGTACCACCTGGATATACCACGATATATGTACAGCTCTCCATTGTAGGCAAAGGCTGAATGACCCCAGTAGCCTCCTGGAAAACGCGGTGCAGAAGTCGTGCTCAGCCAGCTGTTGGTCTCTGTGTCAAACACTCTGATGTTGTTGTAGAATGTGCGATGGTCCTGTTTTCCCCCAAATACAAGCATCTTTGTCCCGATGATGGTGGCAGAGTGAAACGATGAAGCAAGTGCCAGAGTGCCTCTGGTGTTAATTGAAGACCAGACCATTGTGGCGGTGTCCAACTTGTAGATGTCATTAGTGCAAGTCTGCCTGCTTCCTCCGTAGATATACACAACCTTCCCCAATACACAGGCTGAGTGGTAGAACCTCCCCCGTGGCACACTGCCAGAAACCTTGGGCTTGAACCATCTGTGGGTGTCGACGTCAAATGCATAAAGCACGTTGCTGTACTCCCTTGTGTACGTAAACCCACCCCAGATGTAGATGATGTTTTTTATCAGCACAGCTGTGTGGCCCACGCGTTGGGGAACCGCAAGGGGACGCCCCCTTCCAGCTGTCACTATGGGCAACTTCAGCCATTGCAAAGACACTGTATTGAAGAGGTGCACATCAATCTGGCCTTGCACATCAGTCATCGGAACATTGAAATCATTCAACATGGACAGTCCTCCTCCTAATGAGTACACCTTGTCACCCACTGCCACAGCAACATAACCGGCTGTCTTTGGCACTCCCTTCTTATGAACTGTCCAGGACATCATCTCTGTCTTGCTCTGTATCTATATGTTTCTATCGCTCTTTTACGTGTCTGCCTCTCGTCTATGTGTGACTCTCTAGGTGTGTCTCTCTGGGCTCACTGTCTCTCTCCCTCAACATCTAAGTCATCTTCAGCAATTGCAATACCTTATGTAGTCTGGTTTGACATCATACAACATAAACTGTTGCCATGTAGGCGTTATTTTCTGCACATATTTCTCTCACAGTTTCTCACAGTTACTAAGACAACACACGTTTTTTGTTGTGTCGGTCATGAATGACTCGTTCGAACTTAAAAGTTCAGTGCTAATTTTTGATTGGCTAAAGAGGCGGTTCCACCATTCCTCTTTTCTCAATGGACTAAACCCGATCTGCTTTATTTCCTTATTAGACTCTTATCTTCGGTCTTAACACAATCACTGCCAGGTATTAATTAATTAATTAATTCATCCAAAACTGCCAGTGTTTTTTGACGATCCACGGAGCGCCATGTAAGCCACGTTGATCGTCCATTCTGTAATCGGCCGTTAATATGGCTCGTTTTCACCAAAAAAAGAAGAAATCCGAGCTAGATGTGTTTTTCTACATCTCATTACATAGGAGTGGACGGAAGTGAATCTTTTTGATCAGTCATAGGTTGCGGAAGAGCTCCCTCTAGCGTAATTTCTAAAAAAAAAACGTAGATGGCAGTCAACGGTTGGATTTGAAATGACGTAGATCTACGTCAATGGCAGTGAATGTGTTGAAATGAGACAATTACATTCAAACATCCTTATTGTCTGTTCTCTCATATTGAATGAGCCACCCTTAACAACCAATTGAAACGCAGCCAATTTCAAGTACAGTGCAGTTTTAAGCAGCCTTTTACGAAGGCTTGCTGAAAATATTATTATAAAAGGTAGCCTTTGCATCTGGTCCACTACGATTGGGTCTACACCCGTTAGCGTTACATTATTTCAAAGTTATTTTTAAGGGTTCTTTCCCCCATATGCTGGGAACACTATGCCTCAGGCTCTGCGTTTGGTGGACCCTGTTACCAGGTGTCCTGACTGTCCTCTGTGCATGATGTCTGTGTACACTTAATGTAGTGACTGAGGGATGACTATTTTGTGACCTTTCATGATGATGCCTTCCTCAATCGTGAACTCATCTCGGAAAGGAAAGAAGGGACTAATGACTGGTGGAACCCTGTGCTGTTTGGTGCATCATCCATGTTTGATGATGGAGGAGAATGCCTGCAGCAGTTAATCCTCTCCTGTGTGTCTCCTTCGTTCCTCTAGGCGGGTGGATGAGATGCGGCTGACTGATATCACCTCAAAGTCATTCATCTCACTCACATGCTGAAAGAGTGAATGCCCTGGGGCAGTTTGATTGGCTATAATCCAAGGGTTTGAACAGTAATCTTGGGCAGTGGTTCTCAAACGTTTTAATTTCAAGGACCCCCCCCCCATAACTCTGAGAGTGTACAAAGGGTACATTTGGAACCCCTTCAAGGGTCCACCGACCCCTGAGGGTCCCTGGACCCCACTTTGGGAACCAATGACCGTGGGGATTCGTGCCTGAATTTTCAGACTTTCTTGCTGGGTTTGGGAGTTAACTCTCCAAGTTCACTGGCAAGCCTCTCTTGTCTTTCCTCCAGATTTCTCAGCAGAAGCCTGCGGTCAAACAATAACAATGTCCTGTAGATAAACTTGATAGGTCTGTTTGGTCTTTTGCCTTTCCTGTGCCACCTTATTTGCAAGCTCCCTTTTTGCTTTGTTTTCTTCTTGGCTTCTATCTTCTGTTGTTGCTGCTCAATGATTTGTAGTTTCCACCTTTTACTGATCTCGTATATTTTTGATGAGGGATCCAACTTGGCATTTTTGTCCATGTGCATACAGTACCATTGGAGGGTAAATAGATTCTGAAAGGGTTTTGGAAAGACTCAATGATTCGGCTGGCTTTCTGTTGAGCCACAGTGAGGGAAGCTTGGTCTTTATTTGTCTCTGACTCCCCAAACAGTGTGATTTTGGCTTGTGCAATGAGACTAACTGTTTCTTTCATGCTGACCTCCATTCCTTGCTCTTCATCTGCAAATAGCATTCCTTCCTTGGTAGGCAGTTCATGGTGGCGTTTGCCAGACGATTCATCATCTGTGGTTGAATTGTTGGACATGTGACTGAGGAAACAATCCCCTGAGATACATTTCTTCACCCTTTTTGTCTAGAAAGGTGCTCACAGTAGAACACATATCGCCACCAGGGCGAGTGGGACTCCATATTCGAGCAACTCTATGATGTCATTTGTGACTTATCCTTGGCGTATGACTCCATATTTGAGTAGATTATAATTTATTCATATATATATTTTGCTGTTTTTTTTTTAGGTTTCAGCAGATCCGAGATCATCCGACCGCCATTCGCTTCAATTGTAAACTTATTAAAATGAATAAATACAGTATTTCCATAAATATGCACAATATGTGAGACAGGTTGACTGTGGTGCAGATTAGCCACGGACAAACAGGTGTGAAAACCCATCTCGACCGGCTGTCCCTGTTACCACACTTCTCTCCGCAGCCCCTGCAATGCTCTGGCGACTCACCAGGGGGGTGCTTCACACTTTTAAAACGCTTGCACTAGAGACACTAAGCCATGGGGTCACCAAAATCAGTGGGGGGGGACAACACACACCAAATGCCAGATGCCATTACTTACCACAACACCAAGCATAGTAGGACTAGTAGTAACGGCGTCTTTGAGACCCCGTTTATCGTTTTTATCTATTTATTTGACTGCCATGAGAGCAGGTACTAGTCCTGCTCTCATGGCAGTCAAATAAATCGTTTTCACAGTTTTTGATACACTTACTGTACATAATCAAGCAGCATCACAGTGTGTTTCTGATCATCCTGTAATGTTTGTTTTTTGATGGCGAGATCATTTAATGGCTTGATACTCTGATCAAAGTCTCTGAGGACTTGTCTTGACTTTCTTTTTTGGTACTTTTGTAAGTGAGGAATTCTCATTTAAACTACATGATTATGGCAAAATGTAAAATTGAATGCATCTTAAATTCAAAAGTGCAGAAAAATTTAGTTTTTCTTGTATTTAATGGATCAATGAAAATATATTTAAGAGTCACGTTACAGAAAGCATTCTATGTTAGCTTAAAATATAAACATATATTTTGTTAAAGGAATAGTTACTTAAAAAATACTTATTTTCTATCAATTACACACCCCATGAAGCATTGAATTCATGGAGATTTTTTTGTTTTTGTCGCATTCCTGAGCCAATAATTTGATGACCAGGTGTATTTCCAGTAGGAGACTCAAAGAGACTCCTTTGAGTCTCCTACCGGATACATTAGCATCTTTCCACCGGTAATCAAATTACTGGCTTAGGAATGCGACAAAAACAAAAAAAACACCATGAATTCAATGCTTCAGTGGGTGTATAATTGATAGCAAATAAGTCATTTTTTGGGTGAACTACTAGAAGTAATACAGTATAATGGAACTGTTTTATTCTGTAGCTGTCATATTCTTCAACATATGGATTTGATTTCTATTGAATTATGTGCCTCTTAAGGCCAGCTGCTGGTCTTGGGGCCTCTTTGTGTTTGCCTTTTGGAATAAGATGCCATCTGTCCCTGGCTGTACTGGTCCCCCTCTCCTACCCTGTAATACTCATGAATATAATCCCACCAGTTCTGCATTCTCTCCCCTCACCGGAGGAGGACCGACATCCCTAGCGAATTATCAGATGTATCATAATGCATAGGGGCTTCCTATTGGTCCTCTTGCTTCTCTGTACCCCTCCTCTCATAGGAGGGAGTAGTCCATATTCATGAGGAAGGCGCCTCTGCTTTCCACAGTGCTGCGTGTTTTTTCCTCTTCACATCTGCTGGTGGTATTGTGGAGCTGTGGAGTCGGAGGGAGGGCCGTAGGGTAGACATCAGCAGTAGCAGTGGTAGGAGGAGGAGGAGGAGGAGGAGGAGGAGGAGGAGGCTGCAGCCATGTCAGTTTGCTGTGTGCTGGACGCTGTATGAGAGAACCAGCCATGGCAATGTCGCTGAGCGCTGACGATGAAGACTACGACTCTGACACTGAGCAGGTTAGCACACTGAACCCCTTGCAGGCAGACACAGTCAGGCCACCAAGCGATGCTGTCAGACAGAGAGGATTGAACAGCATCTCAGAGGGCTGTGAGGGAATGGAGCCACCTGAAGATAAATGAACTGTTTGTGTTTTCCTCCATGCTAGGTTTTTTTCTTCTCCTTTATGCCCTTTGTTGCGAGGTTTATTGACATTGCTTTATGTGCCAGTGTTTATGTATGTTTGTATGTGGGTGCATGCCTGGGCAGGTAAATGCAGCAAGGAGTTGTTTAAACATCTCTGGTCCTCTGGGCAGTTATTGGTTGTTCCAGAGGAGAGAGGGGAAATGACAGACAAACAAGGAGAATGTGTGAAGATTCAAGTAGATACAGATGAGGGAAGATGAATGATTAATAGTTTTGTCTATTTGGTTGTGTTGTTGAGACAAGTGAAGCTGTTCCTCTGAAAGACTTCTGTTCAACTATTGGTTCATTAGAGAGTCGAAGTCATTGTAAAATTTAATGTAGAAATATTATTCTGTTAAAGCTTTTACGACAGCATAAGCTATTAGTGACTAATGATATAAGATAAGGTTTACACAGAAAAAACATGTTTGGTTAGCTTATGTCTTCCCACATAATGCAACTGTACTACTGTGCCACACCCCCTTAGATGAACACATTGGCTACATAAGTGTTGGGAGAGGAGTAATTAATTATTTTGATCTTTTTACAGATACTGCAATACATTTTCTTGTTCTCTCTTTTTGCTGGTCATGCAAATGCAGCAAATGGTTTAACTTAGTGCCAGTTCAATAAGTCTTAAATTCTAGAATGTGAAGCACTAACATCTGCAGTACCACTATCTCAAGAGCGTGTGCCTAACATTACACATACTGTGATTTATTTTATTTATACTGTAAAACTAGTAAATATAAAAGGTATGCATGACACTATACTATAAAACAAAGTGCAGTTTGATCTTTATTCAGTCTCTTTAGTTTGATCAGTAGGGATTTTATAGGTTGTTTTGCTTCAGTGGAATAGAAAGCAATATAAATGGATTATGTGCATGTTGCTGATAAAAGCTGTGATTTGATAACTTTGTATTTATACATCTGCACCTGGCGCAATTATCACATGCATTTGAAAGTTGTTATTTTAGAATGCCATTGCAGCTTGTGTTCAGTTTGGTATTAAAGTTGAACTCTTTTAGAATTACTGATTTCAGTGTCAACTTATCAGGTGTGTATTTTTTAGACCACACTCTGGATACTATGGATGAAAAGGTTTTTAATAGAACTTCAAAATATTTACAACTGTAGCCTAATGGCATGAAGCTTAACTACTCAGAACACTAATACATAGTGAAAACCTGTTTAGTGATAATGTAGCTGTTCCTCAACCGACAACTAATGACAGGTACATTTAATTTAGTGTAAATTAGCAAATGTTATTAGCATAAATGTATGACTGACACTTCATCCTCCAGCCATCTGAGGCTCTTTGTAAATCTCACAAATATTTCCATTTCCATTCCCCCTGCCTGGGATTTGCATGTTGAATGGGCTACTAACAGGTATAAATGTAAATGTCAAAGTGTACATAAACAATAATCAAGACCCCTGCCATCAAGCAAATAATTACAATCATAATTCTAGTGAAATCAAATTATTGCAGAAGTTAATGTGAACAGAAAACTGCTTCGCAGTTTAAAAAAAAAATGACTGACATCCAGCAATTTAGTGAGAACAATTACAGGAACATGTTTAAAATCCTGAAGGGACCATGGTCTGGATTAAACTATAGAACTTGGACAACACAGACAAATGTTAGGGCCTGTGCTT
Source organism: Gymnoscopelus microlampas (assembly GCF_963454915.1). NCBI lineage: Eukaryota > Metazoa > Chordata > Actinopteri > Myctophiformes > Myctophidae > Gymnoscopelus > Gymnoscopelus microlampas. Next base: position 23,220,978 of record NC_139958.1, read on the forward strand.
TGCACTGTTACATAAATATGAATACCACCTTTTAGAATAGGGTAGCTTTCTCCATGCATACGTACACTTTGTACATTGAAAAAACTTGTCAAAGTTTGAGACTAGTTGTACTGATGTTGTGGTGACTTATATTCATAAGTAGTGTTAACTTAATTAATCTTCAGGCTAATACTCCAGTGCTCTGTATTGGTTGTGCCTAAGTAACGTAGACATTTTAGGACATTTAAGTCAGTTACTCACACTATGAGTCCTAAAGGCTAATTTATCTATATACACACAGTATAGAATTTCACATCATCAATATGTTGTTTTTGTTGTACGACAGTCAATTCGACATATGAAGTATGAATTAGCCTGTCCATAACCATATGAACACCAGCTTACCCATTCTGGGACGAACAGAAAACAATTCTGCAAAAATAGCAGATCTACAAGCTCACAGCACGTCACAACACAACGTGTTGTGAGCTAGTAGATCGGCTGCTTTTGGCGAAGAGATTTGATGTAGAGGGGAATAAAGGTAGGGGACTCCAGTCAATGAAGTATATAGGGTTGAAGTGGTTTAAGGCTGCATTCCATAGCATCTGCTACAAGTCACATTCCTGAGCTGAACCATTTCTGATCAGTTATACTCTATTTATTACTTTGATTTACCTTCATAAAAAATTGCTGTATACAGTATAGTAGATAGATAGACATCCCTGCCAGGTTTACAAGAAATTCTTTGAGCTCACTGTAGGGTGAGCCACTTCTACCAATGTCATCATTGTGTCATCACTCATCCGCACACATTTTTCTCCCTAAAGTGATCTCTACCTCCCTCTGGCTTAAACCCTTTCGGGAAAGGCTGAAGCCCTTTACATGTCATGATTGCGACACCTTGTGAGCTTGTAGATCTATTTTGGCTATTTTCGCAAATTTTGATTTTTTTTCTTTCTTTTTTTTCCCGGCAGTCTTGTGTAGCCAGATGATCAGAGCTCTCTGCCCACTGATATGTCTTGTGACATCTACATTTGTAGGGGCTAAACTAGGTGGGAACTATTCAGACATTTTCAAAAATAACTGCACTGCAGAACCAATGCAAAGATTTTAGGATGGTCACTCATATTGAGATGGTATCAGGATTGGTTGTCAAAGGAGTGGGCTGGGCATAGGTTTTTTAGCGCTGGTTTTCTCCGCTGTTCAAGCCCATACATTGAATTTAGATATCATCCCACGTAACAGTGAGCTGAGAGCCATGATCGTCTGTGGTTAAAGCAGGTAGCTGGGCTGAATGATGTGTCACTTATACTGTAGAACCTATCATTCAGGTTCTAAGTCTGCTGATAACAAGAGGCAGTGTACTTCCCCGAACAGAGTTATCATTAACCCATCTTGCTAATGTTTATCCATAGTCCCGTTAGGGTCCATTTGGTTCCATTTGTATACTGTCAGAGTTACAGACTTGTAAGGGTCAATTTGGAACCCTGAGAGTCCCTGGACCCCACTTTGAGAACCACTGCCTTAAAAGATGAACTTGGCAGACATGGCGGATGGGAGGGGATTTAGGGGGACAATGTTGACAGCTGTCTCGAGCCCCCTTGCAAATGTCTGTATAGTCCCAGTCTTGAGGTTTGTTGCCTGTGGCATCTGCTTGAGAGGTACTTAAGACACTGAACATCATGTTGTCACACAACATGATATATAATCTCATGCAATAGGCCATAAGCTATGACAGTGATTTGTCGTTTGAGACTTGATTTTATTCTTTCATTTCTGCTTTATTTTAATAGGCCAAAGCAAGGCAAGTTTATTTGCACAGCACATTTCAACAACAAGGCAATTGAAAGTGCTTCACACAAAACATTAAGCATTGAGACATGAGGACTAAGAAACACATTATAGAAGCACTTTTAAGACAGTGTACAAGGAGACAGGAAAGGCGGGTTGGATTCAAACCAAGGTCAGCTGCAGGACTTATTTATTAGCCTTAATGTATGTGGTATGCGCTCGTACTCGGTGAGCCACTGGGACATCCTGTTGTTTGAGACATTTAGTATATGAAGGAGACCGCTGACAGATCTCATCGCTTTAGCTGCAGTGCTAGTTTTTACCTGGAATAATTTGATCATTGTACTATCTGGTCCCTTTTCGGTTGTCTTCTCACACAGAGCGAGGTCCTGTCATGAATACCAACACATGGCACCATGGTATTCTTAACCACATAACCCGTGTATACTTTGTCGTGCAATGAATAGCGCCACGACACGTTGTTAACTTGAACATTGGCAATTTATGCAATTTGTTTTTAAAACACCCCAAAATAGCGGCGCCGTCACGTCAGGGTTAAAGTGATCAATAGAGATTACACAGGCCCTGCTCCAAATAATGTCTCCCTAATACTGTCTAATACTGTCGATTGAATGTCTGATTTCCCCAGTCATTCTGCTTAATGGCTATCATTACAATGAGTTGATCTAATGTGCTCTGGAGTGTGCTTTCTCTCTTTTTTAGTTTGAGAATCTTAATACTGTTCTTATTGGTTACAAGTCTCTGTGTGTCATAGACTATTCTGGCAGGGAATGGAACGTGGCTGTTGCTATGCTGCTGATGCTAGGAAAATCTGCACTGCTGATGATACCCCACACACACACACACACACACACACACACACACACACACACACACACACACACACACACACACACACACACACACACACACACACACACACACACACACACACACACACACACACACACACACACACACACACACACACACACACACACACACACACAAAATGAGATCTTTATTTCCCAAAGCGATGCTCTCTTACAGTACATTCATTTTTGTACTGTATTTCCTCTAATCTCTGTTCTTCTCTCACTTGTGGTGTCACTGACAATATTGCGATGAAACATTCAATTGAATTCTGAAACCAGGAATCTAATTTGCTATTATAACCAGTTAAATCCTATATACTGTACTTAATTGACCAGGGTCCCCCAGGGCTCTATCCTTAGCCCACTCCGTCACCCCCCCCCCCTCTACACCACGTCCTCTGCGAAAATAGCCAATCAAGCACACAACGTGTCGCAATGAACTTGTAGATGTGCTATTTTCCCTGCATTTTTGCCCGTTATGTCTTTGCATTTGTTAAAAACACTACTGAATGTAGTAGTGATATATCACATGTGGTGCACTGGTTCTCAACGTCGGGGTCCAGGGACCACCAGGACCCCAAATGATTCCATTTGTACACTCTGAGTTAAATTAACACTGAGAATTGTACAATGGAGATTGGGTCCCAAAGTAAATAAATATACAGTAATAAGATTTGTACACTCTCAGGGTTACAGACCCCTGGTGGGCCCCGTACTAGATGTTGAGAAACAGTGCTGTAGTGTGTCTCTTTCTAGTTGGGATCTGAAAGTGAGGAGGACAGGAATGCAAGGAGGAACAGAATGTATAATACAAGGACAATGACTACGAAGATAAAAAAGCTTGTCTTCTTCATTACCCAGTACTATTAAATAGGTCACATCTTATTTCTTCTGTAATAAATCAGTCATGTGATGATGTGCCCTGTATGTCATAGCGATTCATGCTGAGTGAAAAAGATTCCGTTTCTCTTTGAGGCAGAACCTGAATGGATTGTAAAGTGGTCTGCTTGTACTGTCCTATCCTGTTTTCCTTGCTCTTCTTTCTATCTCTATTCTTCTTCCCTTTCCTGAAAACCAATTACAAATGGCGGTGCTCGTATGAAAAAGAATTTCACCCACTTGTTAACGCCTGTAAACCTGTAATGTGGCGATAAACCTGATTCTGAGGTGGACGACCACCTTCAGTGACAGTTTATTTACGGTATCGCTTAGCTCAGGCTGTTGTGCAAATATGAGTTGCTGCACATTGCCATTTTGATTGTGTGTGCACCCCTTATTGTGTGTATATGCAGGTGTGAATGTCTTGAATGTGAATGAATTGAATGTGTCAGGTTTTTTTGTGTTTGGTTGGGGTATTTTACTTTTGAGTCGTTTACTGCCACGAATAGCAAAAAGCCGGGGTTATTTGGCTTTTTGTAAAATCCTGATTGGTAATTTAGCATCGACTGGACTATTCAGTGTTAAATTAAGTCTCAGGATGTTGCTGTGTAGAAGGATGAAATAGACTAGAGTGATTGAGCACTCTCTGTCACTCTAGTCTAAATTACATTTCTCTACAGCTCATTTCAGCCAATGGCATTTTCTTATTATCTGCTGTACCAATGCTGTAGTTATTGTTTGAGGATAACAAAGGAATATGGCTAATAAATCTCAAGACAAGAAAACAGGCTTGAGTTGCTATTCAGTTATTAATGTCCGAAACAAAAATGAAGCAAAATGTCTATTTTATTCAACCTTTCTATTACTATTATTGTACTATTTCCCCCCGTCTTATTCTTATTCTATTATTCGATTTGTATGTGACAATAAACGACTTACAACAATATAGTTTGGGCTTTTGTGCCAAATTTGGACATCTTTCTCAATTTATTTTTCATTTTACGTTTCCTCATCAGATATCTATATAGGTTGTAGAAATCATTTTTGTTTGAGGATGGTTTCAAATGTGCGAAGTGCAATAATGTGATCTAGGCCTGCCACTACATCAACCTGATATGTCTTGTCTGTTAGAGAACTACTACCAATATTTATACCACAAAAACAAAAACAAAAACATTATTTTCCCACAAGATACTTGACTTGACGAGATATTCTTTCTGCTTGTATCCTTTTAGCCTCGGCCACCCAACCGGCCCAAACCTAAGATGGCAGCATCCCCTGCATCAGCTGTCAAGTTGTCAGCTAGTCGGGGAACATCTGGTGCTAGGAGAAGACGCACACGCTGCCGGAAGTGTGAGGCATGCCTGCGTACAGAATGTGGAGAGTGCCACTTCTGCAAAGACATGAAGAAGTTTGGAGGGCCCGGTCGTATGAAACAATCCTGCATCATGAGGCAGTGCATTGCTGTGAGTTCCCTGCTCAGAGTGTTCTCATGCTGCTTTAAACCATTAAGACCTGGAGCCGAGTCTACACATGCCTTCTAAATCAGTAGTTTGCACACTTTCAAGATCTTTAATTTTTTTTCCCAAAATAGCGGATGTACTGTACAAGCTCGCAGCATGGCACAAAGTGACGCACTGTAAGCTTGTACATCTGCTATTTTTGAATAGCGGACGCTCAAATCTTTTTTGAGTTAAACTTTTCTTATGGCTTTTTATTAATCATTGCATTGTTAGTTATTGACAGGCACTTGGGTGACGCAGGGGTAAAGTTCCTGCCCACCACTGTGGAGACTAGGGGTTAGAATTCTATGAGGTGCGGCATCACAACACAGCAATACCCCAGAAGCTCATAGTTTTAATTCATGTTTTGATGCACGACAAATAGACTCTAGAAAATGGAAAGTGGAAGCAGTCAATAGAAAACTATTTATCAGAATTGCTTGTTTTGTTTAGTTCTGCAGTAGCAAGTCAGGCCGGCTGGTGTGACAGCATTTAGTGGCGTAGTGGCGTAAATGGTCTTCCATATTATTACTATCGATAGCTAAAGATTTCTTTTCCCCCCCAGCCTGTGTTGCCCCACACAGCTGTGTGTTTAGTCTGTGGTGAGGCAGGGAAGGAGGATACAGTGGAAGATGAAGAGGAGAAGTTTAACCTCATGCTCATGGAGTGCTCCATCTGCAATGAGATTGTTCATCCTAACTGCCTTAAGGCAAGTTAGTCATCACACATCGTCTTAATTGCTCCATTTCAACTATTCCTGTATGGCAGTTACATCTTTTTGTACTGTCACTGTTGGTTTTCCTTCACACATTTAACCAGTCTCTTTTTTCTGTCTCGCTCAGGTGAAAGATTCAGGGGGAGTTGTAAATGATGAGCTTCCAAATTGCTGGGAATGTCCAAAGTGTAACCATGCAGGAAAAACAGGGAAAGTAAGTATCTGCGTCAATGTTATTCTATATGCTTGATTATATTCTGTATGATGCTTTACTCACACTCCAAAAATAGCAGATCTATAAGCTCACAGCGCATCGCAGTGCGTCACGTTGTGAGCTTGTAGATGGTCTATTTTTACTGCATAACGCCAGTGTGTGACACTGGCACACAAGTAAAGTTTTTATACTTTTTATACTTAGTCTCAGATATTTCATACTCCTTTGTCACTTCGACATTAAAAATATTGTTGAAACAATATAAATATGAGGATTCATGAAAAGATAGATTAAATAAATAAAGTAAATCTTAAAAGCAAAGAGCTAAAGTATAAAGTTGTTTTTCCTGTTTTCTCACCTTTTGGCCGTAAAGCAAAAAAGGGGGCCAGGGTTCAAGTATGCGTCCAATCTTCCGGGCTCGCTATTGAAAGAACCACGGTTAAACCGGGACATCAAAGAGGAGCCTGAGCTTCCCATGATGCCAACAGCGATGGGCACGGCTCTGAGTACCACATCTCTAGTGAAAAGAAAAGCAGAACGCGATGAAACCCCCAAGAGGAAAGACGAGGAACCTCCTAAGAAACGTCCCCCTATGCTGTCTCTAGATACCTTATCTCGGCCCAGGCTTGAAGACAACCCACTTAGGAAGAAGAGGAAACTATTTGATACCAATGATGAACCTGTCATTGTCAAAAAGAAGGTATGACTCTCCGTTATAATCCCAGGCAAGCATGTTATTACTTAAGCAGTTTTACTCCAAGTGGATTCGACTCCAAGCTTGTCAAATCTGCTCCCAGATTATCGTACTAATTCTAAATAAACCAGCGTAAATTTTACATTGAAATGTTAAACCATTTCAAAGAAGCTGCTTGCTCAAAAGGAAAAATTTTTGAAAGTGAAATGTGACAATTGTGTTCCCTCCCCTCACAGAAGAAGCTCTCAAAAATCGAAGATTCCATAACTACCAAATTGCTGCAGCAAATCAAGAAAGAAAACGACGACGGTGACGATGAAGAGGATCGAGAAGATCACGAAGAAGAGGACAGATTTTCACTGGAGAGGCTTCGATTAAAGGGAAAAAAGGAACCCGAGGATGAAGATGAGCAAGAAGAGGATGAAGAGGATGAAGAGGAGGAAGAATCAAAAAAGGAGAGAGGTGGGAGTCTTGAAGAGAAAGCCAAGGTTCTACTTAGTCCACTGCTGAGGACATCAGCTGCTAGAGAAAATGACCAGTGTTCCGCCAACTCTCCCAGAGCTGGCACCAGCAATGAAGCAGGTGAAGCCCAGGAGAAGACCTCTGGCCAGCTAAAGGCTCGGCAGCAGCGCCGGCGACTCCCCAACAAGGAGCTCAGCAAGGAGCTGAGCAAGGAACTTAACCAGGAGATCCAAAAGACAGAGGACTGTGTGGCCAATCAGAACCGCAGGCCATTTAAGACAGAGGACAATTGGCGACCGCTGAAGGGCGAGGAGTCTTTAGCCAGTCAGAACCGCAAATCACTAAAGACAGAGGACTCGACCACTAATCAGAGCCGGAGGAGCCTTAAACTCGAGGAGGGCCTGACCAATCAGAACAGACGGCCGCCGAAAACGGAGGACGGCCTGGCCAATCAGAACCACAGGCCGGCGAAGACCGAGACTCCGAATGAGGGGGAGGAGCCGAAGCCAAGGCTGCCACTCAACAACGGAAGCAGTGACCTGGGTGATTGGTTGCGCCACAGAGGGCGGGAGGTGAACGGGACCCCGCGTGGGTTTTCACCGCTAGGCTGGAACAGAAGCCCCCCAATAACGCCTATATGCCCCCGTCCTCCGCCCTGCCGATCGCCACCAAAGTGTATTCAGATGGAGAGGCATGTGATCCGGCCCCCTCCCATCATCCCCCCACCTGACAGGCTGCCCTTAGATGACGGTGAAACACATGTAATGCGTAGGGAAGTGTGGATGACGGTGTTCAGTCACCTAACTCTGAGGGATCTGTGTGTCTGCATGCGTGTCTGCAGGACCTGGAACAGATGGTGAGTGTTATGCTCGATTCATACAAAAATTGCAGAATTACAAGCTCACAACGCATCGCACTGTGATTTGTTGTGAGATTGTAGATTGGCTATTTTTGGCACGCAACACTTGTGCACAACTTGGACAGTATGAAATCCCACTTTAGACATTCTAAACCTAAAGCTTGATTTATGCATATGGATTTAAACGGAATGGACTGCAACCATCTTTTTTTTTTTTTCAGTCTTTTTTTCCCCGTCAACACTTTGTCACCGAAGCATAAATCTGACTTAAGGGGTCTGTCCATAAACAGCTTTATTATCTCCCCTGTTGACTTTGTTTCACTGAAGGTACTGAAGACCTATAACTGTAAACACTTTGAAGTTCCATGATTTTTTATCTTTTGAGGTGACCTCTGTAGGTTATACAGTCGCTCTAAGTAATAAACAAGTAATAAGCTCCTGTGTGACTCCCCAGGTGCTGTGACAAGCGGCTTTGGAAGCATATTGATTTGAACCGCTGCAAATCCATCACACCCCTCATGCTGAGTGGAATCATCCGGCGGCAGCCAGTAGCATTGGACCTCAGCTGGACCAATATCTCCAAGAAACAACTTAGCTGGATTATCAACAGACTGCCAGGTAAACAAAAAAAGCCTGCCAGTCAGTGTTAGCTGAAAAAAACACTTGGTTTTAACCCATTCAATCCAGGAATGCATCTCTGTCATTTTACATTTCTTTGGCTATTCAAAAATAGCAGATCTACAAGCTCATAATGAGCTTGTGGAAATTAGTGCAAATCTTTGAATATATATTTTTAAAAGCGAACATTAAAAAAAAAATGTCCCAGGGACCTCCAGAAGCAAAGATTTGAGTTACAATTGTTCGCTTTAAAAATATGTATATTCAAAGATTTGCAAAAATGTTCACGATTGTTCAAAAATAGCAGATCTACAAGCTCGTAGCTTGTATATCTGCTATTTTTTCAAGTATAAAATAATGGTTATAGCTCAAATCTAAAATGACACAGATGGATTGAATGGGTTAGAATTATGCAGGAAGAATTATATAGCAAGCGGAGTCGGGGTAGATCAAGATGTCAATGCTAAATGTTGCATTTATATAGCGCCGTTCTCCAAAGCATATTACATTCACACACACAGCGACGGCGAAGGAAAACCTGCTCATTGGGAGCATTTAGGGGTTAAGTGTCTTGCTCAAGGACACTTAAGACCGGGAAAGCATCTGTCATTTCAGATTTTAACCACTTCAACCATTATCTTTTTCTTTGGCTATTCAAAAATAGCAGATATACAAGCTCATATGAGCTTGTAGATGAAAAATCATGAACATTTGTGCAAATCTTTGAATACATATTTTTAAAGCGAACAATTGTAACTCAAATCTTTACTTCTGGGAATTCTACAAATGTCTTCTAAATCCTAACAGTGTTTTTGAAAAAACACATGTTGCTATGATCAGTGGTTCGCAAACCTTTTAATATCAAGAACCCCCAAAATGATATGTATTTGGCTGCGGACCCCCATCTCAAAATGCGTTGTCCAGGGACCCCCCAGAAGCAAAGATTTGAGTTAAAAATGTTCGCTTTAAAAATATATATATTGAAAGATTTGCACTAATTTTAAAGATTTTTCTGAGCTTGTATATCTGCTATTTTTGAATAGCCAAAGTATAAAATAATGGTTAAAGTGGTTACACAGACGCGTTCCCGGTTTTAAGTGTGTTAAGCCAGGAACCTTCAGATTCCAAGACGGCCCTCTACCACCTGAGTCACTGCCACTGTGAATGTGGTCTCGAGTATCTCCGTGGTAATGGAGCTTACTTCGTCCTCCCAACCAATCACAGTACAGTAGATGACATTTATGAAGCGTCCGCCAAGTCCTGCATTCCAAATTTTACTTCAGTAAATGTACAAAAGTATTGGCATAAAAATATACTTAATGTAGCAAAAGTACTCATTATGCAGAATGTCCATTGCAGAATCATAATATATTGATCATTAACCACTTAAACCCTATTTTTATAAAGCTATTCGAAAATAGCCGATCTACAATCTCACAACGCTTTGTGAGTTGATTGATTGAATACTTTATTAACAGTTTGCAAAAAGTACAGTGCTACAGTTATACAATAAGGCTAAAAGGATAATGCAAAAAGCCCTGGGGCTTGTTTCCGTTGTGGCTGTGAGGTTGTAGATTTGCTATTTAAAAAAAGGGAATAATTATTTGATTAATTATTAATAATCTAAATCTGCAAAGTAACTAAATCTGTCAAATAAATGTGGTGTAAAAAGTACAACATTTATTTTGAAATGTAGTGGAGTAGAAGCATAAAGTATCAATAAATGGAAATAATCAAGTAAAGTAAAAGTACCTTGAAATTGTACTGAAATACAGTAGTTGCGTAAATGTACTTAGTTACTGCACTGGAGGTCTAATTGATACTGCCTAAACAGAGAATGGATTCTAGGTGTACAATGGATGAAACTAGCTGTAGAATGACCTTGCAAAAAGACCAACCTTAATTTGTGTATTTATGTCATGGATGTTGATGGAGCAATATATAGTATGGAATGATAGTGTTTGTTGCTAAAATTGGAATTCAGCTATTGGTTGTCTTTGAAGAGCTTTTTTTTTTATTGTGAACAAGGAGTTTTAGTGAATGCTTTGGTATGTTTCCCCTACATGGATAATTGTTTCCCGAGGGACTCCAGAGTCCTTTGGAAGCTTTTCTTTGTTATTTTTTTCCCATTTCTTCTCTGGATTATTCACTGACTGTAATTACATTAGCATAGATATTATATTTGTTTATTTGTTGCCCTCAGGTTAACTAAAACTCTAGAAACAGGGAAATGAAAAATAGGGCACATCTTCTGTTGGAACCCTGAAGGGAAATTCTAAGATTCTTTTGCAGAATATTTAGCTTTCCTTGGACTTAAGTTCAGGTCATTGTAAATGTATCGTATTCATGAGCAACAACAAATACAAACACAAAGATAAATAAAAAGTATCCAATTAATGTGACGTGATATGCAATATGTTGTATGAACTTGCCATTGCTGCAGGTCTGAGGATGCTGCTGCTATCAGGGTGCTCTTGGGTGGCAGTCTCCGCTCTCTGCACTTCTAGCTGTCCTCTGCTACGCACTCTGGATGTTCAGTGGGTGGAGGGACTGAAAGATGCACAGATGAGGGATCTGCTGTCGCCCCCCACAGACAACCGGCCAGGTACCAGCCTGTGATGTGTCCTGTAGCCAAAATGAACAAGTGTGATTATTATGTCCCCAAAATAGCTCTAGGGTAGGGGTTCCTAAACCTTTACAGCGGGAACCCAAAAGATGTATCTGGTTCTCCCTAGCATCCAAACCTACAAAAATAAATTAACCATTATTTATTCAAATTTATGGAATATGTTTCTTTTTTTTTTAAATCTTAAATTCTTTAGAACAGTTTCAGAATTGAATTTTCCTTCTTTTTTTAAAAAATCCTTAAAAAGATTTAGCAAACATATTTGCTTTTAAAATATATTCTCGAGACCCATAGATATGGGTCCGCGACCCAAACATGGATCCCAAACCAGTGTTTGGAAGCAATGCTCTCTAGGGCATGTGGAGACTCTGGGTTTGATTTGCTGACCAGATATGTACCCCCCCAACCCCCCTCTTTTTTGGTACAAATCAAACAGTATGGAGAATGAGATCGACGCTAATAATGAACTGGGGAAAAGGAACAATGACAATGAAAATGTACAAACTAAATAAGAATGTATATACAAACCTAGCAAGGTAACAGTAACACAATCATCTAATGCTTAGTGTATGTTCTGAAACCAAACAGTAATCTACTTAAGAATAATAACAAACTGGCTTGCCTAGACACATGGACAAACACACACAACACAACATTAAAACACATTCCCTTCCCAAGGGAGAGGCCCCCAACCAAACACTGTTGCACACACAACTCAACACTTGGGATTTACCTCAGTTGTGCAAAAGAAACACAGCCTATAAACAGCCTCTCTTAAAAAAAGAGTAACCACTGAATACAGGTGCACCCACAACCACAACTAGCTGTGTCATTAGGACAGCGCCTTCTTCCCCAGGTTCTTAACAGCCAAGCCCTGATGAGGTGAGTGAACACTGGTGTGTGTTCTATCAGTCACTACCTGCAGCTAATAAGGTGGGGGGTTTGTTACCTGCAGAGAGACAGATGAGAACAGGCAACAGTAAAACATGCACCACTATAGCCGTAACAGTGATAAAACAAACATTTCATGATAGTTACCTCACACACATATGAGGTCATGTCTATTTGCATTACAGTCTGGCAAGAGTGGCAAGAGTCACTACTGTACCAAACTTGCAAACTTGTAAAGTATTGCTTTAACCACTTAAACTATATATGTCACACTCACAGTATGATTGGAAAACCAGTCAGATTGAAAAAGTTTTCTCCGACGGAGGCGCGCCGCCTGAAGGTGAGCGAGTCGCTGTGCCGAGCATTGCAAAGTCATCTTCAGCCGACTCAGCGTCGTCCAAGTTATGTCCCGATAGGGACAGAATCGTAAATCATCGCCCCCCAGTCTCGGTATCTCCGAGACGTCTTTTTTTTTTTGCTCAATGTTTTTTTATAAAATGTTTCAAAAAGGACAATAAAGACACAGATTAAGACAGATGTCAAAAGGAAAATAAAAACAAATAGTAAGACAAAATTACATAATACACTATCGATATAAAGTAAAGTCAAAATTAAACTTAATTACAAAAGGACACATACAAGTCAGGTTCATCACAGCACAAGACATCCTACAACATATGGGCAAGTTTACAATGCAATATCTGGAATTTAAACATTAAGAGGCATTGTCAGCTGATCATTTTGAAAGAAAAGGCAGCCACACTCTAGTAAACTTATCAATAGATCCCCTCAGTATTCCCCTCTAATTTCGTAGATGCACCTACCAAAGAAAGTGGGACAACTACTTTTCCAATTTAAGACAATCAGACACCTTGCCAGCAAGGCAGAGTAGGCTATGCTTTCCAAGTGTATCCCACGCAAGCCAAGATTCTCTGATGGCACACCGAAAAGACCATAAGCATAGGGCAAGGTTCAACTGTTAGAGCTTTGATATATGAATACCTCAAATATGGAGGACCAAAATGTTAACAGACTTGGGCAAGACCAGAACATGTGGAAAAGACTCGCAGGGGCTTGCTTACATCTGTCACAAATAGAATCAACTGCGGAAAATATCCTGGACAGCCTAACCTTAGACATATGCAGACGATGAACAATCTTTAACTGAATGAGGCCGTGCCTCGTGCAAATAGATGTCATTTCTTTTTTTGACGGGGGGTCCCCGCCCTGCAGCGGGGGTACGGGAGGTGAACTCGAAGAAAACAAGCACTCCTTTTTCAATCTGGTTGGTTTTTCAATCTGACTGTAACATCAAATATATTCTTTGTGACCGGGGTCCCCTCCTTTTTACACCAAATCGGCGAAAATAGACGATCTGATGTGCAAGCTCACTACGTGTCGTGTTGTAAGTTAACGTGCCACTTTGTGAGCTTGTAAATCTGTTTTTTTTCGTCAAATGTTCGCCTGTTTACGGCGAATGTTAAACGATTATCATTACATGCCAAGAATCAATACACTAGTGTTCATGTGGTTAAAGAAAAGGCTTGATAGAGGATTGAAATGAATAGCCTTATTTATCTCTTCTTCTTGGCCCCTCTGTCTTTGCAGGTCAGCTGGACAATAGGAGTAAACTGCGTAATGTTGTGGAGCTGCGGCTGGCCGGGCTGGACATTACAGACACCTCTCTACGTCTCATCATTCGTTACATGCCCTTACTGAGCAAGCTGGACCTAAGCTACTGCAACCATGTCACTGACCAGTCTGTGAACATCCTGACCGCTGCAGGGACCACCACCAGAGACTCCCTTACTGACATCAACCTATCAGGTACTGTAAGAGTTTCTAATTGATTTGAAAATGTTGCACTTCTTGACAATAATATTGTACTGAAATCACAGATGTTTTGACCCATATATTATATCCCTGCAGTGTGCAACAGGGTGACAGACCAGTCGTTGACCTACTTCAAGCGCTGTGGAAGTGTCTGCCACATAGACCTGCGCTACTGTAAGCAGGTGACGAAGGAGGGCTGTGAACAGTTCATTGCAGAGATGTCAGTGAGTGTGCAGTTTGAACTGATAGAAGACAAACTCCTGCAAAAGCTCAGTTAGTTGGCAGAGAAACAATGAAGACTGTACGACATACACTGGTGGTAATACATATATTGTCCACACCGGGGCAGCAGGTGACTGTATTTATATAGAGAAAGATGTTGTATTTCATATGCCACAGTAGGCCACTGAACAGGGAATTTCTCTGTTGCTGTAAAACTTAATAAGGGAACTCATGCTGCTTAGCCAGAATGTTTGTTTTTGTTTGTTTTTGTTTTCTTCCGCCAAAATTGGGAATTTTAATCCATGCGGCGGCCAAAATACCAGTCTAAATTAATAATTGCAAGCATGTTTTTATGGATGTTGTTTTTGGGGAAACTTTCCAAAAGTTTTTAAAACAAAAACGTTTTTTTCTTCCTGGACATTTATGTGTCATATTTTGTTGTTCACTGTCTTTTTTTCTTGTGTTCCAATGCAAAGTTAATGCATTTTATAATAATATTTTTGTATCAGAAAGTGTTTCATACTTTTATGTGCAGTATTGAATGCACTGATGTACTGTATAGTACTGTTCAAATTGATAATCAATCTGCATCACTGTAGAGCTTTTTACTGTTAAAAGGCACATGTGTCTGAATAATTCATGCCAATTCATTAGGATGGTAGCCTGTGTTTCTGTGTTTTTTATATTTTATTTTTAAGTGGCAGTGTTCTATTTCTATTTTTGACAAAGGTACTATACATATTCCTTTCCATCAGGCGACGTACTGTATTGCTATGTACACTTTGATTTTTGTATTATTTAGAGAACCAACTATTTGCACTGTTATACTGTATAGTATACTATATATTATATGTATATAAAAAGCTGTTTTCTCCCCACAAGGGTTTTCATGCATATTCATATTGTTATATTTTAAGTGCTGGACAGCTACATTCTATGTTATGTCTATGTTATGCCTAATCTTTGCTCTGGCGCATGACGGCGTCACAAGCCAAATTAGCAGACCTACAAGCTCACAACGCATTGTAGGTCAGCTATTTTTGCCGCACGCCGCTATCGTGCGCCGAAGTATGAATCGTACTTGTATAAATCCTATCGTACCTTAGCACTATTAGACAGTTCTGTGTGATAGCAATTGTCCCTGCTGCAAAAAAGTCTCATTTGTAGTGCAAGCAATAGGTTTTACATATGAATGTACAGTAGAAATGATCGAACAAACCACTCGCCTGGTTGCTATTCTCTGGTCTTAACATTTTTTATACTGTTCAGAATTAATTCTAGCAGGACTGACCTTTGTTTTGTTTTTTATAAAAGAGGAATTGTTTTCACATTTTAAATATTTTCTTTCTTTAATATTTGAGTTGTGGGTTCTCAAAATAAAGTAAAGTTCAGTAGATTGTATCCCCTGAAATTGGTAAAGAAAATGTTGTAAGTCTGTCATGTCCCCATGCATGTATTATTCATCTTAATGCAGGTTATGGGCTCATGCAGTTAATGTAATATACTGTACTTTCTAAAACAATTGGAAATGGCAAAAACAATATATGGCAGCTCTCTATTTTCATGCTTATAGAGTAAACATATGTTTGTTTAAACTTAGATATAAAAAATGATCACTGAAGTAACAAAGAAAATGGCCATGACAATATTTTTGGCACACTTATTGGATATACTGTAGTTACTGTCAAATGAACATCCTGCAGCTTTTAGCTGACAGGTAAATAAAATAGAACATTCTAGTTTTACTCTTCAACCATTTCTAGTGGCTTTTGAATGAATGTTTTCAGTCATTGTCGTGGTGTGTGTGTGTGTGTGTGTGTGTGTGTGTGTGTGTGTGTGTGTGTGTGTGTGTGTGTGTGTGCGTGCGTGCGTGCGTGCGTGCGTGCGTGCGTGCGTGCGTGCGTGTCTTACTTGGTTATACCCTATTTTATCATTTAAATTAATATAAATAAAGAATAAATTAGGTTTCATAAGATTTGATAACCTCACTAGAAATAGAAATGCCAAGGTCTATGGAGCTTTGGCTTGAAACTCTTTCCAATAATCTAATAGCTTTGAATTGCATGCCATTAATGGTGCCATGGTCAGAAAACTTGTCTTTGGTTATGTTTTATTTATATTTGGTTATTGGTTTGGTTTGGTATTTTTTTTGTATAAAATATGATCATGAAATTGATTACATTTTAATTCAATAAATATTTCAGAAGGTTGCTCATTATCTACATACAATACAAGGGTGCCAGTAATCTTGGTTAAATGTGTCACTTAAAAATGTATTATCTTTTAGACATACTGTAGATGAGTATGGTTCCCTACTCATGGTTAAGAATATATTTATCATATAAATAGCTCCATACCTTGATAAAATGTACACAGCGAATGTGATACACTATGTATCCCAGGAAATGGTTATTATTCACTTAAAACTCATTTTATACAAAAAATATCCGGTCTCCCTTTTCACAAGGCGTTGCATTGCGACGTGTTGTGACCTTGTAGATCTCCTATTTTCTTTTTTTTTTCTAAAAAGTTGACTGTGGCCACCAGTAACTTTGAATGGGTTTAGAAAATAGGAGACACATCTCATCACATGGGGGGAGGGGG
Organism: Gymnoscopelus microlampas; assembly: GCF_963454915.1. Classification (NCBI taxonomy): domain Eukaryota; kingdom Metazoa; phylum Chordata; class Actinopteri; order Myctophiformes; family Myctophidae; genus Gymnoscopelus; species Gymnoscopelus microlampas. Next base: position 23,237,742 of record NC_139958.1, read on the forward strand.
GCCTGGGGGGGGGGGAGACCTGGGGGCCAACGTAGTGGCTCCAGCAAAAAGGTAGCAGTGGGATCCCTGATTTAATATGCAATGTAAAAATGTTTAACCACTTGAACTCCAGCATCCATATTCTGGGGGGAACATTCACCAAAATTCTAAGATCTAGAAGACGTTGTGACGTGTTGTGAGCATGTAGCTACTTTTGGGAAAGAGATTTGGTGGAAAAAGTGGTCAAAGTAGAGTTATAACTCAAGTCTGTTTCTCTCCAACAAGAGGGTTTAAGTGGTTAAGCATGGGAACATAACTGTACGTAAAATGTTCTCCATCTCAAAAAATGCAATTCAATAATGTCGGGGGACCACATATTCCTTGGCTCTTCTGAGATTTTGTACATCAAAAGTAGTATGACAACAACAAAAAAATATTGGACATTTTCAGAAATATAAAATTCTATTTCAGCAGAAGTCTCCTTTAATGGATGTATCAAGGTTATATGAAAAAAAATATGTTTTTATGACAAAATGTCACCATGTCTGCCAGGTGTGGTTTGAAATATTTTAGTACAAGTATGTGAATGAATGGTCAATAATGTAAATACTGTACAAGTAAAGCCTCTAGGAAGAATTCATGTGAACATTGAGATATTAAAACTCATTTTAAATCTGAAGTGTATATGTTGGGTTCTTTCCTGCTACAGCTAAAGCAAAGCAAAGTTTGTTGTTTACCCAGGGTGTCGGACTAAGTACGAAACTTGTTTCCAGCCGGACCCTGCATGGAAGCCTTGCTCAAGGGCTATTCAGCGATGATTCATGATCGATGTGATGAATTGGGGAATCGAACTAGGGACCTTCCGGTATCAAGGCCGCCCCTCTAACCACTAGGCCACCGCTGCTACTTACAGCATAGTGTAGTTTGTATCTGTAATTGGGTGTTTTGTTTTAGGCCAGTGGTTCTTACACATTTTCATGTCCAAAATTAATTTGTATTTCGCCACGGACCCATCTGAAAATGTTTTGTGCCAAGGACCCCCATACCATACAATGTTGTTAAATGTTTCAATGTATGGGGTTAATGTGGTCAAACTGATTTTGATGCTATATTAACCCTTCAAGGACCCCTGGGGATCCTCGGACCCCACTTTGAGAAACACTGCTCTAAAATATGTGAAATATGATTGGAATATTATGTACGTTTTTCTTTTTTTTTTCTTGCTTCAAATGTTTTTATTATAATATGGATAATTTCCCATCAGTGTCAGTTTAGTTGATAGTTGATAGTCATGTCAGATCAAACCAATATTAAAGAGGCATGAAAAGCTAGACTGTATTAAGTCAAGGCACCGTTCATTTGAGTTATGAAGGAAGAGCAGAATGTTTCTATTTACTGGTTTAGATACTGTATTTTATTTAATCTAATAAATAATCGTCTCTTCTTTACCAAAATAATAGGTTCAACATTCCAAAATATAAAGATCCAGAATGATGAGTGTTCATGAAATCATCTACAGTAACTTTGATAATAGCTGCCCACAAGTGACATCTTTGAGAAACAGCAGCATGATAACAGGCTTAAACCTTATAGTTACAATATACTTAGTTGTGTGTGTGCGGGTGTCGCACACTGACAATAACAGATCATTCAAGCTCACAACGCATGCAGCGTGACCGCTACCCGCTATTTTCCGTGCATGACACTGACACCGGCACATAACGAAGTATCCAGTAAATCAGGCTTTACACAGTGAGTATGTTACTGTGCATGATGCATCAATGTCCATGGAAGTTCTAAATATGTAGCAGACTACAACAAAAAAGTTGGGGTGGGGGGGGTCACGATGGAACTTAATTGTTGAGATGCCACATGGTCAGAGGACTCTCGCTTGAGAGATTAATCTGACCAAATTCAGGAAACTTACATTCTGAAAAATTGAAGCTCTGTACTAATAAGAATTTCAAACAAATCAAAATCAAACAAATCAGTCTTCCAAAGAAAATGGAAAAATATACATTTATCAACAACTTATCAGTAAACAACAATATAAGCTACCTATATGCAAGTCACTGAATAGTGATCAACTTTTTTTGTCTATGTTAACATACCACAGGCATAAATAGATATTTTTAGCCAGACATTTGAATGAGCTGGATCTTATGACAGGAAAACAAATGTCCCACTTGCATAAACAGGTTAATGTAAACCAGACTTGGGAATCTGCTTCCTTTCCTTGTGGAATATTAGATATTTCAAAGGTCACATCGACAACATACAGTAACAAAAGGTATGTTGATAATAAGCTTGGAACAGAGGAAATACTGTAGCACCTGATACCTACTGTATACGTTTCAACTCACTGAAAGACAAGACGCCTGGGGGAAGGAACAGAATGATATTGCATGGTGTATTTCAGTAAAATCAACAAAGGTGAGACGTTCTGTTAACCACTTCAACCCTACTTTATTCTTCAAGCCAATCTACAAGCTCACAATGCATCGCATTGCGACACGTGAGCTTGTACTGTAGATCTGCTATTTTGGAAGGATTTTGAAAAAGAATTGAAGAACATCTGTACAGCAGTAATTCTGGATCCATTTTTAATTTCAAGAACCCCCAGTTTGATATGCATTTTAGGCCATGGAGCCCAATTTGATACGATTTCTTTTCTCTAGGACCCCAATCTACAAGTAAAATCCTCAGTGTTCATTTAACTCTGAGAGTGTACAAATGGAAACAAATAAGAGTCCATTTGGCTCCATTTGTACACTCTCAGAGTTACAGACCCGTAAGGATCGATTTGGTTCATATCCTAAGACAAATATCCCTGTGGGGACAATAAGGACTATTATTAACTTTCAGTCATACAGCTTGGGACCTCCTGGAAGCCCCTCAAGGACCCCTGGGGGTCCCTGGACCCCACTTTGAGAACCAGTGTGTGCACAGTATGGTGAGCAAGGGACAGACATACTGTAAGCTTTTATCGAAGTTAAGCAAGTGCTGTTTGCGTTTGAAGCACAAGGAGATGGTAATTAATGCAACAATAATTAAATCAGGCTAATTAAAAACGATGTGGATGTTCAAATGGTTTTTAATAACAAAGAAAGAAAGAAAAATTCCTACTGTTAATTTCGGAGGAAACGAAAAGAACAGTCTGTATCAATTAAACCACACTTGCTGGTTGTGAGATATATTGGAAGCCTTACCAAATGTAATTGATTGAAGGCATTAAGTTTGGCACCTTACCGCCTCCCCTACCATATGTGTATTTGTAAGACATGATGATGATGACACAATAAAATCCTCAGAGTTCATTTAACTCTGAGAGTGTAAAATTGGTAGTTAACCACTTAAGTCCTATTTTGTCGTACGACAGTGTTGCATGGCGAAAAAAGCAGACCTACAAGATGTGGTGTGATCTTGTAGATCTCTATTTTGAAATCTTTTCCCCATATCGGCATGCCCAAAATAGGGACGTCAGGTTGAAAGTGGTTAAATTAACACTGAGGATTCTACTATGTAATCTGGTGGTGCTATTCAGATGGCTGCATGGATCGACACTAAGAGACACAAACAGACAAGACAATTAGTGACTCAGTCACAAATAGAAGTCTCTTCTTATTTTCTGATATTGCACATACTAAAGAACACTGAGAGGGAGACACAGCCTGGTGTGGTATGAATGTGTAAACCATATCAACTCTAAAACCTGGGATAACAAGGTCTCTTTAGTCATCGCCCTATGACAGCTTCTCGCCGCTGCTGCGTAGAACAACCAATCCACTTCAAGTATCCATGGGACCGCCTCCTCTCCGTTGGTTTGTAAATCATAAAACACAATCTGAAACGAATCAGTGTAAAGGAACAGAGACAGAAGAGAGAAAGGGGCGGGGCAGTGTCCCAGTGCATTTGATGACAGTCCAACAGCACTGAAGGCTTGATTATACTTCGTTGCGCACAGTGTCGCATTCCGAAACTAGCCGATCTACAAGCTCACGACACATTGCAAGCTAACTAGCCCATCTACAAGCTCACAACACATTGTGAGCTTGTAGACCGCCTGTTTTTGGTGCACGACACCGGCACGCAACTAAGTATAAATCAGGCTTGAGAAGAGAGAGAGCCCACAGGGGAGGAGTAGAGTTGGACCTAGCAGGGGGAAACAAACTGTAGTGGGCTATAGGCAACAGTCTGGTCTTCAAGGCCCAAACTGGGCACAAGGTTTGGGGGGAATGTGCATGCCTTCTGCAGCATTTAAACCTGGGGGGGACATGCACAGCCCGTTCACCCGTTCCCCAACTCTCTCTCTTTCTCCCTCTCTCTCTCTCGGCTTACACTCAGTTTATTTCTTTTTCCTTAATCCTTTTAAGACTTGAAGACGTGCACAGCCCGCACAACGTATTGCCTGCAGATGGGGCACTCGCTCATCCTCTTCCCACATTTGGTACAGGTGACCATGTGACCGCACTCTAGCAACACACAGTCAATGACAGCGTCCATGCAGATGCGGCACAGGTTCTCGTCAGAGGCCAGTTGAGCTCTCACACCATCTGTGGGCAGAGGTCAAACCTTTGCCTTCATGTCTTATTATGGGCTGCTAATTACAATAATACAATACAAGCAGAGAATACAACCTAACAAAGAATGAGTCAATAATTTAATATGAATAATGAAGGTAAGACAAATTCTGATGATCTGAAGAGAAATGTTTTGAGTGCACAAACAGTAATGGTTGATTATGGTTGTTTTTGATCAACTCAATTGATCACCTTAATAGCTCAATCTACTCACCTGGTAGATAAAGAAGAGGTGGTAGCCCACCCCTGGTTTATAGCCTACTGTACTTTTTGCTTCGTCACATGATGGTGTTACTCATTTGCTTGAAAATCAATTATTTTCAGAGCGGGCAAAGCATAAATTATGCTTTATACTAGTATGTGAAACATTCCCTCTGCATTAGTGGCATTTGCTCCCCTGGCTCAATTCCCATACAGTAGCGTAAGTTCAAGAAGCCAATGAAGTAGTAATTAATAAGTCAGTGCTGCAGCATAGCATGTCTGGTATGCCTCCAGATCAGCACTTAACATTTTAAGTAGCGTAATATCACTGTAAAGCCCTTTCAATTGACAAGGGTGTCTAGACACAAGGATTGTAAATGCAGTCCCACCTGATAAGGGACAAGCCACTACTAACATAAAATGATGGCTCATGAAGACATAAAAAGCTCTTAGGAACACCATTAATGACAGCGTGAGAGAGACAGTCCTTCCGGACAAAGAGAGCGGATGCAAACTGAGGGCGCGGAAATGTCAGTGACAATTATGTCGAAAAAGAAACAGCAGGAGAATGGTGGTCAAAATGATAATATATAGAATGATATAAAAGATAAAGGGAGTAATTTGGTTATAGCATGCTATTTCTACTACTGTAGAAAGTCCTGTTTCAGCCAAATATGATGTGCAAGTACTGTATTTCTGTGCAGATGGGAAAAGGTGGCGTATTTGTCATGAGAAAGGGGGCAGACTTTGGTTATTAAAATATCTTACCTCCAACTCCACTGTTGCAGATACGTGTAGGTGGGGGGTATGCTACCACTTCATATATGAAAAGGGGCAGTAATAAAAATAAGCTATTAGTAGTCTAAGATACAGTGCAAGGAAGATAAGCCCGAGCAAAACAATTGTGCAACTTAACATATATAACGAAAGATAAATAAATAACTCAAACTAAAACTTCTTTTCCAATTAAATTACAAAGACATAACCCTCAGCAAGGTCATGTTCTACCTGAACAATAACATAATTGCATAACTATATTTACCTGCTGTTATGCTGCTAACATTTTCCACTGGAAGAAAGAGAACAAATGACACTTTTACTTGCACTGAACGTACACAGCAGTGACCATATTCACATTCCCAAATATGAAGTAAAAGCAAAATGGACGCTATTCTGAATATGCTATATGATATGGTCAATTTAGGATCTACAGTAGCTATATATAATAAGGTGAGGAATCAAATTGTGTTGCTGACTTTAGCATAGTCTGGAAAGTACAGTATACAATAATCTTACTGGACTTCCTGTTCTGCTCATTTTCTCTGTAGAGGCGATGCACTCGCTCCAACAGCTCCCACTTCTCACAACATCCAGAGTAGTTGACAAAGTTCCTGGCTAGTATCTCTTTGAGCTGGCGGACAGAGAGGTTTTCTATAGCTTCCTCGTTGTCCAGATCCGAGAGCGAGGCCCTGATCCTCCTCTGTGTTGCTGGGCTGATCTACAATAAAACAATTAACAGCACAAACACACAGTAAACAGTACAAACAAACACTGAAAGGAATTGTACAGCTCAACAGCAAGGTTGGCTTTTTATACAGAATCTTGGTAAACGGTGTGCCATATTCTCATGAGTAATAATACTGTTCATAAACTACTAAAAATCCTATGTACTTCGTTGACTGATGTGCAGTGTCCCTCGGGGGTTTACTAAGGTCAGGTCCCTGAGTCCCTCACCTTTTTTCCCCCTATACCAAATATCTACGCTGAAAATAGCCGCTCTACAAGCTCGTTGTGAACTTACAGATCCGCTATTTTCACTGAATGTTCGCCCCCAGAATAGGCATGCTAAGTTTGGCGGTTAAGCCCTATTTTATACTACATAATACAAGGATGTCACATGGCAAAAATATCTCTGAATGCATCGCAACTCAAAGCGTTGGGAGCTTGTAGAAGATCATCTATTTTCTGTCTTTCTGAACATCTTTGAAGTTTTCCACCTATAATGACATGCCCAAAAATAGGGACGCCAGGGTTAATGTGGTTTAATGACATTAAGAGGTTAACCTTACGTCTATGATAGTTTCAGTGTGCTCCAGGTTTAAAAGGGACACAATTGGAGTATCCCCCTGCTCCTGAAACACAACAGAGAACAACACATACAGAAAATCTGTCAGTTGGACATTTCAAAGAAAGTAGCATAGATCAATAAGATTGCAGCTTAAGGCCAATGCATGCTCCTTCCGACGAACAAACTTTACAAGGTTCGGACAGGCCTTCCGAACAAATTAGGAGAGTCAGGACATCTGGGGGTGCACAAGTTCTGAGAAAAAAGTTCAGAGACGAAGTTCGGAATTCAATTTGTTGTTATATCACCCGAAGAAACGTTTTAGTCACTGCAAATGAGTTTGATTTATGATTTCAGCGAATTGGATTAATTTAAAACAGGAGCGTGCCAATGATTGATAAATTGATAAAATTAAATAAAAAGTGATAATCATTCCATTTACCAATGTGAGTGACATTAGCTAATTACAAAGCCAAATTATTTCATTCAGTGCAATACCACATCTCCACATTGACGAATCCAAGTTGTCAGTTACTCCTAATAAAACTGTACTCATTAGTAATGGTCTGGAGAGCCATTACAATATAAATCAATGGGTAATGTTCTTTCCTTTAGACCTCTTAACCTACATTCTATATCAGTGTTTCCAAAACACTGGGTCAGGATCGAGGTTGAACCCTCATTTGTTTGGGTCGCAAGTAAGTATCCCTTTTTCCGTTTCCTACATTTTGGTTTTAATTATTATTTTTAAAAGATTTCCCACAAAAAATCTAATTAAAAAATCTAAATTTCTTTAAATTAAAATGTTTGGGAGCCACTGTTCTATACAACTGGTACACCAGCTTGCAATTTGTAATATTGCTGTCGTTTTCTAGCTGTAGCCTTCAACCATCAATAAGATGATTAAAAACATGGATACAATGATTAAAGATATCCTAAATCAGCTATTATGGTGTTAAAAATTAAATAAATGTTATGCTTTGTTCCAAGGCTGCAGCTGTGTTTAAGCAGCCTTGGTTAGGCAGTCCAAATACTACATTTAATTTATATCAACCATTAACTCAACAAGTAATGATTCTTTTGGAAGGAGGAGGTTAAGGATGTGCCTGTTGGAAGGTGAATAAATGGAAATAAAGTATGGAGTAAAAAGGTTATTTGTTATAAACATATATTGTTTGCATTAACTCAGCCCTTTAGTGCACTGTAGAGAAAATGTAATACACATAATCATGAGCATATCTCCCCCCTCTATAGCTCTTTGTATCTGTCATGCAAAAAGCAATTAGCTAATGGCTGCAAGAAGCCTTTCCTGGGTGTGACATTACACTGGGGACCCTTTATGTACCCTTTATGTTTATGAGACTAAAGATTATCTCCCTCTATCTACCCCCCCCCCCCCCCCCATACATCACATTCCAGCAGACATGGAAAACTCCCAGCATGCACCTGTGTTAATAATGCATCTGTCAGCTTGTTGGAGCTAGACGACTCCCTCTGCCAGATCACGGCTACAACTACCAATCAATTACTTTTTTGATTAATTGAATAATCGAGAAGCGTGTTTTTATACCATATATATATATATATATATAGTATATATATATATAAGTAGGTAGGGCGTTCATTACCAAAAAACCTACAAAAAGTCAGAATATGGAGATAAGAGGTTTCTGCCCAACAACGATCGATCGATAGATCGATAGATCGATAGATATAGATATATACTAGAGGTGCAGGACGCTGCGCGGCCCTTCCGTCTACCCGCTGCGCGGGGCTCTCGGTGCGTGGAGGCGAAAACGAAAGCGAAGCGTAGCGTTGTATTGACGGAGGGAGCATGGTCGAGTGACCATCAGTTTGTATTGAGAGAGAGAACTGAGAGAGCATGGTCGAGTGACCATCAGTTTGTATTGAGAGAGAGAGCATGAGGACCCGTATGAACCCCGCAGAGACACAAACAGCCACGCATGCACGCCACTCTCAGTATATTAGGATATATATTTAACATTAAAAAAAAAATCTAATCGATTTTTTAAAAAACAATCTATGGGCATGGTGGCGCAGTCGGTAGCGCTGTCGCCTCACAGCTTGAAGGTCCTGGGTTCGATTTCCGCCGGGGATGCTGGGGGCATGTCTTCTCCTCCACGTCATCAGCGCCCATACCCTAGGTGGGGTTGGCGAAAGGGCCTACTCTGTGTGGAGTTTGCATGTTCTCCCCGTGTCTCTCAGGGTAGTTCATACCCTCACAAAAACATGTAGTAATCCTGGTCACTATAACGCCTCCCCCATGACAGCCGGGGCGCCTGATGGAGGGGAAGGGAACTGTTTGGAATAACGTGTTCCTTCCACGCGCTACGTCCAACCAGGGAAACTCCCCCCTGTCAGGTGACAAGAAGGTCAGTTGGCTCTCATGCATTGAAGGAGGCATGAGCTCGGCCCTGGCCTCCCTAGGCTGGTGAGGGGAGTGTAGTGCCCAGGATCACTTAGAAAATTGAAACCGGGTGAAAAATAAGGGTTACAAAATCGTGGGATAAATAAAATGATATAAAAATAAAAAAAAACAATCTATATTATAATCAATCAAATTGATTAGCTACTGTACATTAACCGTTGCGCTGCTAGTTTATGCGATTAAAGATTTTCTCCCTCTATGGTAAATGGTAAAATGGTGCATTTATATAGCGCTTTTATCCAAAGCGCTTTACATTGATTGTGCCATTCACCCATTCACACACACATTCATACACCGATGGCGGAGGAAACCATGCAAGGCACCAACCTGCTCATCGGGAGCAATTAGGGGTTCAGCGTCTTGCTCAAGGACACTTCAACACTAACTGGGGAGCGCCCCAGCCCGGGATCGAACTGGGAACCTTGCGGTCTCCAATTCACTCTACCCGGCCACTCTACCCCTGAGCCACTGCCACCCCCTTAGCCTCTGCCAGTGGTCCCCCGATTGTGAAATGGCTTAAAAAATTATAATAATAAAAACAATGAAATGCCCCAAATAGGAATGCCAACAATCGTATGATTCTTTCTTAATTGTTGTATTTGTTTATTTAACTTATTTAAAATTTCCTCTCCTTTCCAAGCCCCTGGGGGCCCACAGCCCCCACTTTATAACACACTTAAAATTTAAAATGAAGCAATGAGGGAGTGAGAGAGATGAGTGCAAGAACATAGTCTTTCATTCAGCTGTTCGGCTGCAGCAGTGATGCTGGGGGGATGGGGGGGGGGGGCAGTTTTAAACCTGTGTGAGTGTTACATAACTGAGCCTAACTGACCTAAAAATGGCAAAGGACTTAAGGCCTGCTGCTGGCTGGTCTGAGGGCTGCGCACACACAGCAAACTCAGATGTTTCCAGCTGTCACATGGACATTAGAACAACACTGTATGCTTTTGCCACGTGGACAGGGATATAAGAGTGATTTAGTTATGCATTGGGGGCCATGTGTAAAATGTTTCATGTCAGTGTTTCATACCAGGGACTTCAGCAACAAAGAAGCAACATCAACAAAAGCAACACTGTTCTGTGTCACAGAAAGGAATGAATTTACCATTGAAAGGAATTATCTTGGATAAAGGAAGGGCAGATCTTGAAATGATAAAGCATAAGAAAACAAAAGGTGGACCAAATGTAAACACGGTGATGTAACTTAAGTGTTGTGATACATCATGTGATACACATGAGGCCACTTGTTTGCTTCTTTTCACCTGACAATGAGTTGTTTCACCGGAAGGAGGAACACATGTGGAGGAACACTATTCTTCTCAGTTCAGCCTCACACTGAACCAGCCAACCTGTACGAGTTGGACGTGCAGTGACAGAGACCACCCCCCCAGCTTACCACCGTCGAACATGGCCATTTGCGTTTGTTGGAACGTACAGCCAAGCCAGAAGCATCACGGAGGATTCAAACCCCTAGACTCTGCAGTGGTGGGCAGGAATTTTACCCCTGTGCCACCCGATTTCCCCCTTTGTGTGTGTTTGAGAGAGAGAGAGAGAGAGAGAGAGAGAGAGAGAGAGAGAGAGAGAGAGAGAGAGAGAGAGAGAGAGAGAGAGAGAGATCTAATCTGCAAGGAACAATGAGATACAATTCTCTGCATTTCCTTGTGTGTGTGTGTGTGTGCACGTGCGTGGTGTGCGTGTGTGCGTGCGGCCACAGAATGTACAATAAATCAAGTGTTGAATGGTTTTATGCATTATCTGCGTGCGTGAGTGTGTGTTTGTTGTACTGTATTATGCATACAAGCAGTCAGTCATAAGCCCGATTTGTTCTTCGTCATACGCCGGTGTTCCACGCCCCAAAATAGCCGATGTACATGCTTTTAGGTCAGCTATTTTTGGAGCATGACACCATCGTACGACAAAGTATAAGTGGGACTATACCTGGCTGGTGGTCCCTGAGCTGTCACTCCGGCTGAGCACGTCTCCCTGAGAGGCGGACAGGACTGACTGTTCAGAGGTGGAACGATGGGCGGAGGGCGGGGAGGCGTGCAGTGAGTGGGGGAGGGAATGCAGACTGTCCGTATCTGCTCCTCCCTCTTCTTCTTCTTGCTCCTCCTCCACTACCACCACCACCACCCCCCCCTGCTGCTCCTCCTCCTCGACCTCCTCACGTGGCTCCTCGTCATTCCCGTCCTCTTCTTCGTCCTCGTCTTCCTCCTCCACCGGCATCGGAGTGTCCCCCGCGCCCTGATGGCAAAGCACTAGGTCCACCAGGTCCTCCTTCTCCCTGCAAGTGTCCGTGGGAATGTTGCGCAGGAGAAGGTACTGGCGCAGGTCCTTGACCCGCAGCTGCATGAGCCGAGGCCTCTGGAAGGCCGTGCCGCGGAGCAGGTGACAGGTGGTGCAGCAGCGCAGGTTCTCCTGCAGCACCGAGCACAGGGCACAGAAGCTCTTCTTACAGTCACAGCAGATGTGCTGTTGGAGGGTGGGGAGAGAGACAGACAGACAGACAGACAGACAGACATGGGGCAGAGAGAGGTGGAGGGCAGTGAGAGAACGAAAATGACATGATCATAGGCTACTCTGTTTCTTGCCACTGTGGCTACATTGTATAGTGTTGAGTATAGTGTCGATTTCTAGTGATGTGTTTTCTACTGTCAAGCGCCATAGTATTCCACACAGCTTTTGTGTAACTGACCCAATGCCCTGCAAGGATCACGTCCAAAAACAGCCAATGAATTGGACTAAATGAAGACCGTCCTAAATCATATTATCAGGGATACCGCTAGCGAGAACCGTTATCACAAATACACCCATATTCTCCATGTGACATCTTTAGCATCTCAACACTTCATTGCGGCTTCGCTGGAGTCATGTTTAATCTCACTGACACAGAACTGAGCTGAACTGTCTGTGTAAATGAACAGAATGGAAGCACAATATGGCAGGAATTATTTTCATATCACTGGCGTGCAAATGTGCTCATTATCATTACGCGCTATCGTGTGTGTGTGTGAGTGTGCGTATGCGTATGCGTGTGCGTGTGCGTGTGCGTGTGCGTGTGCGTGTGTGTGTGTGTGTGAATGTGCTCTGGTTCACTAAAAAGACAATTCCACAGCTACACATGCTTTCTTCATTCCTTTGTATTATTTCCCTAGGACCTCCTCTTTCAGTGTGATAAATTTCACACAAACGGTTGCGTCCAGGGGATTCAACCTACATGCCATTGGCATGGCAACAGGTGTGAGGAGAACGATAGAGCTACTGGACTCTGGCTACTCCCGAGCTTTCATCCCTGGCACAGCATGACTTAATGCCACATGGAGCCATAGTCTCTGCAATTAAAGCTGCAATCCATAAGATTGATGCCCTAACCGGTATTTGAACCTGGGTTTGCCACGCAAGCACCAAAGTTTTACTGCTGAACTAAGACGGAAAGCCTGATTTTTAACGTCATTTTAACGTCTACTTGGGCTTTTGTGTGCACCACAGACAAAGTTGCTTGATTCAGTATTATATAATATATTCATTTGATCAGACACGCCCCCTTCCTATATAAACCCACTTTAACTATGTTAGACTCATTTAAAAAACACGTCCCTGGTTCTGGTGACTGCTATTGTCCTTCTAATGCGTCTAAAACATTTTTGGAAAATGAGAAAAATGTAATAAAAACGATGAATTCATTAATAAAGTAAGGAACTACTATTCTCAAAGTAAGAGTAGGGAGACCACCTCCAACCACTGCAGTTGTGTTAGTTAGATTCTGTTAATATACTCTATCATTCAGACTGGTTAAAATAATGTTTTATTCACTAAAAAAGTTATAGATTGCAGCGTCTAACTGTGTCGAGTGACTCAGTTCAGAAGAAACCTTGGCCCTGCAATTAATATTTCATGCCTCCGTGCTGCAAAATCTATAATCTGTCTCAATTGTTGGCATCAAAACCACCACCACTGGCACCATCAAGACTGTTTGCAGTTATCTGTTGCTTTCTCATTTGACTAAACTCTTTTTATTTATTAATTGATTGAATACTTTATTAAAAGTACAGAGGTACGGTTATACAATAATGCTAAAAGGATAACACAGATTGTCTGTCCTGATAAAGGTCTAACGACCGAAACGTCGATCGAGAATAAAGAGCAAATTTTTTTGCAAGATCCAGACGGTGTGCGGGTCCTATTCTTTGCTTTAACCATCAGAGATCTCCTCCATAAAAGGATAACAAAAAAAATGCCCTGAGGGCTTGTTTCCATTGTGGTTCTGTGTATTCAATTCATCAACGAGGAAGGTAGTGGACGCACATCCGTGGCCCAGGTGCAAGACAAGCAAAAGTATCATAAAAAATAATAGAGTCTGCACACTGGTGATGCTGAAAAAGGCTCCGCTGTATTTTATTGTGTCGTCAACGTTTCGATCTATTCAGATCTTCATCAAGACATATACTATACAAGAGATCATCAATACTAGGAGCAGTAAAAGTATATTTACAGAAAAACAGTGGGGGGTAACTTTTTTTTGGCAAGCTAGAAGACTTGTCTAGGTCCAGTTGCAAATTGCAGACAGGTGCTCTTTTATGGAGGTTTTGACGGAGGGTAGGGAGCATAGTTATAATATATCTAGAGGCCGGACTGCCCCGCCCCCATCTATTAATTTAAATGAAGGTTACTCACTGGCGTTTGAAGCACCCGGAAGAACGCTCTACTTCTGGGTGCCCAAATACGGAAGTCATGAGCACCGAGCCGTCGCACTAGGGTTTCAAACGGTAGAAGCATGCGCAGTGGCGTTTTCAAATGCGGAAGTATTGCAATCGCAGATTTGACCACCAGGCGACGGCTGTGCTTCACTGTTCTACCGTGGCTCTGGGGGCTTGGTAGGGAGTCACACTTTTTGATGGCTGTTGGTAGGGCATTCCACATTTTGGTGGCATAATAGTAGAGTTAATTCATCCTCATGTTTGTGCCGAATCTGGGGGGAATGAGATCAGTGGAGCTCCCTCTGGTGTTTCATCATTAACATCTACACTTCTCATCATCATCATCATCATCATCACCACCACTACTGATATATATTACTGGCTGATTTATATTTGGTTGCGTGCCTAAATCTAAATTAGCTGATCTACAAGCTCACAAAGAGTCACAGCGTGAGCGTTGTGTGAGCTTGTAGATCAGCTATTGTACTGTAAGGTGTGTGCGACTAAACATAACACGCGGCTTTATACGTCTCGTCTTACCTTGCGTCTGAAGACGGAGAAGGCGAGTCCACAGGCCTTACATAACTGCCCGGCGCTTCCTGAGCTGGTGGGGGGATAGGTGGAGTACCCAGCGCTGGGGGCGAAGCGGAAGGGCCCGGCCCCTGCTCCAAACCCCGGCTGCTGCGCCCGCACCGTGCCCGTGCCCATCACCTCGTTCAGCAGCCCACAGCATGACGCCCACATGGACGATGCACCCGCCTGTGGTGAACACACACACACACACACACACACACACACACACACACACACACACACACACACACACACAGGTTTGTATTACTGAACTTGTGAGGACATCAATATTTTAGGACAGCAATTTTATGCATGCAATTTTTAATTTGGGGCATTTTTAACCGCAAGCCTAAAACCGAAAAATAGCAGATCTGCAAGCGCACAGCGCGTGTGTGCTTGTCGATCAGCAATTTTTCGGTGCACGACACTGGCGCGCAACTTAGAATAAATCAGGCATAAATATAAGCAAATGTCCCCACAAGTACAGTAGAATTTGAGAAATAGACATTGTGAGGACCGTTTTCCCGGTCCTTACAAGAAAAAAAAACACTAACCCAGGTTTTGGTTGGTGTTAGGATCAGGCATTTAGAGGTTTGTTTTAGGGGAAATAATCCTAACACTAACCCAAACTTTTTTTTAAAATTGTAAACATATCTCTAAATATATGATCTGCTTTCTTTTACCATTTTTCTTGTGAAGACCAGGAAAACGGTCTAATGTCTATTTCTCAAATTCTACTATACTTGTGGGGACATTTGGTCCTCACAACTATAGTACACAAGCACACACACACGTTTGTATTACTATACTTGTGAGGATAATGACATTTTAGGACAGTGATATTATGAATGGCGCTTTTAAAATGTTTTTAAAACCTAAAGCATAAAATAGCTGATCTGCAAGCTCACAACGTGTCATGCTGCGATGCGTTGTGAGCTTGTATCTGCTATTTTCGGGGCATGACACTGAAGCACAACTAAGTATAAATCAAGCATAACCCCCATTGTGGTGCTCACAATTTGTCAAATTCCACTGTACTTGTGGGGACACTTGGCCCTCACAAGTATAGTACACACACACACACACACACACACACACACACACACACACACACACACACACACACACACACACACACACACACACACACACACACACACACACACACACACACACACAAATTTAGCAAATGTCTAACACAGGAGTACAGAATCATCCCTTACCATAAGCTAATTAAGCTTCTCCCCTTGGCTTGATACATAATTGATGGGAAAGGTAACTCAACCCTCTCTTCGTTAAGCACTCACACAGAAATCTCAACGTTCCACAGCTTTTTAGCTGCTTCCCATGCACCCACACAGTCGTTTTTATTTAAAATGCTCTATGAAAGAGAATGTGGGATCTGAGTTCATTCAGGCATATTTTGCAGGATGAGAGAGATTAGAGAGAGAGAGAGAGAGAGAGAGAGAGAGAGAGAGAGAGAGAGAGAGAGAGAGACGCACTACATTGTGGGTGCCTTTCAGGTAAGGAATGGTTCACAGAAATTGCTATTGAAAGCTCTCGTTAACCATTAAAGGAGTAGTTCACCCAGAAAAATAACTTATTTTCTATCAATTAGACACCCCATGAAGCCTTGAATTCATGGATATATATTTTTTTTTTTGCATTTGATTTGATGACCGGCAGAGTTTCCGGTAGGACACTCAATGAAGACTCCGCCGGTCATCAAATTATTGGCTTAGGAATGCGACAAAAACAAAAAAATCATGGAGTGTGTAATTGATAGAAAACAAGTACGTTTTTGGATGAACTACTCCTTTAAACCCTATATACTTTGGAGACTTGTGTGTCTGTCCACACATGGTCTATCCTTGGCCCACTCCTTTTTTCACTCTAAACCAAATCTCTTTCCCGAAAACTGCCAATGTACAAGCTCACAACGCGGCACGTTGTAAGTTTGTAGATCTGCAATTTTCACTGAATGTTTGCCTATTATGACATCCCTATAGAAAAAGGACATGAGTTGTTAATGAACTTGTCCAAATGGGATGCAGAGTTAAGTTTCCCATGTTACACAATGGGGTCAACAACAAGCAACTCAATAACAAAACACAGGCTTTGTAATTAGTCAAATGTAAGGCATGCTTGGGTGACATTATGCACATAATTACCTATGGATAATCTATGAAGCGTGTGCAAAGACACAAGTCAAAGCAGTGAACCAGTACAATGAACGAGCACACAGCAGATCTGTTGCGTCAGTTCACTGACCACAAGACTGGACAGAGACAGGGAAGTCAAGATGGCGTGATCTGATCTGAGCTTCAGCTCCTTGGAGAATACTGATGAGAGAGGGGAGGGGGGGCAGGGAGGAGAATATGTCTTCTGTTCCAGGGTCTGGGGAATCAATAGCTGACATGAGCAAACTGTATACTCTCTGTGGTTCCCGGCACACAACAGAACACAATGGATTTCCACAAAGGCCAGACTACATCTCTTCACAAGGCAATGTTCAGCTCTGACCAGCTACACCAGTGGTTCCCAAACGGTGTGCCTGAGATTTTGTGACAATCACAACATTATTAGTGCAATATATACAACTATACAAAACGTTATGCATGATTTTTTAATTGACTATATCGGTACTTTGTGCACACTAATTTTCCAATAGAAAACAATATATATATATATATATATTCTTAAATAGGGCTTAGGATTTTTCTATTTGGCATTAGTAAATACAATTTTTGCTAACACATGTTATGGAGGCTATTTTGTACAGATATGAATATGACAGGTGTGCCTTGAGATTTTGCCCTTTGGTGTTGGTGTGACTTACTCCGGGCACAAAAGATTGAAACCCCCTGTTTCTAAACCACTGTGATCTCACCTCACCATCATCTTTTTGTTATAGAATCGAGGAAATAAGTACTAAATGTGGAACCACAATGAAAGTGAAAGGTTTAGCTCCCACATTGTTGACATGCTCACTGGAATACACACCGAGCAGATCCCTTACATCATCAGATAAAGGACTCATTAAACCTAGAATAATGCCTTCAGTCATTATGGTCCGACTCTATGGAATTCTGTTCCACTTGAATGAAGGTCTGCTATAACAGTGTCTTCTTTTAAAAGCAGACTGAAAACATATGGTATCTCTTTTCACAAGCTTTTAGTTAGATTCAAAGTGTGTGGAAATCTTATCCTTTTGTTTTATTATGTTCTCATCCTACGTAATTTATTTTTAAATGTCAGTTCATGTTTTATACAGTATGTAATAAATAACGTCCTGTCTTACATGTTTTATGTTTGCCTATTTTTGTTTTTATTTTGAAGCACATTTCATATATATATATATATATATATATATATATATATATATATATATATATATATATATACACACACACACACACACACACACACACACACACACACACACACACACACACACACACACACACACACGTATGTAAATATAAATACACATACATATATATACATGTATATAAATATATATACACATATTTTACTGTCCACAAGAATATATAGTGCATCCAGTGCTCTGCTGGTAGAGCAGGATAAGCTACTACAGCAGTGTGACCATGATGAAATCAGTTCTATTTGGCTCCATGCCAGGGGCAAAGCTTTCCTCTGTCACCTCAATTAGCACCCTATAATCCCTGACGGAATGTCAAAACATACAAGTGACAACTGCAAACAAGGTCTACATGATCCACATGATTCTCTACAGCTACTTGTATCTTATATTAAAATTGGCATATTATATTAAAATTGGCATGTGGGTGGGTGGGCATCACAAAACGTAACACTTGGGTTTGACTGGCCAACAAATGTCACGGAAAATGACACAAACTTGACATTCGGATTTGATTGGCCAAGCTTCGCAGGCTCTTATCAGCTGCACTCGATGTTCAGCCCGCAAAGCGGCCTGAACATACTGTACATTTGTATATTTGCATTTTTTCCACAGCCCAAACTATAAACCAGTGATTCTCAACTTTTTACATTTCCAGGACCCCTAGTTGTATATGCATTAGGCCACGACCTTCCTTTGATACACTCTTTTTTCTACACTTTAAAATCCTCAGTGTTCATTTTAACTTTAAGATGGTACACACTTGGCTCCATTTGTACACTCTCAGGTCCATTTGTACACTCTCAGGTCCATTTGTACACCCATTTGTACACTCTCAGGTCCATTTGTACACTCTCAGGTCCATTTGTACACTCTCAAGTGCATTTGTACACTCTCAGGGTTACAGACCCGTAAGGGTCCATTTTGTTCCTAACAATCAAACATTTAGCTGGGGACCCCCTGGAACCCCTTGAAGGAACCTTGGGGGTTCCCGGACCCCACATTGAAAACCAGTGCTTTAAACAATGGGAACAAATTACTTAAAATTACCACTTCACCTATTTTCAACATATGTTCATATAATTGGTCCTCACTAATGCTCATTATGGGCGCTCGGGTGGCGCAGTGGTAAAGTACCTGCCCACCACCACAGAGTCTAGGGGTTCGAATACACCATAGTGCATCCGGCTTTGTCGAGCATCTATACGAACACAATTGGCCCGTGTTTGGGGGAGGGAAGGGAGGGCAATATTTGTCACTGCACGTACTCCTAAATTATAAACACAACTAATGCTCATTATAAGATGGTACCATTTCTGTCTACTTGCTCTGTGTCTAAGAGGAGGGCTGTGGACAGTTCAGATTTGGTAATTTCACACAAGATGTACATTTTTCTTTTAATAAATACAGGAACCATGGCTTCTATTTCAGCATGCTAACTTTCCAGGAAGAGAAAGGCTGTAGTTTCTATTAGCTTGGAATCCCCATTGATAATGCCATAATCAATGGGGAACTGTCCTTAGCCCACCAATGAGACACAGAGTGAGTAGACGGAAATTGTGCCATCTTATAATTAGCATTAGTGATGACCAGAAGATAAGGTTGAAATGCATGAAGTGCTCCTTTAAGTAATGTATCTATCAATATATGATAATAGGGAAAGTTCACATTCTACTGCTCTGCCACCAAAATGTGGAATTCCCCAACACGTGTTACAGTGGTTTCTTTCAAAATTGGCCTGAAAAAACAGCTATCAGAAGAACAAAAGGGGAGGTAGGAATGTAATTTTGCCATCTCTTTTGTATAGTGTTTGTATTTGTTGATGACATGTATTATTGTGTTATTTTTTTGTATGCTATGTTGATGAATTGAATACATAGGACCACAATGGAAACAAGTCCCCAGGACTTTTTTGTGTCTTACTGTACCACATGCTGTTTACATTTCGGACTAATAATATTCAATCAATCAAAGAAATATGACTTTCATGAGTAACAAAGTAATATAATGCATTACTACAAATTGGGTAGTAGTTACAGTTAAGGAACACATTACTTTCTTTACTCTTTATTTGTTTTTTAAAGAATCTAACAAATGCACACCAATGACAATGCAGTTTGTCTACCATTCACTATCAAAATACAGCCTGCACTTATAAGAGTGCTGCTAAGTTGTTTCAGCATGACACTGAAATCTAGGCAGCTAAAATACAAATTTAATATCAATTATTACTATTATTGTGGCATACTTTAATACATTTGTACCTATTCTATTCCATTTAATATGGATGCAAATCAAATTACTTGGCACAGAAACATCATTACTTTTGATTGAATATACTAATAAGTAGTGTATTACATTTTGAAAGTAACTTTACCAAAACTGGTCACTAACCACGTGACAAAAGTAGAACCTCTATTGGGCTTTGTTCTCAACAAGACTACACCTCTCACTTGGCTCCCATGTTAAAACTGTTTTCAGCACTGTTCCACAAATGAGTCATGAAGTCATGGGTATTCCGTCTCCTTAGCAATGACTTTTTCAGGGTACTTTTTCTAACACTATCACACAATCAAGTATGTTATTAGCTGGCAGACTGTTCAAGACTTCCTCCCGACAGAGATTGGGAAGTAACATTTTCAGTACAACTAAATGTGATCAACCTGCCTCATTCCTCATAATCTTATTTAAAAATGCATGAACTTGTTCTTTACATAGATAGTACACTATTTAACATCGACAATATCTTATTAGATGGTCTTCTAAGAGCAGTGACGTGCAACCATACTAGTTTTGGTTACCAAACTAACTTTTACTTCAGCACAGATCATTCTATAATTCTAAAATGTGGCTGTCCTATTTCATAACGAGTGCCTGACATATACCGTGCTATTCTCCTGGCTCTGTATCACATTTCATAACAATCTCAGATTTCTTAATCCATTTTAGAATAGAAAACTGGATCATGTCAGTCCTAAGTGACTTCTCTTTAAACTGGTTCTTGTGTTACAATCGGTGCTGTGTGACAAAGCTTTATGACTGGCAATTTAAAGTAACAATAATATAGGCTTGGCAGCACAGTCCAGCAACTTATCAAAACACTGGAAAACTGAACTGAAGAATAACTAGTTACATCGGTCTGCATTGCTTCAGCCAGCATTATTTATTCTGTGTTATTAAATCATTACAGCCTGAAATTTGCATTACTTACTGTAAAAGTTAGGGGACTTTTTGCGTGGTTAGTCTAATTAAATCATTAACTTGAAACCAACGCAAAAGCAAGCATGCATTTTCGAAGCATTTTCAAAGTAGTAGTAGTTTGGTGTTTTATGTTCAGTCTATCCCTCATGGGCAGAAAAGCTTATTTTCAAATTGAACCAAATTAGTCAATACAATGTCACAGACATTACGTGGATCATATGGTTGTTGTTGCAGTAAGCATGAACTTTCATTGCGCAAAGTACTACAACACATATCTTATAAAACAGTCAGTGATTCTCAAACATTTTCATGTCAAAGACCTCCCAAATTGATGTATTTGGCTGCGCACACCCCTTTCTGAAAAGATTTTGTACCATAATTACATTTTGTGAAAGAAATGTTAATAAAAAATAGCAGATCTATAAGCTCACAACATCTCAATGTGACACTTTGAGACCTTAGATCTGTTCTTTTTGAATAACCAAAGTAGCCTATAAAGTAGGGTAAAGTGGTTAAACTGATTTTGATGCTATTGACTAATTTTGCTGGGGACCTCCTGGAACCCCCTCAAGGACCCCTGTGGGCCCCCGGGACCCCACTTTGAGAACCACTGTTCTCAAACACTGAATTTACAGCTGGAAGTTACAGCTGGTTATCATTTCAACGAGTTCACTTGTGGAAAAGCACATGTATTTTTTTTTTAATAAGTAAAATAAATCTAATCCCAACCTATAACATATAACAATGTTATTATGCTGTTTTAATATGGTGATGATTTTGTTGACAATTATAACTTGCTTATTACTACGTTTACCATATTACCACCGATCATCATATCATCATATCATCACTATCACCCATGGGCTTATTTATCTTATCTCTGACTGCAGCACAGAGAGATTAATTCAAATGACAAACTATACCTGCAGCTGTGAGTGATCTAGTCCAGTGGTTCTCAACCTGTGGTCGGGACCCCCAGGGGGGTCCCCACATGATTTGGGAGGGGGGTCCCCAGATGCAGTGAAGTGACAATTCAAGGACTTTTAAGACCTTTTTAATACCTCAACAAAAAAAAGAAAGAAAAGTAAAAAGACCATTACTGCATCAACAGTAATCAACAAACTATTCTATAAAAAATGGTCACAGGTCACACATTGGCCAAATTGTCAAATAATATAAGAGGCAAGAATTGTGTAAATAGCCAATCTACAAGCTCACAAGGCGTTGTGAGCTTGTAGATCTGCTATTTTCACAATTTTTATCAGTGGAACCGAGTCGAACAAAATGTAATGCCTCAACTCCTACATTCCAAGTGCTTGTCAGGGTGGGGGGTCCCCAGTTCAAATATGATTATTTTGGGGGTCACAGCCTGAGGTTGAGATTCCCACTGATCTAGTAGAGACATGATGATGATGTGATGATGACATTCCCTCACTGACTGACTGCAGTTCATTAATAGATAGACAGCATCACGATTAAGAAGACATTGCATCTGCGGTCCAGTGGACTTTGGTTTGGGGACGAACTGGGAAGTGCCACTGTCACTGAGTTCAGAGAATAAAGCTCATTTACAACCAGCTACAATGTGCCTGGGATGTAGCCTACAGAATATGCAGTGCAGAAAATAGAACGCTCGTCTGGTACATAACGTCTGAAAATAGCCGATCTATAAGCTATAGATGATTAGATTTATAGATATACGCGTTGTGAGCTTGAAATAGATCTGTATCAATCTGTGTAGCCTATAAATCAGTGCATACAAATCCCATCACATTGGCACGTATAACAGGAGACAACCGCAATGACATTATAGCGGTGCAAAAATGACAATACAACATCAATGAACATTCAGATGAACATGCATTGACATCGACATGATTCCATGGTAATTTCATTACAGGCAATAATAGGCTACAATGAAGAATAATAGTTTAATGGACACAACACAAAACTATAACATCGTCTCGACATTATTACATTATTAAGTTAAAAAATAGGAATATAGTATTTACCTTCATTGCAATTCCCGGGTAAGGAATTTACCGAGTAACAATTTGATCAGAGCGACCATTGCAAGGGCACAGACAGGGAGATCTCAAACCATTACCTATTCCCTCTCTCTTCAGCTCCCAGTGTATGTGGAATAAACATAACGTAATGGCCCAGTGTTGCCAGATTCTGTGAGAGAGATAAGCAACCAGGTCTACGAAGCCCAAAAGGAGCGACCACATGAGCGCTTTAAAACTATTATGTATCTGCTATTTTCTAAAGGAGAAAAAGAAAATAATGAAATATGGAATATTTTGTACGCAAAATATATGGGGCATGGGGGGTCCCTCACACAACATGTTTTAGATGGGGTCGGGATGTGTGGACATATTAATCTGGGGGTCCTGGCCGCTGGCCGGACCTTGACATGAAAATGTTTGAGAACCACTTGATTAAACAACAATAGGAAACAAGCACAAATAAGCAACTACACTTTAAAAACAAGCCCAAAAACAACGCAACTGCCAATAAAGCGACTTTACAGAAAAACAAGCCCAAAGTCGCTTATAATAACCGGACATGGCAACGCTGTAATGGATGGGAAAGAACTGACCAATGACCGACTGGGAAAGAGGGAAACGCTGTGATGCTTCGTCGCGCGTACGGTGTCGCGCGTCGAGAATAGAGGATCTCCAAGCTCGCCCGCGACGCGCTGTGAGCATAGAGTTAAAAGGCTGTGAGCTTGGAGATCCGCTGTTCTCGGGCCGTTCTCGGCGCGCAACACCATATAGTGCGACGACGGAGCATACATTTAGGGCTTTAATCACGGTTATCTTTAGAAGCCAATCATCTTTCAGATAGCCGCGTAGTGGGCGTTCCAGGCCGTCCCGTGCGTAAACACGCATGTCTGATTTAGCCTGATTTGTTATAGTAGTGTCGCTCGCCGAAAATAGCCGACCGAAATATGTCAAGTTTCATTCAACACAGTAACTAAGTGCACAGGAAAATATATAATTAAATATACTTTTCATGTTCTCTTTTGGTCACAAATTTTAAACTGCCATATTTTCCATGCTATTGCAATTAATGTGGCAGACTCAATCTTATAGCCACTGCACTGTACATAAATAGTAGCAAGTAAATTAGATGTTATTGCTGTTTCCTCAATTTGAGTCCAATGGGGCCTAAAATAGCTGGCTGTGTGTGTGTGTGTGTGTGTGTGTGTGTGTGTGTGTGTGTGTGTGTGTGTGTGTGTGTGTGTGTGTGTGTGCGTACACGCAGGAAAAAAGGAAAACCTGCAGTCTGCAGTAGGGAGATTACAGGAGCTTACAGTACTTTCATTACATCATCAATACCTACTGTAAGCCCCCAGGGGGCACTAGATTGCCACACTGTTGTGTTCATCTGCACTATGCTACCACTGGTAGGGGGGCGGGTACACTCCTGTTCCCATTAAGCAAAGCCATAGGACATGGACCATTCAGCTGCACACTGCTCCAGCATTTAGTATGTCAATAGAACCAAGCTGAGGCATACTGTGTGCACTGCATGTGTTCAAAAGGCTCTTTACGGCTTACAGCAGTGATCCTCAAACATTTTCATGGACCCCATGAAAATGTTCATTTCCCGGTTTGAAAAGATTTTGTGCCAAAGCCCCCCATAAGAGAAATTAGATGTACTGTCTATACTGAAGGTGGGGAGAGAGAAACCTAGATCTGAATAGTCATTCTTATACAGTATATTTTCTGTCGCTCTGGTGAAATTACAGTGAAACTATTTTGTGCACATCATAGGCAAACATTTTTTTAAATAGGTAAATTAGCTGATCTACAATGCATTGCAAGCTTGTAAATCGGGTATGTTAACAGTTAACATTTTGCTGGAACCCTCTCAAAGACCCCTGACCCCACTTTGAGAACCACTGGCTTGCAGTGTATGGCTGATCAGAATTGTATAAAACAATATGACACTTTATTTGTCTTAAGCCCAAGAGCTCCCCAAGTGCATACTAGTGTGTTTTATAGCAGTGGTCCTTAGTGTCCAGGGACCACCATGGGTTCTTGAGGGGATTTAAGTCCCCAGCTAAATTAGAAACTAATTAGTTATTATTATTTCACCAGCTAGAAGTTACCCCAATGAAAAATGTAATGCACTGTATGTAAATTATATAAATGACTATTCAGATATCACTATCTTCACTGTTATTTCCCCACCTGAGACAGTTTTGTACTAAATCTAATAACAAAAATCTTCTATTATCAGGGTCACTGGCACAAAATCTTTTCAAATGGGAGTCTGTGGCGTAATCTTGTTGCTCAAAATTACTCCAATCTGTTTCTTGTCACTGATCATAAATAACCTTTATGCATGAGATGTGTAAGTACTGTAGATGATAATGGTCAATGTCATTGTGGTGACATGTGACATTCTTCCTGTGTCCCTTCCAGTGCCCCTTTATGCCCATATATGGGCATAAAAGGGACAGAGGCAGACTAACAGATACAGAGATCTCCATCTCCGAAGGGCACCGCCCTGTGGAGCCACACCGTGTCCACATGTATGTTGATCCAGAGTGCATATTATCCACATTCTATTGGAGATGCACTGTGACTTAAAGAGAGCAGAGGGTGTGTGATGATGTCACTTCCCTCGGAAGGGTTTTAGTTGTGAAGCAAGTGAGTCTGTGTTTGTTTTGTAACATGAACACACAATAGTAGCCAAAGCACATAAACACAGCTAAAAGCCAAGGAAAACCTCTTTCTTGTTTTGTACCAAATCAACTTAATATAGCCTAAACAAGGGAACCAGGAGACCTGGTACTGCCAGACCCCTAGTGGTTGAAATCTGAATGGCCGGGCTTCGCATGACGTGTGTCCCTTCTATGTCCCTTCTATGACGAAAGGGGGACAGACTTTCTTGGCTGGCGCCGGGGGACAAAGTGACCATGCCCATGTATGGAGAAAACAGATACAAAGCCTCATGTAAGCCCAACCCCTTGGGTCTGGCAACAGACAGTGGTACTGTTGAGATTAGTTGACAGTGATTTCTGAAGGATTCTGTAGTTTCCCTATGACATGGCACAAATGTGAAACGTTGACGGGACTTCCAAATTACACATATCATAAGGTTGTAGACATCTTCTCATGCAGAAGAATTTGGCAATTTTATATATATATATATATATATATATATATATATATATATATATATATATATATATATATATATATATATATCAAGTTTTACAGAAAACTCTTAGGATTTAGAACAGTTATTAAATGCTATTTTTGAAAAATATCGATTCTTCTGGGGGTCCCTGGCACAAACATTTTCAGATGGGTGGTCCGTGGCCATATATATATATCAATTTGGGGGTCCTTGACACGAAAACGTTTGAGAACTACTGATTTAGAAGGCATTTGTAGAATCGGTCTCAGGTCTTAATGGGTTATGTGGTATTCTTCTGTTGTCTCCATTCTATGAAAACAGCTGATGGTGTCTGCCAACATACCTTCCACAAACTTTTTTTTTGTTCTTCTGTTCCTGCAAGGTGTGCTGCAGCTCTCTCAGGTTTTCCAAAAGCAGCTCCACCTCATCCAGACGATCGTTGCGCTTGGCATCAAAGATGTAGGCCCTAATGTTATCAATCTGCTGCAGAAGCAGCTCTTCCTTGATCACATAGATGTCTTGCAGAACCTCCTCCTTGTCCGTTCCGTCGAAGGGGTTGGTTGAGATCCAGGCCTCAGTGAAGGGGCAGCTGACATTGCTTTTCTCCTCAAAAGGGTTGTCCTTTTCCTCAAAGGGATTGTACTCTTTACCAGCCCGATGCTCCTTCTGGATGTGTTCCTTTATGCGAGTGGAGTCCTCATCAAAGGAATTGAAATTCTGTTCTTCACCTCCAGGAGGAGTCACATGTCCACCTAAGCTTCTTAGCCTCGGGGGCATCTCCTGTGCCGTGAAAGTTGGGGACGCCCTTAAATAAAGTGGTCTCTTTTCATCTTTAGGGGTTAGTTTTTCTGCTGGCTCTTCATATTCTTCCTGCTGTTCCCTGCTGTACCCTGCATGACCAAAGTCCAGAGAGTTCTCCCAGAAGATGGAGAGAGTTGGGGCCATGTGCTCCATCTCCTCCCTCTCCTGAACCTCAAAGTGCTTGATCTCATCCAGCTGCAAGCTCTCCTCCTTGTCCAGCTTCTGGAAGAGAGTAATGGCCAGGCTGGTTTGTTGCTGGTCGTACTCGTCCTGTAGCTGTTGCAAGTTATTATCTAACATGACCACCTCGTCCTTCCGATTGGCCTCCTGCGCCTGACGCAGAAATGACTGGACGTTTTCTATCTGCTGCAGCAGAGGGTCTTTAAACTCGCTCCGCGTGTGGAAGGCGTCTGAGGAGGTCATGCACAGGGCTGCAGGGGCCTGGGGAAGCTCTCTGCAGGTGTTGCCAGCACTACGGTTCTTCTCTGACTCCTGCCTCCTCTTCTCTTGTTCTCGTTTCCTCTTTTCTTTCAGATTCTCATACTTCTCCTTAGTGGGTAAAGACATCAAGCCAAACAGCTTCTCCTTGACAAACAGTGTAGCAGTATAGTGGACCATTTTCTGCAACTGGAGGGTCTTGGGATGTGGTGGTAGGTCATCATTCACTCCGAGCGTTAAGATCCTCTTACTCAGTCCATCAATTAATTCATAGTATTTCATTACTTCCATTCTCAGTCCACCAGCAGTGTCCAGATCGTATGCCGTCTCTCCAGCATTGAGAGATTCGGCCATTCGGATGTACTCCGGAGCCCTCTCGTCCACTTTGTCCATACACAACCTCAGCCTCTCATACAGTGTGACTATGTCAGGCATGTGGTCCTTCTCCAACTTCTGCTGTCTCTTCAGCAGGGTGTCCATGCAGTGCCGACAGCAGCGAATCCTCTCATCATCCTTTTCCTCCAGCATGGAGGTGACACTGCTCAGGCTGCTGATGCTACTTCTCCTAGAGCCCATGCCACCGCCGACGCCTGACGGGGGCACCTGGGATTGACCAGGGCTTCCGGGGACACACAGGGCCTCCGGTGTCCCGCTAATCATCTCATAAGCCAACGGGGAAACAAACTCCATGCACTTCCAGCACATGATGGATCCACAGAGACGGCAGTGGTGTCGTCTGCTAAGGATTCTGAACTTGTGCCCACAGTCAGGACAGAAGGGCACATCTGAGTCACTCACCCATGGCACTACAGATTTCTCCATTGCTCTGATTTTGGCAGCGTCTAAGTTGGTACGGTCAATAGATGTCAGCGTCTTCAGATTCATGATGAGCTTATTGACCTCTATGATGTTATGCTCTGCCCGAACTGCCCTGTGTTTTTTGAAGAAGTCCAAATGATTTCTGGTGGCTCCCAGTTCCTGAGGGTCCCACATGTATGGGTCCACTCCACCACAGTAGTAGCTGTGGGTATCAGGCCTGTCTTCACCGTTCCACTTCAGTAATTTATCTTTGGCTTTCTTAGCCTTCTGAACCAGATTTCTGAGCACATGGCGGTCCTCCCCTGAGTGCTCCTCTCCATAGTGGTCCTGGAGTTGGTAGAATGACTGCAGGTCTTTCAGGCACAGTGGGCAGAGGAAGCCCTCCTTTACCTCTGCATGCTCCTGCCCCTTCAAAGGGGGGTGGGTAGCCGCAGGCCATGACAAGACTGGGCTGGTGTGCAAGACTGGAGAGGAAATATCCAATATGACCATTTTGACACCTCAAAATCACCTGCTACACCATAACAGCCCTGGGGTTTATATGGGTATGACAATAAGTGGGAATTTTAAGAGAGCAGAGCGTGACATATGTGATGATGTCACTTCACTCAGGTTAGTTAACCACTTAAACCCTACAGTATATGGTACCCTCAGGGCTCTATACTAGTGTATTTTTGTCTCCGCCAGGCCAAAGGCATGGTTTGTCCGTCCGTGTGTCCGTCCAGTTCCATACATGGGCACATGGTCTGTGAATACCTACCATTGGTCAAGCTTCACGTGACATCACAATATGTAATATAAATAGGTAAGACAGAATTAACCAGGAACAGTTTTACCACCTCGCCTGGCGGAGACCTGTGCTCCGAGGAGCACATTTTCTAGTCTGTTTCTGTTATTGATTGGCTATTTTTAGCTTTTGCTAAAAATGTCCGATCGACAAGCTCATAGACGCTATAGACGCTCAACAAAGCTGGATGCACAGCGGTGGATTCAAACCACTAGAGTCTGCGGTGGTGGGCAGGTACTTTACGACTGTGCCACACAAGCGCACAATATGGTCCTTTTTAATCCACTACAATTGTTTGACAGCTTTAACTAGTTATTTTACTGATTTAGATGATTTCAAAACATTCTTTTACACTTTAGTTATATGATAATAGCCGATCCAAATGCTATTTGCGATGTGCGTTGTGGATCAATGTTGTGAGCATGTAGACCTGCTAATTTTGAAAGAGTTTGAGAAAAAACGTGAAATGGTACATTCTGCTGGAGTACTGTAAATATATTTTATGACAATACATCTACAATTGAGGTACTGCTACTTTGCTCCACTGGTGCATAGTGTGTGTGTGTGGTGTACGAATACAAGAAAGCTCTCCCCAAAACACACTCAACCTGGGTCCAAGGTTTAAAAATAAAAAACAAAAAATATGTACCGTAAACAGTTCGAGGGGGGGGGGGGGGGGGGGCTAGGCTTTGACTTTTACAGAGGCCAGTTCCGAATTGCAGCCAGAGTAGGAGAGTAGGGTTTTACACTCCTTCACGGCTTTTGGTAGGGCATTCCACATTTTTTCACTCTATTTTTCAATCAAAATAGAGTGATTAACAGTGTCAAGAGTGTGTTATGGGGCGCGCGTTCCGGTTACCTTGTGTACATGTACGTGTGCATGTGCATGTATACGTTTCCTTCTGTGCTTTGTGCTCTTTTGCTGTATGCCAGCATGCATCGGTCCATCAGCCCCCAATGACTACGGGCCAGTCGCTCTGGCGTCACAGGTCATGAAGACATGATTGAAGATATGATGAAGTAGGGCATTAAAAATTAAAAATGGAGATACAAGGTTTCTGCCCGACTGCGACGATGTGTACTTTGTTATGATGGAAGCCATCATAAGTGTGTTATTAGGTCTTATGTGGGCGCTGTGATCGGTTTGCACATGCGCAGTGTAATCTACCTCAGACACGGGTTGGCACACAAAACGGCAAGAATCCCTCAAACCAGGAGAAGTCCAGGAGAAATGACAAACCAGGAGATGTCCAGGAGAAATGGTCTCAAACCAGGAGCCTCCTGGAGAAACAAGGAGGGTTGGCAGGCGGGTATGGTGTGACACACACACACACACACACACACACACACACACACACACACACACACACACACACACACACACACACACACACACACACACACACACACACACACACACACACACACACACACACACACACACAGATGACCAGTAGTTCTGTTAAGGGTAATTTTGGTTAGAGGGTTAAAGCTCTATATATTCTGATAGTAATCATTGCTATAGTGTTGTTCAGTAACGAGCAACCCCTGTTACTGAACAAACACTATATAAAACTATAGCTTCAGCTCTTTAATAAACAGAAAATACATGTTCAGTTAAGAAACTTTAGAGGTTAGTTGTTTAGTTAGGGAGGGGGGCTAGCTTCAACCAGTCTATGGCTTCAACAGCCCAGGGTTGGCCTAGTTCCCTCTACTTTATTTTCAGTTTGGCTGGCATCTCCAGGCCATTTTGGTTCTTTGATTTATACATCCATATCCTACTACAAAATGAGGAAACCTCTTCCATTCTGTCTGTCCTCATCAATTTCTGTTTTTTTCTGGCTCAGTGGTGCAAACTTGTAATGGACTTGATTTAATGTAAACGACCACACCCAGCAAAGCTGAGCATACATAGCCTATATAGACTTGGTGCACCAAAATGTAGCCTATGTGCGTGATTTTCAAGATGCACTTATTATTACCAGTGTCCCGGCGTTGACAATCAATGCATTTGGCGCCATCGTGTGGTGGTCAACCCTCCAGGTGCTCCTCCTCTTCTCCTGTGGTGAACTGCCCTGCCACCTGGGATGGGATACATCCTTCTTGACCTTGAAACAAATAGTTTCAGTCATTTGTTTAAAGCTAATAATAATAATAATGTACAATATAATTGTTCTGTAGTGTTAGTCTAATTGAGGGTACACCGCCCCAGCCCCCAGGTGGTTCAGTATCGTTCATTCACTGTTGACTTTACTGATGACTTGCAAGTTTGTTACTTACTGTACATGTGTGGGTGTGGTCTTCTAGAACACTATACACATAACAAATAACATAAATGTAAGGCTATGAATGCTAAGAATTGTGTATAACCCAACATTACATGACAAATCACAAAGTATCATAAACATGCAAATAGCCTACATAGCTACTAAACAAATATCAAACATAGGCCTACTACCTGTAGCACCTGCCTAAATAACATGCAACAAAAAAAACAGCCTGCTTCAAAAACACTCGTATAAAACCTAAATGTCTCAGTTCAGATTAAAAAACAAAACAATAAAACAAAAAGACGCACACTTGGTGAGGTCTGTACAGAAGAACATATTAATAGGCCTACAGCAGGTGTAACGAGCTGTTATTAAGCTGACTGTTAGCCTTGGACCAAGAAAGACTATGGTAGTCCTGTGGACTGCACCTCCAATTGTCACGGAACATCCGCGCGGAAAGCCCGTACTTCTCCGTACATGTTTTTTTTTTTTAAACATAAAGTTCTAATCCTGTAGCCCCAGATGTTAACTCAACATTAGGAACCCGTGTGCACTGAATTAGCCCGTATTTTCAATAGATAGGTGTCTTAAAGCCGTCTGTGTCGGATTCTGTCGGAAATTCCTGTATTCCTTAAGGAGCGGTTGTGACCGGGCGCATCCGGTGAAAGCCGGTATTACACTCAATGTAAACAGGAAGTAAAGGGGGGGGGGGAATGGCGTTCAGGCACAGACGGAATTAAAACACATACCTATTGAAAAATATGGACTAATACATTGCACAAAGATTCCGAATGCCGAGTTAACATCATGGCTACCAGATATGCACCTTATATTTTGCATTTGAACATACGGACTTTACGGGCGGATGTCCAGTGACAATTGGAGGCTGAAGCCCAGTACGATCATAGATATGAAAATGTCAAACTCGATAAAATATACTGATAATACTTGATCCACTGTCTAAAACACAGCTGAGCTGATTGGCCTCACTCAACTGACAATCTAGTTATTTGAAACTGTGATAATCAACTGGCTTCACAATAATATTTAATAACTCACTCAGGATTACGTTGGTCCTGGGCTGATTTCCACAACATTAAAGTGTCCTGCAGGCACCAGCCAGTGGTAATGAATGAAAAGCATCTGATTTCTGGTTTTGTATGGGAGATGCTAAACAACAGCCCTGCGCATCCACAACACGCCACTAGATGGAGTATTCTATCTAACAAATAAAAAGACAGCTGCAACTCTAGACATTTTTTTTAAAATATCTTGTTTATTTATTATTAAATGGTTAAACAATATTTTTTAGTTTACTGACATTTCAAAACACCATAAAAATATATAAAAATTAAATAGGACAGAATCGTGATCTCTTCATATGCTTTCTACTGCAGATCATTTCAGTATGTTGTGAACTAAAATTCATGGAAAGCCTTCTCAAGGAGGTATCTTTACCTTTTACTGCCCTTGTAATTTTTTTGTCTCGTGCATCATTCCTGAACTGAAATGCTGCAGTGTGCTATTGCCTGTCCACACACGCAAGCATGATCAGAACTTATCTTTGATTGATACCTTTATAATAGGCTATCCTAATGTGAATTTGCTTTGATGAAAACCATTTAAAGCCAAAATAACATTTGTATTTTGTTATGTATCCATTTGTACTCTCCACTTGTACACTCTCAGATTTAAATCAACACTTTTTTCTTTTTTTTCTTTTTTACTGTGCACACCAACCTTTGTTTTATTACCGCAGAGATCCCATGATGAGCAACAACTAGCCTGCGAGTTTCAGCTTGGATTCATGTTCATAAGCTTTGCAGGGCATGTGCTCATTATATTTGGAGTCTAATGTAGAAAGATGAAACATCCTGACTGGATTGTGGGGTGTTGAAAACTACTGTATTGAACACTGTAGGCCTAGGCCTTACATACCCCTTGATCATTCTCACCACAGCTGTCTGCAGAGACATGCTGAGGAATTCTTCATTTGTGCAGCACAGAACTGTTAAATGGCTTGGATGTGTATCAGTGTCAGCTGCAAATTGGCACAGGATTTTCAATAGGAATTGAAGATGGATGACTCCAAACGCTCCCACTGTGAACATATAGCAAATGCCTCGCTCGCAGAGCAGCTCCTATAGTCAGCAGGATAGTGATATTACTCTACTTCTGGCAGGTCCAAACAGGGGCACTATTCAGTCACACACACAACACAAACCGCAGATAATCCATGAGATGGAGTCAGGGGTCATCAATATGTACGTACACGGACAAATGTGTCCGTGGCAAGACTTGGCCTCGTGGCAAATTTTAGATTTAGCTTTTACAAACCATTATAATATTCTTATTTTGATCATAAGACCCAATTACTGAATGTCAGTCTCCAGATTTTCTTCAGAATATGCATGACACTGATTTACTATGACACTATGTATGGCACATTAGGAGTCCACTAGGACAGTGGTTCTCAAACGTTTTATTTTCAAGGACCGCCATAACTCTGAGAGTGTAGAAATGGAACCAAATGAACCCTCTCAGAGTTACAGGTCTGTAATTGTAATTTAGGGCTAGTTCTGTATATATTATGTCTTGTATTATATATTATATTCTCATTTTGTACATCCATGGCAAAAATGTAATTTTTACAAAAATGTCCACCACAAACCAACATGGCAATGACCCCTGGATGGAGTCTACTGAAAAAGTATACAGTATGCGGACGTCCTTTCAGTGTTTACAAACTGAGTAGCTATTCAAACTTTATATATGTTTACACTTTACAAAATATGTGCTTTGTGAAGTCATTCTTATGAGCTGACATTTAAAGTTTTCAATTAAAATAATGATGTGCGATTGGGATTCCACACAACCACAATAAAAAGGAAGACAATTTTTTTTGAACACATTTATTTTGTAAAGCTAGAGCACTCGAACATTTCTGTTTCAGTTCCAAAGAGAGCTGTAATTCCTACTAAAGTAAAAGAAAAGAAAAGAAAAGAAAGTGTATCTGGTAGTTTTGTGGTCATGGTGATTTGAATGAAGGTTGATCTGTCTGGTTGAGTCTAACCACTTGAACCCTAGCATCTATTCAGGGGGAACATTCACAGAAAATAGCAAATCTACAAGCTTGATTTTCACCAAACTGATTTGGTGTACAGGTGGAAAAAGAGTGGACCAAGTACAGAGCACACCCGGTCAACTATTAGTTTACTAGGTATGGAGGGTTAAAGTGGTTGATTATGGCAAAAACATGATTTAGATTTTCGTAAACTGAACCGACACCAATGCTTGCATGTACAGGGACTGAATTGTATCTAAAGTGCACCAGTCCATTTACAAGACCAAAGGGTACAGTAGTAGTATGTGCACATCACACTATCACACTTTCATGCACACAATCATACACTCATGGTCATGCTCTTACTCTCACACACACAACACTTTGATTCAAATATGCACATTTTAGCATATATACAATATTCTGGAAATGTGTATACTACATAATTTGTTCATATGGGTATTCATATCCATTACAATATCCTGTACATATGAATACACAGATTATCCTGTTTATTATCATAGAAATTAAGCTTAGCACAGACTGCAAATGACTGTACATGGTGTTTACGTAGCCCACTATCCTGACTAATATAGGGATGTTGTGGGCCATTGTAAACATTGGCATCTGGATGTGACAACTTATAAATAGAATATATTAGTATTCTGAAAATTACTAGAATATAAATGTGTATATAAACACACGCCTTACCCCTGGACACTTAAGTTGAGCTGCTGTAAACAGTTATGCCAGGTTTAAAATAATAACAAATAATTACTTCACACAACAAATAAAAATCCCTTTATGATGAATGTGTACATTGTATTGTAGCACACTAGAGGAAAATGTAAAAGCAAAGGTCTTTTGTAAAATGTGTTGGCTTTCCGTTTGAAAAGAGTGGGTAGCTTTCTTTTTGGTTATGATCAAATTCATACTGTAAAATAAAGATCATTCATAAACCATCAGTAGAAGATGTGATCGGGGGCTAATGTCACTTGCAATCAATGAGAAAACGGTTCCTCTCTTCACCATCTGTGTCTGGTCAGGGTTAACATGACCTGGCAGAGGCAGCAATCAGTTCATCAGCAGCCAACACTGTGTGTGTGTGTGTGTGTGTGTGTGTGTGCGCGCGCGCATGCACACGCTGTGTATATTTTGTTTTGTCTGTATGTATGTATATCTGTCTTTATCTATGTATGTGGCCAAGTGCTGTGTACTGTATTCTGCATTCAAAGGCAGTTTCTTTTTGGAGCTCATTGACATGGAATTAAAAATAGAATTTGGTATATTTTTAAATAAACTCTCAGTTGGAAAATGTGTCCTTAATAAATGCTTTCGCAGCACAATGAGATATAACCGTGAGACATTTTATTCAAACACACTAGGAAATGCAGTTGCTCCTATGCAGATGTTATTCTACAGAGATGGAATTGTAAACATATTTAATATAGTAAAAACTTCAGGCCCACTTGGGAGATTCAGTTCATTTAAAGTTGAACTTATCCAAATGCTTCACTGAAGTAATTAGTTCATTATTGTCAGTAGTAACACATTGAGACATCTGGTTTTAAGTGGCCGAGTTGAAGTCTCTCTGCTGTCTGAACATACAAAGAACAAAGAACAAAGAACGCATATATATATATATATATATATATATATATATAGATCGGGGTATATAGTTACCCTAAGCAACTTCTGGCAAGATGACACATGCTAATGCACCGAACCCACCAAAAAAGCGTCCGCACCCGCGCTTTAATGCGTGCGCAGCTTTATGCGTGACTGTTCTCGCCAAACTTTGCCACAACGGGACGTCTGGTCATTCTATATACAATGTACTATGAGAACGTGCCTGGACCACAAGCTGTTTTTTTCCCCGCCCAGAGCGCTTTGACAAGCTTTTTTTCCCGCCCAGAGCAGTGTCTTTGCGTTGCCAGTGAGAACGGCTGCATTTATTAACATGAAGCGGAAGTAAAGCAGCGTCCGTGTGCTTATGCTTGCGCCCCTGGTGGGTTTCGTGCTTAACACAGGGGGCTAGACTCAGGATTTCAGGTGAGTAAACAGACAGAGCACTAGAAAGTGTTGGCACACTATGACAAACGACAAACGACCATGGACAATCACCTGTTGCAACAGCGAAGTGTCACATTTTTGGACACACTTCCCGGCTCAAAGCCCAATGTCCCTAGCCCCAGACCCAAGCTCACAACACATCGCGTGGCGACGTGTTGTGAGCTTGTAGATCTGCTATTTTCAGCGCGCGACACCGGCACACGACTAAGTATAAATCACCCTGTATCTTCCTCCTCTTCCTCATCGCGTTCTTCATCTCGCTCTCCATCCTCACACAGGCTGGCCTCCTCAACGGAGGTCTCCAGGTTAGGGTTGTAGCTTGTCACAGTCCGCACCTCACTGTACTCATAGATGGTGGGAAGGCTGCTACGCAAGCCAAAGCGACGGCGCAAGGCTACCAGCAACGGCTGGGGTACAGTGAAGATATCGACATTGTTGCCCAGGTCCACCCAGGCTAGGCTCGGAAACTTCCTGTGATCCTTCACCATCTCGGTCAGGTCCTTCAGGATGGCCACTGTCAGACGGTTCCCATTCACTGCTAATCTTGTCAGCTTGGGCAGACAGCTGAGGATCGGCAGCAACAGGCGTAGGCCCTCGTCCTGCAGCTCGGTGAAGCTCAAGTCCACGGCAGACACTGCATCGCTGCCGCCCTGGATGTAGTACACCACATGGTGGAGGTCTCGGCCGCACAGGGGTATGCCTGATAGGTTGACCACATCACTGGCCAGCTTTTTCTTCAGAGTGGATTTTAGGCTGTTGGGGAGACCAAACAGAAAAACAGATGAATGGATGTTTGTCACCTTCTCTGAAGAACAACATAGCTATTGTAGTCAATGAATACATAAAATAAAATAAAATAAAGGCTGGCCTAAGTGTATTGGTAGTTAGCTTTCCATCTGACCTAATAATGTGGCTGTGTTTATTGATCTATTGATCCTATAAAGACGGACTATTGATGTTACTCAGTGTCACCCCACCATACACAGAAATGCGATTGATAAAAAAAGAACACAAAATGGAGTACAGTCTACCGGTCAGTGGTATAATATACACAGCGTAACAGTCACAAACCTACAGTATTTGTATCTAAATGTGTACTGGTCTCATTCTCTGAAGCACCAAATTCTGTATCTTAGGCCAAATTTCAGCATGGCCACATGGACTTCATGTGGACAGCCTGTGACATCTGTCATCTATGACGTCAGTTATTTATGACATATATATGACGGATGATTCCATATTTGGGTTAAATTGACTAACATTTTAACTAACAACATGAAATTCTAAAACATAATGTACAAAAAGCGATTTGCAAGATTAACAGACAGACAGACAGACAGACAGACAGACATACATACAGACAGACAGACAGACAGACAGACAGACAGATAACAGGAAAATGTTAAAGCAAAGCACTCCCTCCAAAAATCTTCACATCCTCAACATAACAAGAAAAAGAAAAAAAAGAAGCTTCTAAATTGGCTATTTCATCGTAAGCCAAAGCCTGGTGATGCGAGGTTAGGGCTTAACTAGTTAAGACCAAGACCACTTGCCTTTGGCATGTTGGACTTTACACCTCAAATATTCCACAGGTTGGCAGTCCGGCAAACCAATCATAATGAAGTGGACAGGTGGAGACCATTGTTCAAAAATCTTTAGCTATATGTTTGTTTACCTACAGCTTCTTTGCTTAAGCCTAATTTATCCAGCTGGTGTTGCACACTGAAATTGGCCGTCACGATGCGCCATGTTGTGAGCTTGCAGATCTGCTTGTAGTTCACGTTTGTAGATCTCAGTTGTACAACGGTGCATACATTAAGCATAAGTCACAATCCTTTTTGCCTGATGTCCCTCAGCCAGCCTCCTCAGTAATATAAATGGTTAGTCTCTCTGTGTTTCTCCCCCCCCCCCTCTCTCTCTCCCCCTTTCTCTTCTAGTCTGTGTGGGAGCCTCATAAATCGGCAGGCTCATGGTCTTCACATCTGTCACCCTCTATGCTCTGAAGCATCCAGGAAAAGACCTGCAGCTAACTGGAGCAGAGATTTGCGAGGGTATTGATTCCTTGAGTAGGCTATAATTCAGCTGTGTCCCTCCTTTAGAGTCTCATACTTCTCCACATGTCTCTTTCTTGGTCTCTTTTCTCCCTCCATTATTACATTTCTCTCACACACTCTTTGCTCCTTTGCTTTGGATTTTTGATTTTCATTTGAAACCCACATCTTACCAATTTGCACAGTAAATTGGGAAGATGTGGGCTTTGAATGTGGTTCTTAAATGTTTAAGGGCAATCTTTTACTAGATGTTCAGCGCATTGCATTGAGATGCATTGTGAGCTTGTAGATCTGCTATTTTTGATATTTGTAAACTTAGAAAATGGTTTGCCATTTCGCCTTTTTTCCTATTTGAATATAACTAAAACCTTTTATATATATATTTTTTTTTAAACCCCCCCCCCCCCCCCCCCCCTTTTTTACTCTCCTTTCCAATTTCCCCACCTTGAAAACCAGTGGTGTGGGGAAGGGTCTATACTGTAATGAGACCTCGATCCATATTCACTGCCTGCCAGTTTGGTTGGTGGACCAAATACCGCCCACGGGTCTCTAATCTGGGCACGGACCCAGGGGCAGAGCTACAGTAGCTGTTCTAATGTCACACTGTATGCTACAGTCCATTACCATCAAATAATAACAACATAAACAAGAAAACATCCTGGCTCCCTTCTGGTATGCCTGCCATGCTCGTAAGACAGTGGTGCAAATCGTCTTGGCTCCACTCTGACACAAAAGACTTGAAAGGATTCCATATTCTGCTGCCTTAATCATTTCAGAGCCTTCCTGTATCAAACGGCGCTGAAAAGCAAGCAACTGAGGTAAATCCCTCTATTGGCTTTACCAGGAGCAATTATACAACAACAGTGGTGGAAGCGGTACACAGATTTAAGTAAAAGTAGCAATACCACGATTGAAGTATACTATGTTACAAAAGAACGTCACTCTGTTAAGTAAAAGGCCTGTATTCAAAATTTGACTTGAATAAAAGTACAAAGGTATTGTCATCAAAATATTATTTAAGTACCAAAGTAAAAGTATGTCAATCTAAATCTGCAAAGTAACTAGTAAGTAAAGCTGTCAAATAATTGTAGTGGAGTAAAAAGTAAAATATTTGCATCTGAGATGTGGAGTAGAAGTAAAGCATTGAAAAATGTAAATACTCAAGTAAAGTAAAAGTAACTCAAAATGTTACTTAAGTACAGTACTTGAGAAAATGTAAATAGTTGTTTTCCACCATTGCAACTGAGGTAAATCCATCTATTGACTACAACAGTAATGCAATGGTGCAGGAACGTAATGAGGACTGACTCCCCTGTGTCAAACTGCTGGACCTGTTAATGTGGGGTTAGCATGGGCTGTCTAATTGCTTTTCATACCCTGCCTTTCCTACGGGAAGTTATTAACTGTTACATATTGAATGATACCCTGGACTCTCACAGTTAAAATATTGTCATGTAAATCCCAAAGGTATGAAATGAAATATTATTATTGGTGTGTGATGGTGAAATTCAATGCACTGTAAGGCAAATGGAAAAGGTTAAATGTTTGCTAGTTGTGTAGAAAAAAAAACGCCTGTTAGTGAGTGTGCCTAATAAAACACCACAGAGACAATTGTTGTTGTTTTTCTGTTTCTGTGAAATACATGGCAGGAAAATGTGGTGCACGTTTAAATTGCGCTGATTTGATTTGATCTGGCTAATGAAGCTACAGCAATATCCATGTGCCAACAGATATCTCTGCCAGAGATTTACAAGGCTAGAGAACCTCAGTTGTTCCGTGTAAATTCACTGATGTCGCAGAAACACCATGCATGCTCACTTCTCAGCGATCTCAACAACCATAACAAAAATGTATTTATTTCTGCTCACAGCTATAGCATGGTTCTCAAACTTGTTGAGGACCCCCACATTGATCTGTATTTGGCCGCAGAACCCCATCTGAAAAGAGCTTTTGTCAGGACCCCCCAAACAAGATTTTTGGAAAATAGTACATCTACTGTACAAGCTCACAACGCGCCGTGGTGCGACCCGTTGTGAGCTTATAGATCAGCTATAATTCAAATAGCTGATTTTGATGTTATATTAACAAATTTGTCTGGGGACCCCCTAGAACACCCACAAGGACCCCTGAGGGTCCCCAGACCCCACGTTGAGAACCGCTGCCGTATAGCAATCTCTCTAGTCTGCTCATCAATCTCCACTCCAGCACCTTACCTCAGCACTCTGAGCTACAGTATACCGTATACAGGCCCTACAGTATACTGTAGGGCCTGAAAAAGTGATGAGATGGTAAGTGTTATATAGAGATTTTCTAAAACAGCATTTTATCTTTGCGGTGCGGCTCTGTAAGAGGCTAGCCGTCTATAAGAGGGGTCTGTGTGTGCGATTTTCACAGAAACAGGGTGTAAGTGGTTAATGTATGTTTTGTCATAATCACAATCTACGAAGTAACTAAAGTTGTCAAATAATTGTAGTAGAGTAGAAAGTGCAATATTAGGCTGTGAGATGTAGTGGAGTAAAAGTATAAAGTATAAAAAAAATGAAACCCTCAAGTAAAGTAAAAGTACCTCAAAATTGTACTTAAGTACAGTATTTGAGTAAATGTACTTTCGACTACTGGCCTTCAGGTTATTTTATTTTCTAACGGGGGTGAAAGTGGAAAAGCAAATGGCAGAAGAAAGTTGTAATGTGTCCACCCACACAGAATACATGTTCCCCTTCATTTACTCTCATGAATCAGTAATACGCTGGAAAGCTGGAGGAGACACGGCAGTGTTAGCATGCATATTCTTTTTTTATGTCCATTTATTATGGGCATTAACCACTTTCACTTTAACTTCCAAATCCTTTTCAAAAATAGCCGATCTGGCTTGTAGATTCATTGGCTATTTTTGCTACTTTTGCGTGACAACAAAGTAGGGCATTCATTTACAGTACAACAAAAAAAAAGAACATACAAAGTTAAAATATGATGAAGGAGGTTTCTGCCTGACAGCAACAATATTATTTCTGGTTGAGGACTTCACTCAAATGCTTCACTGAAGCGTCCTGTTACTAAATGGGGCCTGTTAGATTGTCCACCCATCTTCCATCATTATACAGCAGCATATTGCGCCTAAGGTTGGCAGTTTGAAACTTCACAATGTAACTCTGAATGTGGAACAGGGATAAGTGTACTTTTCTGCAGAGATCAACTCAGTAGCCATCTGTAAAGGACTGTGGGTTATACCAGGCAGCTGTGCGACTGTAAAAATGTGAGTGTGTTTATGTGTGTGTTTTAACGAACGCAATATATTTATGGGGTGCAGCAGTTAATCGAACTAATCAATTTATATTGAAAAAATATAATAATACAATGAGCTTGTAGATCAGCTATTTTCACATGACACCGTTGTATAACGAAGTATAATGTAGGGCTTAAGTGGTTAAGTGTGTCTGTGGGTTTTATAAATATTTCAGATATGCCTAAATAATAACTACATTGGATCCATTGGAACACAGGTTAAAAAACAGCTTTGGACATACAAGTTTTCTGCTTGACAGTGACGATATGCTATATGTAAAGTCTCTCGGCTGGGTGGACAGGCCTTGGTAATACAAATTCAAATTTTCTCCAGCTGACTACACTAACAGCCGAGCATGCATTGACTGATTTCAGTTGGATGAAATAAAGGCACTTGAGAAGCTTTGGATGTGGGGGTCATTCCTCAGACCCAGGGGATTGGTCAGATCAATGTCTGCTTCATCAACGCTTTGGTCTTCACTTGTTTATTCATTGTATTGATCTGAGCTGTTCTGCCTCCAGGCATCTATGCATGCTAGGTAGACTGGTTTATCCTAGCACAATCCAATGTTGGACTACAGTACTAAATTATATTTGAAGAGAAAGCATGTAATACATTCATCCTCACTCGGGTGGCGCAGTGGTAAAGTCCCTGCCTACCACCACGGAGGTTCGTTCGAACCCACAGTGGTGCATCCAACTTTGTCGGGTGTCTACACACAATTGGCCCGTGTTTGGGGGAGGGAAGCCGGGCAAGGAGGGTGATAATTGTCACTGCATGTAATCCTATGGGCTGGGGTGGCACCTGTCAGCAAGGAGTGTTGGGCGGGAATAGTAGAACGAAGTCCTCCTGGGGCCCCCATACTGGCAGGTGAGTCAGCAACAGCAGTGGCAACACAGAAATGTGTGTTCGGAGGAATTAATTGGCATAATGACTAAATTGGGGAGAAAAAGGGGGCAATTTACTACTCTAAATTAATTTTAAATATATATATAATCTCATCCTAGAAACAAGATATAAACTCACAATAGCTCATTTAGCTGGATTTAAATGTTGAGACAATACATACAAAACTCCACTGGTTCAACCAAGTCCTTCAATTCTCTTTGAATGAAGAAGCTCCAGGCTATACGATATATTGTTACTGTATGACATAACAGATTAGATGGCACAGCTAGTTTCTAGATTTAGAGAAAAGTGGTTCATGAATCCCAAAATCACCGTAACCAGACATACCATATAGGCTATGTATGGACCTATTACTGTCAATAAACTATTTTCACAGCAGCCATATTGACTTAAATAGTTGTGTAATGCTATTTCCTTCACAGATGTTATTTTCATGTCTTTATTTAACATTTATTTAACCAAGCAAGACAAATTAAGAACAGATTCTTATTTACAAACTAGTTCGTAAAGCCTGTCCAAACCAGACGTTCTTTCCGATATGTGGAGCATATTTTGGGGATGAGGTAAATGTATGTGTGGACATAGCCTAGGAACAGAGCCTTAATTAGTGTCATCAGTAACGCTGTTACTGATGACATCTTTGATGGCTGGCATCAAAAAGATCTATTCAAAATTGGCCTGTTCAAAATTGTTGTTCAAAATGAAATATACTTGTTGATGCGTCATTGCGTCAAAGCCTTACAAATGGGCCCGGAAAGCAATCACAAGCAAGCAAAGCAATTCACAAAATCCCCAAAGCCCTCCCACTCACTAACAGCTAACCTTGCCTTGATGATCCAGCACATTAGTGCTCATCAGTTCTTTCTACAGGTGTGTGGGGTGGTGCTTTAATTAGCACAGTGAAGGCCAGGAGGGACTCTGGGGGTGTGAGGAGTGCAGCAAGCTGAATCGCTGCCAACAACCTTACCCAGTTAGTAGCTACGCTACCCCATCACACCGTTCTCCTGGGCTCTCCTGACACCAGTGCACCGCAGGGTTCCCAAAACACAGGCAGGAGTGGCATTTTAGCTTGGTGCAGAACAACACCACATGCTAAAAAAGAAGCACAATATGAAGGAACACACGATCACAAGAGCTATATGGAAAGAAGGGGGAAGAACTTGTGTTAGAGCACTGCAGTGAACTGAGATATGGTGGTCTTTAATTACGTTTTATACAGTACTTTGGCTATTCGAAAATAGCTGATCTACAACCTCATAAGACATGTGAGCTTGTAGAAGTGATGTTTTGGGGGAGGAAAAAAATAAAGAAAAAGTGGAAAACATTCAACTTGTTAGTTATTTATTTAATTGTTTGTTTTGTTTGTTTATTTATGTATGTATTTATTATTAATAAACTATAATGACATGTCCAAAACAGGGACACCAGCATTAAAGTGGTTAAAAAAAGAAAATTCTCTGTGTCTCAGCTTCTTTGTTCTAGTTCTCTCTTGCAGTCAGCACTCTAATATTCTCAGTGTAAACCAAAAATAACAAACTAATAAAATCTAATAAAACAGGACTTACAAAGGAAGAAACAAAGCATAATATTTGTGCCAGTGAATATGAAATGTCTTGATAGACTATGACTCAAAATGCCAGTGTGTGTATGCATCGATGTACTCTATGGCTGAGCTATATTTCAATGACCTGATTCGATGTGACAAACTGGATCCTTAGGAGAAAAGAATACTGCGACAGAATACACCGAAAACAGTTTGCGTTACATAACTGTGTAACATGGAGGAGTGCGTCGCTGTCTGCTATGCTATGTCAAGGCACAGTTATGAAACCAACATTAAAATGCAGCTCCAAAAGGAGACACTGGTGAGTGATCCCTCGCTATGAAGAAGAGGGACACAGCAATCCCCCCCCCCACCCACAAAAAAAGGAATGTGTCTGTCTGTCCACGCAGTTCTCTTTCACAAATACACCCACATCAGCTCTCAAATCTAATCCTCTATGCCCTATATAAAAAAAACAGCAACAATAAAAGCAAATGAGGACTCAATCCCAAGTCTT
Organism: Gymnoscopelus microlampas; assembly: GCF_963454915.1. Lineage (NCBI taxonomy): Eukaryota > Metazoa > Chordata > Actinopteri > Myctophiformes > Myctophidae > Gymnoscopelus > Gymnoscopelus microlampas. The sequence continues at coordinate 23,282,581 of NC_139958.1, forward strand.
CAAATGAGGATTCAATCACAAGTCTTCAAATGAGGACTCAAACCAATAACCTGTCTTTTAAACCACAATGGACTGAGTTTTTCCATTTATACAAAAAAAGAAAAGATTACTGAAACTCACATGTAATCAAAAAGAAGCAATAACATTTGTGAGATTACCACAGTATTTTGTTTGCCAACAAATGCAATTAGTCATGGTTCCGTGCCCTCAATTTCAGAGTGCTGGATGCTGAACACTAACCTCGCACTGTGTACTCTAGGAAGGAAGTGTTTCATTAATTATGGATAAGGATGGTTGTTGGCACCTTAAGTCTCTATTAAAGGTAGAGGTCAGACAGGAGGGAGATTGACTTTATTTACTGAAGTGCACAGGAAATAAATGAACTACTTGATCTAAAGGTAGAGGTCAGACAGGAAGGAGATTGACTTTATTTACTGAAGTGCAAAGGAACTGCTTGATCTGTTGGTGGTGAAAGTGACAATTACCTGTGTCAGTCAGAAGACGGAAGGACGAAAACAGACATTCTTTAACTGTTATCGTTACTGTCGGTCAGAAACCGTGTATCTCCATATTTCAAACTATCCATGTTTTTTGTAAATTATTGCCCTTCTTCGACACATGACGTGCTTCGCAATGCGATGTGAGGTTGTAGATCTACAAATTGTTTTGCCTTTTTTTAACTTTTAAAGTGAAAGTGAATGTGGTTCAGTCTGTGTGGGTTGTATACATATTTAACCTACGAAAAGCATTAATAAGAGCTTGTGGCTAACTACATTCGATCCAATGGAAAACATTTTTTTTTTCTTTTTTTGAAAAGTAGCGGTTTTCCACCCGACAGCCACGTTGTGAGCGTTGTTGTCTTTTGCCCTTGAAGGTTAGTCATGGGTCATGTGTGCTGAGTCAGAACGGCCTTCCCCAATAACTGTTACCATGCACACTTCAGGGCATAGCGTGGCTCTAGAACTAGGCCATATATGTCCAAATGGCAGATGACACATGGCACGGCAAAGCACACAAATAGCAGTCATGCAGTAGCAAGAGGAATTAGCCAGTTTCCACCGAACTGATCAGTAAAGGACCACTTCACTCATTTTCAACCTATCTTCATATAATTGGTCCTCACTAATGCTCATTATCAGATGGCATGATTTCTGTCTACTTGGGAGGGCAGAAACCTGCCTCCCAGTGACATCATCGGTATAGGTAGGTTCGGTATTTGTATTTATGTATTTATGTAAGAACATTGGCTTCTGTTTCAACATGCTAATTTTCCAGGAAGAGAAAGGATGTAGTTTCTAAAAGCTTGGAATCCCCATCGATGTGACTACTGCATTGTATATAATTATGTTGTTTGTAAATATCTGTGTGTGTGTGTGTGTGTGTGTGTGTGTGTGTGTGTGTGTGTGTGTGTGTGTGTGTGTGTGTGTGTGTGTGTGTGTGTGTGTGTGTGTGTGTGTGTGTGTGTGTACGTGTGAGTGAAAGGGAGAGCGACAAAGTGAAAGGACAAAAGGAAGAAACAGAGAGATAGAAGGAGAGAGAGACTGTGTGTCCATGCAGGAATCTGTGTGTGTGTGTGTGTGTGTGTGTGTGTGTGTGTGTGTGTGTGTGTGTGCGTGCGTGCGTGCGTGCGTGCGTGCGTGCGTGCGTGCGTGCGTGCGTGCGTGCGTGCGTGCGTGCGTGTGTGCGTGTGTGTGTGTGTGTGTGTGTGTTTGTGTTTGGTATAAACCTTAGTTTCAACATGACCATACCATTTGGCCTGACAGTATCAATACCTACTGTGTGTAAGTTAATGGTTTGAGCTGGCAGCGTGAAGCCTGGCTCAAAGCCTATAGACTAGTGGATTTCACATCCACCACTAATAATGCCGGCTATTACAGTATACTCACTACACAGCAAAATCCTGTCTGGTCCAGACTACGAGCTTGTAAATTGGCTATTTTCACAAAAAAATAATTAGGGGGCCAATTACAGACCCCTGGGGGACCCAGGCAATGAAGTATATAGGGTTTAAGTGGTTAACTCTGAGAGTGTAATAATGGTCCATGTTCATTTAATTTTGAGTGTCAAAATGGACCCAAATGAACCCTTACACTTATTTTACCATGTCCCCAGACAACTGGACATGATAAAGCAGTCTGTCAGATCACATAACAGCACTTATCTCCCCTTTATCTAAGGGGACACACTCATTTCTGATAAACTCAGTAGTAGTCTAGTACAGCGTCTTCTCAACCTGTGGGCCGGGCCCACTGGTAGGCCGTGAGGATATTGCAAGTGGGCCCCAAATAATTGGCAAAACCTGAGGCTGATTCTACAAATGCCTTCTACAGTAAATCAGTAGTTCTCAAACTTTTTCGTGTCAAGGACCCCCAAATTGATATATGGCCGCGGACCCCCCATCTGAAGTATTTTGTGCCAGGGACCCCCAGAAGAGAAGACTTGTGTTAAAAGGATCCCTGGCTAGGAAGTATTAAGTTGTTTTTTATTTTAACATGCATTCCATTTGTGAAGGAGGCCGTGCACACCTCAAAGGTTGGCGACAGGTGCGTAAGTCCAAAATGCACAAATTAGGAGATCACTGATGGTTAAATCAAAGAATAGGACCCGCACACTGTCAGAAACTTGGGGCAAAAATGTAGCACGTTTCGGTCGTTAGGCCTTCATCAGGACAGACAATCTCATGAATTCCATAAATTCCATAGGGCTAGACCACACATGGACAAATGACATCATCAACTTGCGTTGGGCATTGCCCCATTGAATGAAAGATGAACTATTTCTAAAATAAATAAAATATTTAAGATATTTTTCAAAAATGTTCAGCAGATGTACAAGCTCGCAACGTGGCACGAAGTGACGTGCTGTGAGCTTGTATATTTGCTATTTTCGAGAACCACTGTTCTAAACCAATGTTCTAAATCCTAAGAGTTTTCTGAAAAATGTATTGATTGGTTTATTATAAGAAATAACATGCTCTGGAAATGCACGCGGTCCATCAAAGAGTGTGTTTACATTCCTTGTTTAGTTTAATGTAGAAAAGTTGAATGTAGAAAACTGGAGCTGATAGGGGGCGCTGCAGAGTATGTCCAGTCACTTCCAAAACACACACATGGGTGGCTGTAATAGCCTAGAATTCTGATGATTGCTGACAAAAAAAAAATCTTTCATGTGTATAGTCGTTCCTGTTCTGTGGCTTAATGTATAACTTAAAATACTTTAAAATCCTTATCACATAGGTCTGAACACCATACACCATAAATGACTGACAATGGTAAACCCCCACACCAAACGTAGGGTTCTCACAGACATTCCTCATTTACCCTTAGAAAATAAAAGATTATAAATGCGAAATAAAAAAAAAATCACGTATAAAAAGATACCAAAACATGTGATGTTGTAAGTCTGACAATAACGACTAGCTTTTGGGTAAGGGCGCGCTCCCACAGCACTTTTATTTTACCTCTGGGGCGGAATCTGCCAATGCTTTGTCAATGCGGATTTTTTCCAAGAATCCACGCATTTGCATTGACAAAGCATTGGCAGATTCCGCCCCAGAGGTCAAATAAAAGTGCGGTGGGAGCGCGCCCTTAGGGCAAGTAAAGGAATAACATCTGCTGCTCAATATTTTCAAAATGTGCTGTATGGGCAATTTTAAGCTAATAAAAATGTGGGTTTGATTAATCTGAAATTCAATACCAATCATAAAAACATTACAAACTTCTCAGGAGACTCAGCAATTCTGTACTTCTCACAATTCTGAAAACATGCAGCTGCATACCAGAATCAGATTGAGGTCATGATCTATTAACCACTTAAGCCCTACAGTATATTATACTTAGGCTATTCAAAAGTTACTGAACCACAAGCTCACAACGCTTTGCATCATTCCATATGGTCCTTTAGGTTCCATTTGAACTCTGACACAGCACTAAACTAAGGACAAAATATCTCTGTCTCTCACAGTGCTTCCAAAGAAAGTGCAGGATGGTGTCATGAAGGCTCAGTAATGGTTTATGCATGTAACAGTGTGAACCATTTGCAATGAATCATATATAATTGGTGAAAAGTATTTATAACAAGCTACTGCTGTTTTCATGAGATCACATCACAAGGAATTTAATATATCTCATAATATGATCATTTTTAAATTTCATTTTTAAATATGGAGCGTCCACAATACAATTCCGATACATTTTAGCCAATTAAGACCGGGAAAGCCTATACGTTGTTATACCTTTAAAACCGGGAAAGCATCTCAACATGATTTAGTTTTTAGTAAAAAAAAAAAAAAAAAACTTAGGTTAGGATTTAGAAGGTGTTTTTAAAATCGGCCTCAGGTCTAAATGGGTTAAGCGAGGGAACAAGAATGAGGAGAATACTGTACATGAGCACTAATGAGCAGCCTTGCAGTGGACCCCCAGCCCCCCAGTCTGTCTATAACTGCTGTCTGTTTGTCTGCCCGCCCTCTCTCTCTTTGACAGTGTTTCCCCAGAGCCTGAGCCCAAACCGCAGAACCACTCGGTACTGACAGTGTCTGTGAGGCAACTGTTGAACAAAATGGACTCTTAGAAAAAGGGGGAAATAATCCCTTGGGAGAACAAGTGGAAGAAATCAATGCGAGAAAGGAGATGTTAAAATAGGAGAAATCTAGGATATAAAAAAAAAAAGAGATAGATAGAGAAGGAGAGAGAGAGAGAGAGAGAGAGAGAGAGAGAGAGAGAGAGAGAGAGAGAGAGAGAGAGAGAGAGAGAGAGAGATGGGGGGAGGAGGGAGAGAGGGAGAGAGAGAGAGAGAGAGAAGGATCTAATCTGAAAGGAACAATGAGATACAATTCTCTGCATTTCCTTTCATGTACAGCACCCATCATTCTGCCACGCACAGAGATAACCAAGCTTAAAGGAAACACTGTTAATTGTGCCCCAATACAAAACTTGATCCATGGACATGGATTCCTTCACATTTTTCAGTAAGCCTTCCATTCTATTTATGGCTCCAGCGCGGTGTGCCATCGCCTAGCTGCCTGTGTAGTTTGGTGGAAGCTGTGTGAGAGACGCTTAGCGCTGAGCTGACTGCCTCGACTGAGCTTGCTAATGAACAGGAAGGGAAGGTCTGCCTTGTTATCGTTGTCTTATTTTGAGCCATTGCAACGACGACTGTGGTGGCAAAAGTTAAACAGTCTGAAAATCTTATTATAACTAGGTTAATTGCTCTGGGAAAGGAAACTGAATTACTAGTGGGATTGTTTTTTGTTTATTTGTTTGTTAGTTGTTGTTTTTTGTTCCTTCCAACTTCTGTATGAATTCAAGTGTTTAGTAATTAGTGTTAGAATCCATTCTCTGTGTATTGTTCAGAGAGAATTTCCTGTTATTAATTGCCACCCAGCGTCTTCATGATGTTTAAAAAAAAAAAAATTATGACAAGATGAGGAACCAATTAACAGTATAACAAACAGGATTTGTCAGCTGCGGTTTGTACAAATGTTAAAGTTGGCCACTCCTCCTCAGCTCAACAACACCAATAGCCCGCACCTACTGCCCAAAGGTTAACGCACATAAATCAAAGTAAAGTAAAATAAGAAAATGCAGGCAATTCTAGACGGTCATAGTGATGATTGAGAAGGATTATCACTTTTTTATTTTATTACATTCATACCTTCTAAAGAGAGGGAGTCCATTTTACTCACCAGTGCAAGTAAGCAATTTAGGAACTAACACCACATGGCCTAAATCAATACAAAACAACAGAACATGTTGGTGGCTGGTGATAATTAGCTGAGTGACTCAAAAGCTTGTGTGCGTTGTATAGTACAGTACACTGGTTCCCAATGTGGGAATCCTTAAGGGCCTGTAACTCAGAGAGTGGACAAATGGAACCCCATTTGTACACTCCCAGAGTTAAATTAACAGGATTTTACAGTGCAGAATGGAGTACCAGAGATAAAATTGTATAAAATGGGAGTCCGTGTGGCTGGTGGATTGTCCAAATGAGGGCTAATGCCGGGCAACAACAGAGGGCAGACAGACACACTCACCAGGCCTGTGCTTTCCTCCTGGGCACGTTCTGTCTAGTCCACTTGGAGTGAGGGGTCAGGTGGTAAATCAGCTGTTTGCAGATCTTGTTGGCTGACTTCAGGTTGTCTGTCTCCTACAACACACACACACACACACACACACACACACACACACACACACACACACACACACACACACACACACACACACACACACACACACACACACACACACACACACACACACACACACACACACACACACACACACACACACACACACACACATTACTAAAGGTGTAATCTTCACCCCAACTCATACACCTACATGACGTTGCTGTCAGGCGGAAACCTTGTATTTCCAAAAACCATTACTTTTCAGGAAATGGAAAAAAAGAACCAGTAATCCAATGAATCCATTGTAGTTATTATTTAGTCACAAGCTCTTTTTATGTCATTGGTTAAATATGTATAAACCCCACATATAGACTTAACTACTTATTTTCTTTCTAAGTTAGGGTTTAGGGTTAGGGTTAGGGTTAGGGTTAGGGTTAGGGTTAGGGTTAGGGTTAGGTTAGCAAAGGGTTAGGGTTAACCCTTTAACAATATTGTTTTTTTAACAATATTTATTGTTAGGGTTAACCCTAACAATAGCAAAAATCTACATCTAATTTTTATAGATTACAGATCTACATTTAAAGCAGGCAGTGAACTGGATCCTAACAACTACAGACCAATTTCAATCATTTGTTCTATAGCTAAAATCTTTGAAAAAATAATTTATAAACAATTATCTACTTATCTCTGCAAACACAATATTCTATCACCTTTAACAAAATATTCTATCACATTCTAGAAAACTAGATGGTGCTTTTTACTAACTTTTACTAACACTAATTTTACAAAGATGTACAGAAAATCGGGACAAACCACCTCACCACGTCAGGTGCCAGTAGGCTAGTTTATGGCTGCTCTGCTTACGTCAACAGACGGACAGAACCGCAGCAGCAGCTGACTGACACCGCAGCAATGGTGGCGCCACCTACAGTGTAGCGCTCTGTGGATTTGTGTATTGAGAGAGAGACAGAGCTATGACACTCCCATTACATCCATTGTAAACAAAGAATATTCATATACTATTAAATATTCAAATATGTTGCCAAACCAACTTACAATTGATTTAGGATTTGTTTAGGTGTGCTCAGAGATAACTACAGTAACAAGAACTGCTACCAACATCTATGCGTTCTATCGCTCGCTCAGCATTGGATTGATGCCATCAAGATAATTTTGTTGTACACTTGTGTTCAATGACAAAATAAAATCATCCATCCATCCAAGAAGAATGTAGAAGTAACGCTTGCCGTTGGGGGACCAATATTTCAAAACACTACTGTATGGCTGTTGATGAAGCACGCGTGACACATGAACCATGTGATTGCATCACGGTGAAATTAACTCTCTCTTTCAGTGTGTCACAAACACAAATCCAATGTGTATTCATGTCTTTCTGTAACCTACAAGCTGTAATCCCCTAACTACTGTACCAGCTTTTGCAAACATCTTATGGCTACCAAATAAAAACTAGAACATCAATACCCAACCTGAAAGATTCCAGTCACGAGAAGATAGTAGCAGCATATTTAGAAAGTCTTCTAATAGGCTATTAGAAGAACAAACTGGTTTCTCTGGTTTCCATTTACACCCTAACAGCTACTACAATTGGACTGCAGTAAGGTGCCTGATGGTTGCTATTCCCGGACACTTTGAACATATTAGGCTTGACAGACAACATTTTCTCACAAGAGTGTACATGATCCAATTATGTCCTTTGCTACTGTGACAGCTCAACAATTCTGTCACGGCACGTTATGTGCAATCATGGGTCCTGTGCAGGAGCAGGGAGTCTAGAGCTAGCTATCCGACAGGTTTTTGTTTATTAAAAGGATCCCCATTAGCTGCTGCCTGAACGGATGCTATAGTCTTCCTGGGGTACTAAGACAAAGATATTAATTAACAATAAGAATAATCATTACGAAGATTACGCACATATTCATGAAATGACAAATCCTCATGCTGGAGTAGACCTACTCCACACTCCCTGCCTCAGAACACGGAGAGAAAAAAACCTGCCATGGCTCACTGGGGTGGATTTTTCAGTTAAAACCTTTTAATACCCGTTTGAAGGACCATGATGAAGACATCTTGTAAACCAGCATGTCATGAAACAAGTGGTTATACTTAAGTTTTGCCATGGGCTCTATTCTAGGCCCCTCCTGTTTTCACTCTACACTAAATATCTTCGCCAAAAATAGCCGCTGCGGGCCTAGACCGTGGCGTCGCGGTCTAGGCACCCTGGTTGCAAATCCTTAATAGCAGTGTGCCGCGGGTTCGCGTCCCGTTCCCGTCGGCCTTTCCTGCATGTCTTCCCCCCATCTCTCTCCCCATTCTTCCTGTCAGACTACTTTCCCTGTCCCTCTCCAATAAAAAAACAATAAAAAAATACCAAAAACAAATCTTTAAAAAAAAAAAAAAATAGCCGCTGCGACGCGTTGTTTGTGAGCTTGCAGATCTGCTATTTTTGTCAGATGTTATAATAGGCATGCTAGGTTAACCACTGTATAATGGAACACATAGGATGTCTTGGATAAAGGAGCTTCTGTACAGTATATAGTATATTTACAATGCATTCATAGCTCGCCTACTAACCACTTCAGTCCCTATTTTATACTTTCAAAATGTTTTTGAAATATGTCGCGATGCCCAAAATGGGGACACAAGGTTGAACGTGGTTATAATTGTCTGCTTGGTTGGACAAGATGTCAGCAGCTGTTAGCCATGGAAGAAGTAGAACTCTGGCTTGTATGCATTGTATTAATACTTTCTAGATGGTAGCAAGCAGGGATATCATTTCTCCATGTTGAATGATCATTAGGTATATTCTGTATTTGGGTTTCAGAACATACTACGTTCCTTTCCATAAATCTGGCACTCTTCTATGTTCAAGTTAGATCATTAGTTGTTAAAATATCCAATTACTCCACCCACTCCTCCTTCCTCACCAAATCACCCAACCAAACCTATATGCCAGGCACCATGCACACACTACTACACCAATTTACAAGATGCATCGATTCTATAAATAATCTTTCATTCGTCTAAAATGTGATCGCAAAGCTCCTTTTCTGACGATTGAATAGAGTTGCCTCCAGCATTTTCTGGATCAAAATATGCTTTAGCATCTTTGTCAGTTTCCCTCTCGCCTCCATCATCCCCTTTCTCCTTTCTCTTCTCCATCCTTTCCTCTGTCAGAGACTTTAAACGGATTGGGTTGAGCAGAGCAGAGTAAATCTAATTAATGGCACAACACAACAACAAGAAAGAGGCAATGCAGCGAAAGAGAAAAAAAGACAGGGGCAATTTGCCTTTGGGCGATTAACCATTCCCAGTCTCACTCCTACTCGTCTGCGACACACAAAAACATGCCTCATACTTCAAAACATTCAGCATTCTCGTTTAGGCCACTGGGATCACTATGAGAACAGCCTTTGCTGTGATTTGTTCTTGAGTAAAAGGAAAATGAAAGTATTCTCATGAAATTGACTTTTTGGGTAAAAAAACGGTTTCTTGTTAAATGGGATTCTTCTCCTAAATGCTTCCATAAAGAAACTCAATCAAATCAAATAAGTAAATACAATTCTGAATAATCAGTTTTTTGTGTACATCTGTCCATTCAAAAGTTGATAATCACTATGCATAATTATGACAGATCAGACAGGAGGACCACACCATCATTATTAGACTCTATGGACACTATCTTTCACCCAGCGAAGACAGTGCTAAGGCGAAGCGCAATTATCATTGCTATTTTCCAATTTACGCACCTTTTTGAAAATGTACAATGTGCATTAAATTCACCAATTCACACACCGATGGCAGAGGCAACCATACACTTTGACATGCAGCCAGGAAGAGCCAAGAATCGAACCGGGAATCTTCCTATCCCAAGATGGATGTTCGATCTCCTGAGCCACTGTTGCCCCCAGATGTTGTCCAAACAACACAAGATGCTGTACTCTCATTTGCTCTCCAACATATAATCTGATAAGCTACACAAAACACCCATTAAATGGATAATGTACTGTAAACTGAATGAAATTGAGTTTCAAAATACACACTTAGCCCAGAGCTAACAGATCATTTAGCATAGAATATGTACGTGAATATCCAATCTAAACAAAGCTCAGTTTGATGCAGGGAAAACACTAGCAATGTCTTGGGTCTATGGGACCTAAGAGCATTCCTTGTGCACACCAAATCTCTAATCGTTGCCCCCCCCCCCCTTCACACTATAAAAAAAAGTGTTAATTTAACTGAAAGTGTAAAAATTACCTACAGTATAACAATTTTGATGTGCACTACAATGAAATATGCAATAGTTATACAGTTTATCAACAGTATATTAAATGAGTGAGTCTGCGGCTGAATGTGCTCCTCATCCCCACTATCTATATATATATCGAGGGGTTTACCAGATTAGTCCGCATCCTCCCCTCGGCAACCACCTTATTCAGTGTGTTGGCATCCTTTTGTTGATGTTACCCCCCAACAGACCACAGCAAAGAAAAAGACACTGGCTGCTATACAGACCAGTAGAATATCTGCAGCAGCCTGTTGCAGACATCAAAGGACCTGAGCCTCCTCAGAAGAACAGCTTGCTCTGCTCTTGCTCTATGTAGAGGGCCTCAGTGTTGTCAGTCCAATCCAGATTATTGTTTGTGTGTACTCCCAGGAACTTGTAGGACCCGCCGTCTCCACCTCCTCCCCTCGGATGGTGATGGAAGTCTCTTCTTGCTCTTCCGGTAGTCCATTACATTATTACATAATCACATGATCACAATATTTTAGATAATATAATTTCGCAATTATTTTGCATTATTGTTAGAATTGTTTTTTAAGTATACAATTATTAAATGTTCCTTTAAGTCATTTTTTAAATATTTAAGTTATTTACCATATCTGCCCTGTGCATTTTTTGTTTAAAACATGAATGTAATTTTGATTTATACATGCTAAAAACACAATTAACTTAAGCCCTAACCACCAGTCTTTCCCATGTTGAGCTGTAGGTGATTGTTTTCACATCACGCTGTGAGGCTCTCCTCCACGGCTCTGGGCTCCTCGTTGTCATCCGTGATGCTGCTGACAGTGGAGGAGTCATTGGAGAACTTCTGTAAGTAGCACACACTCGAGTTGTTGCGGAAGTTGGAGGTGTAACGGGTGAAAAGGAAATGTGACAGCACGGTTCCTTGGGGAGCACCGGTGTTGCTCATTAGCACATCTGACAAGCTTACAATACTGACTGATGATTCTGTGCTGTTCCCTTATGAACTACTTTACATGAGTGCAGTTCACCCCCTTCAAGCTGCCTTTGATATTCAGTACATATGCAGTCTTTCGGTCCTACATAAATGTATCTAATGCAGGACTCAAACTGCACACCCATGCAGTGACGAAAATACAATAATGAGATTGCAGGGAAAGCAATGTTCTTTCTTATTTAAACCGGGAAAGCATCTGTGTCATTTTAGATTTTTGTGTTGGCTATTCAAAAATAGCATATATACAAAGCTCACAGCGCGTCACTTAGTGTAGCGCTGTGAGCTTGTACTGCTATTTGTGATTTTTTTAAAACAACTTGAAAGTGTGAGAACTACTGATTTAGAAGTCATTTGTAGAATCGCCCTCAGGTCTTAATCGGTTAACAGCTCTTACAGTATGTATGGCATTCTATATTCTATGGCATTAGACCACCTTATTGTGTTCTACTAATATGTCTTATGCTTTAATAGATTTTCTCGTACTACACCATTACATAATACTATAATAGTAGTAATAGCCTTACATACCCCCCTAGTCGCAGCATTCTGACTTGACTTTCAGACACAATAAGAACAGCTATATGTGTTGTCAGCCGACTGCTGACTCTAACGGAGAACCATTAAAATAAAGAATGTCTGAATTTGAACGTCTGAATCACTCTTTCGCTCTGTCCTCTGGCTCCCAGATGCTGCCATGCTTCAAAGCGTCAAAGCCTCTGAACCCAAGGTCACGATTCTGCCAAACATCCCAGTTTAAGCCCTGTCCACAGCCATTACTGAGGGCTAAATAGAAACCTGCTAGTTGTTGCTTGGTCAATCTCTTTTTTCTTGGCTCACATGACACTGTCGGACAATTTATTGATACAGTCAGAATGGTTGAATCACAAACTTATCACTGGCTCGTTGTCCTCTCCGCTCTCCTCCCAAACATGTTTTCATCACTTCATTATGTAAATATACTAAGTATAATACTAAGTTACAACTTAAAGGGGGTGTAAGTGATATGTTCAGTGTTACATAGCTCTACAGTATATTCCGTAATCATTGCTATAGTGTTGTTCAGTAACAGGGGTCTGTCTTTCCAGCTCTTTATTTGTGGGATAAACAAGTGCAATTGGAAGTTACTGCACCCCTAAGAGCAGACAAAATTGGAACTGGGATACTATATAAAATTGAAGCTGATAAATGAGTTCTCTCTATTGGCTGGATGAAATTGGTGCCCCCCTGAAAATGTACTCTTTGTTTACTAAAGAGCCGGAGAGATGGAAAGACCCCTGTTACTGAACAAACACTCTATCAGAATATAGAGTTTTGGATGAAACAAAAAACATTTTTGTTTCATCCAAACTAATATAACTTACAGTACAGCACTTTTAATGTACTGTATAAATCAACAATAAAATAATTACCCACCCACACACAGGCCAACCTGCACAGTCCAGGAGAAACTTTATTGAAGAAGCAACGTTTCAGTCAGTGAAGACCATCCTCAGGCATCTGAGGTTGCCTGAGTTGTCTGAGGAAGGTTGTCACTGAGCGAAACGTTGCGTCTTCAATAAAGTTTCTCCTGTACTGTGCCGGTTGGGCTGTGTGCAGTAATTGTATTATTTTTAGGGTTTTCTAACAGAGAATGCAGACTAAAACCGTAAAAACTTAAATCCAGATGTGCTAATATAATGCAATGTTTAATATTTCACATTAATAATAACTGCCAGTAGCCACTCTGAGGGTAAAAATGTACCTATACTGGCCCATCTTTTCACTGTCAGTGTCTTTTTTTCTAGCGATTAGTCACCCCATGGAGACTTCATGGATATTATTTTGTTTTTGTCGCATTCCTAAGCCAATAATTTCATGACCATCGGACCAGTGAGCTGCGGTTCCGGTAGGAGAGACAAAGGAGACTCTTTGTGTCTCCTATTGGAACCGCTGCCGGTCATCTAATTATTGGCTTAGGAATGCGACAAAAAAAAATAATGTTCATGAATTGAAGTCTCCATGGAGTGACTAATTGATAGAAAGTCATTTTGGGGGTGAACTATACCTTAATTAACAGGTTTAACAGATTGTGCTGTTCTTTTTTAACCAATTAAGACCTGAGGTCGGTTCTACAAATGCCTTCTAAATCAGTAGTTCTTACAATTTATTTTTTCAAAAATGATCAAAAATAGCAGATGTACAAGCTCGCAGCACGCTGTGAGCTTGTATATCTGCTATTTTTTATCAATCTAAAATGACACAGATGCTTTCCCGGTTTGAATGGGTTAAGTTTTGTTTATGAAATGCACATCTGTGTATTTGTAATCTTTTTCATACTTTCACCTCTGCTTAGTTAACCAATTAAATGTTCAGAAAAGTGGACAAAGTGGGCTACTGTATGACCCATAACCTTTCTGCTTCTATGATAACTCTAAAAGACAGGTGAAATCTAAAAGTCACCAAATTATTTTAAGACATATTTGAGACCGCTTGTCATAAGTGGAGGTCAGGTGTTCTATATGTTGAGAGTTAAATGGTTAAAATGTCATGCTCATACGTTTCCATACACTGATTTCTTGAAGACAAAGGAAGGCCTCAATAGGTAATGATTACAAAGTTCCTGACAGAACAGGATGAATCCAGTTATTTGTTTAACAAGTGACACAAGCACTTTCATTGGATTTGAATACTACTGACCAGATACTGACCATCTTGTGAGAGGAAAAAAAATACTTTTACAACATTTACTGCAGACATCGCACAACGACAAATAGCGAAAACAAATTATCTACAGCTCATGACTTACAGTATCACAATGCAATGCGTCTTGAGCTTGTAGATCAGCTATTTTTGTTATTTTGAAAAAAAGTTTTGAAAAAGTTTTGGGGGGAAAAAGAAAATAAATGTTTTGAAAGTTTTGTCATGCCCATAATAGGGACTCCAGGTTGAAAGTGGTTAAGAAAAACATACTATATTACCCTAGCACATAATGTACGCTTACCTTTTTTGGACACTGAATGTCTTGGGCTAGGCTGAGTAGCAGCTCATGAGAGATTGGATCCACAAGGTTGAGAAAAGCTGGGTTCTTGTACAAGATGTCATTGAGAGATGTTCCCTGGAGTCCTAAGTCCTTTAAGAAAGAAAGGGTAATTAGGACTAGGATTACATATTTCATTTACTGAGTCAAAATATTCAATTCAGCCCAACAAAAACAAAAACATTCATAAATGAATACTCAAGTGACATTTCATGGATCATTTAATGGTAATACACTGTCAGTGTTTACATAATCCTTTCATCATTCCCTTTCATCATGCCCGCTTATCAAGTGTGCAGAGCAATACTCAGTGAGAAGATGAGGCGTTTATATTTCTCCACAGGGAAACAGATGGATAAAACTCATGTCTACGATTTAAAAATGGTTTGTTCATCACAGCTATTAAAATTATTACAAGTAGTGCAGTACCCGTCATCAGAGTATATGTACTGTACATATACAGTACTGTTAACAATTGTGTTAATAAAGCATTCTCAGTCTCTCAGTTGTATCACCCACAGCTTCACAAAACATACAGTACACTATGAACATAACCATATCTGAGAGAGACCTTGCATCATCACACTCTAAGACTGTGTATTAATGTATTGATTCATTCAAGTTCAATTCCCCTCCACCTCCACCCTGTTCCTCAGTATTCATGAGCGTGTGATGTGCAGAGCAGTTTAATGAAACTAGGAACGAGGACACATCCCATGGGGTCGATGTTATTTGTATCTTCTGCAGGCTGTTTCTATATACTGTGACAATGTACAATAAATAATATTGAGGCCAAGAAAGCTGCATCTTCAGGTGATTCTCTGAGGGCTGCAGCGTCAGGCCTGATCTATACTTAGCTGCGCACGGGTGCCGCATACCAAAAATAGCCGATCTACAAGCTCACAATATGTTGCAGCGTGGCATCATCATCAGGCAGCATTTGAGACATATGTTTTCAGACACATCAACTAGCCCCACTAAAAGCACACAGCATCCACCTCCCTTTCAAATACACACACATAATTAAGATTGTTCTCCACTTCTAATCCACACATTTATTTTACTGCTGATCTCCTAATCATACACATTACACAATGTACTGTAAACAGTGTCCTCCATTAAATGAGACATGCTACGTTATACCCTCCACCTTTCTCAACACGTGGTGTGTCAGTGAAGGTCACGAATGGGATTCTGTTCACTGGGCAGCTATCTCATCATCATTATTGTTCATGGCGAGGACAGCCAGGACAGCGAGTCACTTAATACATAAAACTGTAAAAGGCTGTCAAGGAGACCATCCGACGAGATGGGGTTTTCCCACCCCTCAGAGTATGACATAAGAACAAAATGGCCACGGTGGGAACAGTCAACTGCTTGGTGAATGAAAACAGTATTATATTCTATGTACAGACATTTCCTTTCTTTATTGAGTTTTTTGTATCAAGAATTGTGGGGATGTGTGCATATCCCACATATTTTCAATAGTCAACTGCACCACAATAAAAAAGCTAAAATCTCTATATAAACTAAAAAGCCACTGTAGTTTGTAAGACAAGGTTGGTGTTTGAAGCTACGTAAAACATGCACTATATTCTGACAGTCCTTATGGGTACTGCATGGAAGCAGAGAGAAAAACTCCCATCAGCAGTTTTCCCCTCCTCCAGATTTCAGGTTGATTTATTACAGCCGAGCTCTGTGGGATTCCCTGTTGTTGGGTTATCCTCCAGTTCAGCCCTCCCCATTTTGTGTAGGCTGCATAATGTCGCTGTCAGGCAGAAACCCTGTATCTCCTTGTTTAATCTTTTATGTTTTTTCATAAATGAATGCCATATTATAAACTTTGTCATATTACAGTCTCACGCAAAAGTAGGTCTTGCCTACAAAGACATGCCCAAAATAGGGATGTCAGGTTGACTAAATAAAAACTATATTGAATTCACTGGGACACTTATATTTTCTGGAAGGTAACGGTTTTATAAAAAGGTTTCTGCCCAAAAGCAACGATAAGACACTGTCATAGAATTTAACATACTGTAGCGACATTTGATGACAGTTTTCAGTTTCGAGGATGAACATGTGGTAAAACAACTCAGTCAGTCACATCTTTTTTGTATATGTTTGAACAGCTAAATCATTTAACTTAGCCTGACTTAGCCTGACATTCAGCCTCTATTTATGATTTTATGTTTTATTGTTTAATTTGTTGTGTGATGTTGATGATTTCTATGTACTCTATGGACCCCCTGTGTGTCTGGAATAAAGTTTGAATTGAATTAACTCTGAACTTTCATTTTTTTCCCAAGATATTTTTTTAATGGGCGTGGCTAGCGATTCAGGGGCTGGAGCCAGGCTACATTTAACTAGCTATTTATGCAATCTATCCACTCATTTCATTCCAAGAAATGATTAGTGATTACATAGATTTGCATAAGATTTTCAATGTTACATAGAATGTTGGCATAGAATGTTTTTTTTAATCTCAGCGCTGATGGCATGCCTATAAGATACTTGCTTCACTTGTGTCATCAGATACCTCAGAAAAGAGCTTGCAAAAGATGCGTATCTCCTCTGATGGCTGCGTTATCACAAGAGTTAAAGCAGAGAGGTTCTGAGATCATTTTCCCACATCCATAGCTCATTAGGATCAATTAATGTTGTGCTTAGATATAAGGAATATCACAAGGTAAACAAATCTATTCATCTTATGACCTTTTTGAATTAGAGAACCCATCTAATAATGTCACAACTGTGATGTATATGTTTTCTTTTCTTTTTTAACCAAACAGCAGTAAAGCTTTGACAGGGACACGAAAAAGCAGCGCAAAGCAAGTAATTATTCATTTAGACTTATTTAATGTACATGACATAAGAAACAATAACTCTCAGAAATACCCTGATAGTGACAATATATACTGTAAATGGGTACAATTTAAATGTTATGTTGTGAAACAAATGTTTGTTGGGCAATGAATTTGTCAAGAAACATGATTATATCTGTTATTATCTAAAATGGGCAATTATAGCTTTCAAATCATTCAATTGTTTTTCAGATTTTTCATTATTCCATCCTGATTGGCTAAGATTGGCTTCCAAAGATTGCGGTGAAACTTTGCACGCACATTCACACTACGTTGAGAAACAAATGCCACCCTTTTAACATTGCCCAATTATAGCTCCACCAGGAGGCTGATTTTTGCCAAATATATATATATATATATACTGTATTACTCCTACAAATGTATTCCAAACATCACGCAAATCGGTACACATTATCTATATAGTCAAGTGATCAAGACGGATCCGTCCAATTTTTCATATTCCATCCTGATTGGCAAATTCCGAATATTGCTGGCCCACAATAAACGACCTGACCTGGCGGGAGACCTGTGCTCCGAGGAGCACTTTGTCTAGTTGATTTACAGATTAAGTTGAAAAGTATGTCATCTTTATGTTTAGTATTATTACTATTTAGTATTATGTTATAGAGACATGTTAAGCCTGTAAATAAAGTGAAAAGGGTAAACCAGTTGTACAGTAACTAGACACAGTGGGCACTTTAATAGTCATTTTCTGCATCGTTGCACGTGTACTATTAGTGGGCATGCTTTAGAGCTTAATGGATATGAGTGCTGATTCCTTGTTTACTAATGAATATCAAGAAGACCCCAAACTGATTAACTTAATGGTCCAGAAGGCATATCTTGAGATTACAGTCCAGTATTATTGCTTCCTTTGTGTAATGACTTCCTGTGTGTGAAAGAGGCATGCTCCCAACATCCACCATCTCAAGGCGATTACCTCAAAATTCAACCTTCCCTGAGAGAAAAATAGCTGCTTTGCTGCTCACTGAGCACAAACAGGATATCAACTGCCAGTGTTTTCGATGTGAAGTATTATTAATCAGACATTTTGCCTCAGCCGCCCCATGTAGCCTTATGCTCAATTTACACTCTGTCGTACAGTTTTGCTCAACGAAAATAGCAAGTCTACAAGCTCACCAAGCTCACAAACACTACGAGCTTGCATTGTGAGTTGTGTATCTGCCATTTTTTGTGTCACGCACCGTGAAGTGCAGAGAGAAAAACATTGTTCTCTCTGCACTCTACATGTGTGCCTATGTTGTTTGATGAGTAGAATTCATGCTTACTCTGGTTATTGCGATCTCGCACTTGTAATGTACAGAGTGCTAAATGCCTAAATTATACATTTTAACTATAAATCCGGATTAACTGTAGCTACGGGTGCTGTAGGTGCATCTCTAACAAATGGAGAGAGTAATCTGTGTTTAATGTGCATTCTAATTGACTGGAAATGTTGGAATACTGACTCTGGTCAAAACAATCAGTTCTCCATGTTGAACTTTGACCACTTTCAACCTGGTGTCACTATTTTGGGCCTGTCATTAGAGACGAAAATGTCCCAATAAATAAATAAACAAACAAATGAATAACTATTTCATCTAAGCTTGTAGCTCGACTATTTTCATCTTCAAGCTTGTAATTCGGTATTCGTCGTACAAAAAAGTATATAGGACTTAAAAGGTTAAAGCATGAAAACAAATTATAGCATTAGTCTTTGCGTTACTGTGTCTAATATACACTTATTAGGTGATACTTTGGGACATACTGTACACACACTGACACACAAACATAGCACACGGGTAATTTTTTCCCAATATAGTTACACCAGTTCCCCTTGAACAATGAACTATTCTACGCAATTCCACCAGGTTTCTTACATCTGACAGTGAGGAGTTTCACCGCTTTCGCTCCCCGCTGAACATGCAAAGAAAACAATTCCCTGTCGGCTTCCCACCCGCGAACTCTGCCAATTGTGTTCGCTGGAGCGCTCGACAAAGCCGGAGGCATCGTGGAGAAATTGAACCCCAGTCTCCACAGTGGTGGGCGTCTAGGCGAGCACTTTCACCCTGTGCCACCCAGACACCCACACACAGGTAATATTGACAGGCCATAATGAAAGGCTGTTAACTATCTCAACCAACGGAGCACAGCACTACTCAGAGCAGCCCAAAGTTCTTATAAAAGAGTTTCTGTCTAACGATGAGGTCTTTAAAAGGTCTTTCATTATATGAATGTGAGCAGTTCCAAAGTCTCTGTGTGTGTGTGTGTGTGTGTGTGTGTGTGTGTGTGTGTGTGTGTGTGTGAGAGAGAGAGAGAGAGAGAGAGAGAGAGAGAGAGAGAGAGAGAGAGAGAGAGAGAGAGAGAGAGAGAGAGAGAGAGAGAGAGAGAGAGAGAGAGAGAGAGAGAGAGAGAGAGAGAAATGTGTTAGAGATTGAGTGATGGTTATGGTATCCATCTTATCCACTATACTGCATGAAAAGTTTGTCTGAGATGTGATCACATTGTTACGATTTTATCTACAAAGCTTTGCTTAATAAGCCTCCTTATTTATTGTTCCAGTTGGACTGGAACATTGGCACCCACCACACACACTTCCAGGACTGCCGTTCTCGTTTTGTACCACGCATACAGTATACTGTACCTTGAACGAACTGCAAGTTCAGGACTTGGTCTTTATTGTTTACTGTTCTGTTTTTATGTAAATAGATCATGAGGAGCTGTCCCTCAATGTGATCCCAAGGTTTCAATAAAGGATACTTAAATGAAATCCTACCACAGATTTGACTGCTATGCCCGTATATGGTCATGCGCATATATGGGACCGACCAACTTCAAACTCAGCGCATGCATCGGCAAGGACTCAAGGGAGTGCGGTGCCCGCCGTCTAGTTGTTCAGACATGCAGTTGTCCAGAATGCCGAGCCGACCAATATGTCCATATATAGGCATATGGATACCGAGTTGTACATCAGGGATCTCCATATATGGGCATAAAAGGGACAAAGACTGACAGATACAGAGATCTCCATGATATTGGCATAAAAGGGACACAGGTAGACTGACAGATACAGAGATCTCCATATATGGGCACAAAAGGGACACAGACAGATGGGTACAAAGCCCCTGACCCTATGACTCAGATATGACATCTTATAGAATATACAGGTTATATAGGTTGCATATGAGCAAATAAGTGACATGCAGGGTGTGTTGGGCGGCAGGAGTAGGACGAAGGCTCTACGGCTCCTCACTGGCAGGTGAGTCAGTAGTATACAAAATCAGTGACAACACACAAATGTGTGTGGGGAGGAATCAGTTGATATAACGACTAAATGGAGAAAAAGGGGTAAAAAGCAACAACAAAAAAAGCAACAAAAAAAGCACTTTAACTCAATTAATTAATTAAAGTCTCAATAATAACCCCCAAGGTCAAGCCTAATGTGTCTGTAAGCGGTCTATGCACAATCTATTACCACTGGACTACCCACAACTACTGCTGTTGTTGTTCATAAAATACCTGTGGATAGTTCTAAAAAAGGTCAGTGGATCTTTCTGGTCTCAGCTTTATTGAGTTTATCAAAAGGGGATCTGCATTTTCTTCTGAATATGACTTTTGATTGAAAAACTGATTTCTAGCCTATTGTGAGGTGTACTTCAGGGTTTACAAACAAAACAAAGTGTTCACAGCCTCTCTCTCTCTCTCTCTCTCTCTCTCTCTCTCTCTCTCTCTCTGTCTGTCTGTCTGTCTGTCTGTCTGTCTGTCTGTCTGTCTGTCTGTCTGTCTGTCTGTCTGTCTGTCTGTCTGTCTGTCTGTCTGTCTGTCTGTCTGTCTGTCTGTCTGTCTGTCTGTCTGTCTGTCTGTCTGTCTGTCTGTCTGTGTGTGTGTGTGTGTGTGTGTGTGTGTGTGTGTGTGTGTGTGTGTGTGTGTGCGTGCGTGCTTGCGTGCGTGTGTGTGTGTGAGAGAGAGAGAGAGGGGAGGGGCTACACACACACACACACACACACACACGCACGCACGCACGCACGCACACGCACGCACACACACACACACACACACACACACACACACACACACACACACACACACACAGCGTTTTCTCGAATTGTTTTTGAGTTGGGCAAAACGTTAGGTTGATTCACGGACTTAACACACTTTAATAAGAGGAAAAAGTTGTACAAATAGCCAGGCTACAGTATATGAAGCCAAAAGCCCAACAACAGCTATGCCTGTTAATAACTCCTTACCTTTCTCAACATTTTCAGCACTTCACTTGCTTGCTCTCCTCTCTGCTCTCGAAGAAGGCTCTGTACTTGTCGGATCCAAGCCACTCGTCTCAGATACGGGCTGTCGCTGGTTTTCCGCAGCATCCCTGGGATCTTGTCGGACTTCTTCAGCATCAGGGACGTCAACAAGAAGTCCCCCCCGCACCTGCCTGCACTTCTCTCGGCTTCTCCTCCGGGGCTATGGTCGTGCCTTTGACGGCTCCTCTTGGACAATTTAGATTCAGCATCGAGACTCCTCTGTCTGGTCAACTTAGAACCCATCACTTCATGGAAGATGTACCGGTGTGTTTCTCAATAAGAGCGATGTGACAATGAATATGCTCCCACAACATTATAGTAAACTTGTAGACTGAGCAACGCACTGCATTCTGTTCTATGTTTAATTTTCGACCAAATATGTTGATATGCTGAAAAGGAAAAAGAACGTCCAGCATCAATTAAATCAAGTTTGTTTTTGTTCTAAAGTTTCTGCCTCCCTTTAAGTCTTTATAATGTTCAGTCTCTCCCCTGTCCCCGGAGCAGCATCTGATCCATCCATGCACTGTCTCATCAGCACTCGTGCAGCCCTTGGTGTACACGAGGCTGGTGCTCTCCTTGTCCAATCAGATTGCGTGTTGCCGTAACTCTGGTCCATAGCGTTAGACGGAGTTCTCCTTAACGCTACGTGACTTTCGAGCCGTTGCCCGCACACCCCCGGTAGCGCAGGCTGCGCAGCCTCTCGTCTGTAGTCAAAAATAAAAAATATACTTTAGCTACTCACCAAAACAAAGACGGTTTTTCAGAAAGCCTATTTTCCTTAGTGGTAACACTCGGAGCCCCCCACTTCACGTCTAACATACACTTTGTGTCCAGAAAAAAAAAAACATTTCACCAGATGGAGAAAAAAAGGTCCTCCCACTGCGCCCCCTACAGATCATGTCAATAGAAAAAAAATATTAACCAGATCTGTAGGAGGCGCAGTCGATTAACTAAAATATTTTAGCATTCGGTGAAATAGGTGAAATAGTAGTTTTTTTCTGGCCAAAAAGTGTATTTTAGACGTGAGGTGGGGGGCTCAGAGTGTTCCCACCAAGGAAAGTAGGCTTTCAAAATCTTAAAAAACGTCAGACGAGAGGATGCGCAGCCTGCACTAGGAGTACCGGGGGTGTTCGGGCAACGGCTGAGAGTAATATAGCATTAAGGAGAAGTCCTTCTAACGCTATGGACCAAAGCTAGTGTTGCCGTACAACCAGGAATCAGGAGGAAAACTAGTCCCAAGTCAGCCTTTCTTTTTCTCTCCAGGGAAGCATTATGCCCTGTCAGTCCAGGTAGCGAAGTTGCAACATCTACACCCACAAGTGCCAAAAGCACCACTCCACACTGATGAGGCCTACTTGCTGTTTAAAACGCAGCAGTCACACCCAACCCAGAGCCTAACTAGCTTAACTTGGGCCAGGTGTGACTGCTAAAATCAAATTGATTGATTGATTGATGTACTTTATTTAGTAAGACATGAGAACAAAAAGTACATATTCACAATATAAGGTCTACTAAACTGGAAGACTCATTAAGCACTTAGCTTTTTTAAGATGAGATCCCCATGCACACAAATCATGATGACATAAGAGACAGAATGTCATACAATCATCAGCCAACATACATGCACCCAATCCTACTACCCCCCGCCCCCCCACGCCCCCTCTGACACAACGTTGCCCAACACAAAAAATGATGAATACAAATTACAGTAAATTTGTGTGTGTGTGTGCCTTTTACAGCTGCAGCATGGGTGAAAGAGCCCAAGCCTGTCGGTCAATCAAGTTAATCTTCAGTCTTTAAAGTTAATCTTGAATCTCCAGAGTGACCAGCCAACTCCACCCTCCCCCTTCCTTGTGGTCAATGGAGGTCTGTGCTGATCTCATGACCAGCTGAGGCCTCTCAGAGTGACCAGCCAACTCCATCCTCTCCCTCTCTTTCGAAGACTGGATGGCAAAGGCGTTTCTGGCTCACGGTGTAAACATAGGGGACATGCATGCCTATGTTCCCTCAATTTAGGGCTTGGGTTAGGGTTTGGCGGTTAATGGTAGTTTTGAGGGAACATAGGTACGCTCCCGTATGCATATAGTTAGTGCCTTTCTCCAAAGTGCTTTACAATGTGCATTACATTGACCCATTCAATCACTGATGGCAGAGGAAACCATGCAAGGCAATAACATGCTCATTGAGAGCAGTAAGGGGTTCAGTGTCTTCCTCAAGCCATACTACTGGGGCTGTTAGCTGGATTGATAGCCAAAATACTGCTCCTTTCCAGGGCTGCTTTAGCTCTGTCAAAGTTCCCAGCCAATACACAGACGTAGCAGGGCTCCGTAAGGGGGAACAAACGACAGCACAGTTTCAATTCAAACTCACTTTATTTTTTATATATCAAAAATACACACTCAGCTGCTTGCCATGCTTCAGGTTACAGGTTAAACTCACGGTAGAACTATCATCACATGTAAATAAGATGGTACTCTTCTCTGAGTGCATGTAGGGATGGCTGATTGCTGAATGCTGATGCATTGATTAGATCAATGCAGCTGTGTCATCACACCCAACTTAGAGTCTAAATATTTTTGATTCAGGCCAGGTGTGACAGCTGAAATCAGCCAGCCACAAATGTTTATTAGACAAGGCAACTATGCACACAAACATACCATATAAGTCTTATTGTTATAATCTTGCTCTTGCTGCACAAAAGACTCACTGGAGCACATTGCTCTCCTGCATGCGCACAATATTAAGACAGAATTTTATATTCGACATATTTACAATATATTTAGCACAGCATAAGATCAGTGTACAGCAGTGGTAGGCAACAGGCGGCCTGTGGGACAGAACTGGCCCACCAGCGATTATATCTGGACCGACAAATTATTTGTTAATAATTTACAATAGCTGACTGACAGTCCAGGTATATATGGACAGCAGTAGCTTTGCATTGATGAAACCGGGTAGGATGAACAAATAGTTCTATTTTCTATTCTTGTAATGTTTTCTGTCTCACGTTTAAAACACAAACCAAAGCTGTGTTTCACATGCCTTAAAATGTCTCTCTGTTTCAAGAGACCTTGAACCATGAAAGAGCTCTTGTTCAAAAAGGAGTATGACTCTGTCTCCAGATAAAATGTTCTTTTGAAACTTTTTGATGAACTAAATATCATCTAAGGGTGCAGTCACACTGAACTTTGGCAAGCATGCTTTTCAATGGGAACGGACCGCTCCATTCCCATTGAAAAGCATTGGCACCCTAAGTGCCACATTCAAGGATGAGGCATAAACTATCATGCTTTTTTGTGTTTTATCCTTTTAACCGATATGTACAAATATATGTTCAGGCATATGCATTTTTGTCAATCCAAAATTTAAACAATAAATCAAAGGTGATCTACGTGAAACTATCTAAACTACTGCATGGGCTATTTATAGTTAATCTTTGCCATGTATTGTCTGTCACTGCAGTTAAATAATAATTTATCTGGAACAGATCCTTCACCTGTGTGGATTGTTATTCTCTCACATGTCAGGGTCATGAAATTGCTGCATGGCATTTTTGGTGGTTATGTGAGGATTGAATACAGATGACTGAGATGAGCAATAATTTCACCTATGAAAGTGATGACTTGAACATCCTCAAGTGTTCCTATACATCTGTTCCACAATAACACCACTGAGGTGCTTTATGGAGGGTTAGGTTAAAGTTTAATGGCCCTGTGATAGTTACATAGTTACACATTGAAAGCCACAGGAGGCTTATTGCCTGTGTAGGCTGCGTGCATGATTGTAGGACGGTGGAAAAAGTACACACAGCTAGCAGTCTGCTGCAGAGGCCCAGAGAGACATCAAGCCAAGGTAAGAGGGATTTAAGCTCTTCTGTTCCAACCCTACTTAACATCTGTGCCTTCAGACTTGAGCATGGCGAACAATTGAGTGTGATTAGTTGGAGAAAGCAATGGCCACCAATGCACATGCTGCAGCAATGGAATATACCTGTGTCCATCTTGACTGAATTATGTTTTTTCTTTAGTAGGGATATGTTAAACTGTATGGCAGTATTGGGAATGGGAAAAGGTGGTATTATTGGGCAAAGAATCCAAGCAAAGAATACAGGCTTTTGTGTTGCTGGTTTAATTATGGTGGCCGCAGGCAGCACGGCTATACAGAGGGATGTAGCTACTGCATCACAGTTCGCTTGTGTAATCCATAGAGAAGCTTCAGTTCTGCAGTGAGGTTGATGCAAGCAGGGCCTTTCAACAGATACACGTTTATGTGAATTGGATGGTTAAGCCCTGTTTTATATTTTGTTGTAGGGCAAAAATAGCCAATCTAACCAACACGTTGCGATGCCATGCATTTGGGAGCTTATAGATCTACAGTTTTTTTTTAATAATTTCCCCCAATACAGGGCCAAAATAGGCATGCCAAGTTGAAAGTGAGATTTCGAAATCAATTTCGAAATCTTTGAAAATATATTCTATATTCTACATCAATACTTGTATTTATTTGAAATAATTTAATAATTGTGTAGTGAGAAGTTGGTGCTCCTGAATTAATTCAGGATTTATTTATACAAGGGGGACATACTGTACTGACAGAAAACACATTTTCAGATGTGCACAGACCACTCTGAGAAGTAAATTTACATTTGACTGTTTTTCTGTTTTTGAGCGGTGCAACCGCTCCTATAAGAGGGTTTAGGACCCATCCGTGGTGAAAGTTTTTCTTTCCGTCGTGAAAATTTGTCTTTCGCTGTGACGCCATGCTGTGGAAAACACGCCCATAGGCTAAGCTTTGCAGGACGTGCTGTGATTGGCTAGCGAGACACATGATGAAATTAACTTCAAACTTCACATACGCGCTGTGATTGGCTAGCGAGACGCATGATGAAATTAATAATAATGTAAAAAATGTAAGCACGTCACTTCGCAGGACGTGCTGTGATTGGCTACCGAGATGCATGATGAAATTAATAACTCATAAATATCACCGCTCACTTCACACTGGGTGTGATTTTTTTACCCACTGATCTGGGTGCATGAGCTGCCATTACTTCAAGAACCAGAAAACATTTAATCATACTGTACTAACTCAATATGTGCTGGTTTGACAAAATGTTCTATACTGCAAAATGCAAAAAAAGAGAA
This sequence comes from Gymnoscopelus microlampas, assembly GCF_963454915.1. Taxonomy (NCBI): domain Eukaryota; kingdom Metazoa; phylum Chordata; class Actinopteri; order Myctophiformes; family Myctophidae; genus Gymnoscopelus; species Gymnoscopelus microlampas. Next base: position 23,309,297 of record NC_139958.1, read on the forward strand.
AGAAAGAACAGTCAGTGAGTGTGGTCCAAATTGTTTGGCTACACTTGAGTTGGGCAGGTTGTTTTATGTGACTTTGTTCTTGCAAGTCTCTAATTTGGCAGAAGAATGATCTGTTGTGAAAGCAAAACAAGATCATGGTTTTAGTCACTCATGTTGCATATGCTGTACTTGATTGTACAATTCAATCTACACAGTTTGGCATTACATTAAATACAATCATTTTGGCACATTTCACTTGTTTGATTTCAAGGTATACCGTACAACACATATCCCTATATTTTATGTTCCACTGTCACTATCAAATAAAGGCTTGAAAATGCCTAAAAATAGCTTTAAAAATACATTATAAGGTGTTGTACTTATGGGTGCTTATAACTGTAATCATACAGTGTTATCAAATTACAATGCATTTATATATTACCTTATAAGTAATTAAAAATGCTTTTTATGTGTTTAGATTATTAGCATAAGCATTATGATTATTTTAAGAAGATTACATAGGAAGTGTTACGAAAAAAACAAAAAAACAAAATACATTTTAATTTCTTTTAAAAAGTTTTTTTTAAATGTTTTTGCTTATTATGCCATGCCCAAAATAGGGACGCCAGGTTGAAAGTGGTTAAATAATTTGTTGTGACTTCCAGAATAGAGCGCCACATCTCTGCTGTCCGGCAGAAACCATCTAACTTTAAAATGTTCATTTTTCAGGAAATGACAAAAAAAAAAAAAAAAGTGGAGTTAGGAGGTTTTGTTCATCATTGATAAGAACAGCTGAATGGACCTCCAAGCTCACAATGGTTGGAGGTCAAAAGGGGGTGGAGCCTGGAGTCCGAAAAAACAGCTAACTCCACCCCCTTTGGTGGAGTTAGCTGGTTAAGCAGAAAGTTTGAGGATCCAAAGGAGTTAGCTGGTTTTGTCCGAAGCACTTTTTAATACTTTTCATTGGTTCAATATTTTTTTAATCAACACACAGAAAAAAAGGGTGTTCAATAGCACTGATTTATGGGGAAAAAAATATATATAACATATTTCTGTATGGGACAATTTCTACAGGTGGGTGTAGCATAGAAAGGCTGACATTATATAATCACAGGCATTGCAATTAAACTGTGTCCATAGTATAGTATAGGCTATTTGCACCAGCAAAACAAGGACAGGAAACCTGCAGTAAAGCATAATCATTACACATTTCACTACCTTGTCAACAAAGGGAGCATAGGAAGTGTCATAACTTTATAGTTTCTTTCACAGCATACGTTGAGGATTAACTGTTTAGCACCATTGTATGCACCTACATCTACTGGACATGATCACCTACAATTCAATTCAAATGTACACATTTGTCACACCCAAATTGACCCACTGCATATAGGATCTGATCAATCAGTACATACTTAATACTTCTGGTGATTAGTAGTTTCGTTCCCTAACTATGTTGAATGCACTTATTGTAAGTCGCTTTGGATAAAAGCGTCTGCTAAATGACTATAATGTAATGTAATGTACTTATTGTCTAGGCATTAGCGTATCATTTATTTAAAATTCTCGGAGAGATCATTGAGGGACCGATTACACATATGAATAACATAGGAACAACAAAGAAAGACAATATCAGTATCAGATATACCGTAGTTGTAGGAGCAAAATGAGGATTGTATTTGTGCACTGGATTGGATTATTGATGGAGGCACCTCATTGGCACCTTGTTGGTGGGTGTGCCTTTGTGGGTGGCCTCTGGTGACTATAAATTTGGCTCTCACCTGCTCACCTAGATTAGTTGGTTTGCCCATGGAGGTAGGGTGAGCTGGGAGAGCTGTATTTTTGTTGACCGCTTTTGTGTTATTGCTCACTGTTTAAATTATTTGATTTCTTGGCACATATTTATTACATTATTTATTCATTGTAAATTGTAATAATTGGTGCACTGAACTTGAAAGTAAAGCATTTTAAACTTGAGCATTCGTTCGGAATTTAATTTTTAATGCGCGTCATACAGTTTTAATTCTCCCAGGCTTAGCCTGCCGGCTGATCATTTATTGGGAAAGTTATCAGCCGCAACAGTAGTCATTACATAATTATATGGGCAAATACCTGTTTCTCACAACATTGCTTGTACCCACACTCCATGGGGTGGTCTGATGGGGCAGCCATAGCTGAATGGTTAGAGAGCCGCAGCTTCAATTCCAGGCCAGGCCAGGCCAGCAGTGTGTCAAAGTGTCCCTGAGCAAGACACTTATCCCTAACTGTTCCCCCCGCCATGCTCCTACAGTGTGTGGGCAGCGATCAGCTGGGTGAATTTAGTTTATTGGTGAACAGTTGACGTGGCTACAAATTCAAAACAAACATGTATCCATGATCCATGAAACAGGGGAAAGGGTTTATAAACCTGTTTTCACTAGTAAGAGACCACACCTTCTGCTCAAGTTAAACAGCATTTATTGGCCCTAGGGCTCCTGGAGGATGGAGAAAAACAAAGTTACAGTAGATGAGCAAAATTGGTGAGAAAGGAGGTGGTTGGGGAGGTGGAGGGATGTGGATTTTACGAGCAGCAAAATCAAACCGGTAGGTGATACAATCACGGCTTAGCTTTATACTGTGGTGATTGCAACGTGGATTGGCTGAGAGATAAGCAACGCGGGTGAACTTGATAAGGTGATAGAGAACGAGAGTGGCCAGGTTGAGCAGAGGGAGGTCTCTACTCCTGAACATGCGTTGAATACAACTACATTTGTCACGGCTGCAGGCCCAAACAAATCCTGCAGTCTCCTTCCACGCTAAACTCAACTGTGTCATTGTGCTCTGCCAATCATCTTGACCGTTTGGATCCAATTCCTTATGCCTGATTTATATACAGTAGCCTATATAAGTATAGTGAGGCTTTACATCAGTCTATCTCGACGCCACTCAGGTGCTATCGTATTTTGATCGTCACAATATCAAATAGTATTGCTCACAACCTACAAGGCCCTCTATGACCTGGTTCCCCCTACCTTTCTGGCCTCCACCACCATCATGCCCAGTCCTGGTCCCGCAGGTCCAGTGATGCCAACCTCCAGGTGGTTCCCAGGACAAAGCGTCAAAACTGGGGTGACAGGGACGTCTCAGTTGCTGCCCCCTCACTGCCAACTCACTTCTAACTCACATCAAACCCGCCCTCAAAACCCATCTCTTCAGACTTACCTTCCCCACCTAATTCCCCTTTCATTAACAATATTATCATCATTATCAAGTAAAACACCTTTGAGTACTTTGAGAAGCACTATATAAATCTGATGTATCGTTATAAATCATAATGTTATACTTCTGAGCACAACTTGTTGTACACCTATAGTCTACTCTGAAACACAAAATATATGTAAGATTTCTACATTCTGCTACATTGAGATATATTTACCAACCTCGTGTTAATGTATTATGTTATATTATATTAAGGTGTATAGTATTGTAGTATAGTATTGACAATCTTGATACAGTGAAGCATTTTGTGTGTGTGTTCACAGGTTAAAAATAAAGAAATGGGTGATATGAGTGACATAATATTCTCCGATATTTCTTTCCCCAGAGACATGTTCAATAAGACTGTGCTCCTGGCATTAGTGGTACTGCTGGTGGCAGCAGTCAGCACATTTGTGGGCGTCTTCTATGGCGTAGGGAAAAGGAAACCCCCAATTGAACACTCCTACCCTAGGGCAGCTGTGGCAGCAGACGCAGGACGGTGCTCAGAGATTGGCAGGTTAGTAAGTGAGTCATCAATCATCACATCTACATACTGTACAGGCTGGTATAACCTGCATCGTAGACATAGTCCATCCACCACACACCAACGTGTACATAACCAAATCTGTTTTAATGGAACTAACTGACGCACGCACGCACGCACGCACGCACACACACACACACACACACACACACACACACACACACACACACACACACACACACACACACACACACACACACACACACACACACACACACACACACACACACACACACACACTGTACGAATTAAAGATGCAAGAGATATCCAAGGGAGATCTAAGACTATTACTGCTTCGGCACGAAGTCCATACAAATACATTTGAACCATTAATCATTTAGCTTTTATAACTCACTGTAAGACACTATCAGCATGGTGTAGGCCTATCAAGTTCTGATTGAACATTGGATCAGAGATGCTAAACCCCCCCCCCCCCCCCCCCTTTCTCTTTCTCTCTCCTTGTGTGTACATGTCAATAACGTCAGTGAAACCCTGCAGAAAGGAGGATCTGCAGTCGATGCTTCTATAGCTGCATTACTGTGTGTTGGAATCATGAATGCTCACAGCATGGGTATCGGAGGGGGGCTCTTCATCACAATCTACGATGCAAAAACCGGTATAACTGTCAATAAACTACACAATTCTACACAATTAAATCATGATTGTTTATTGAAATCTGGAGGGTACACTTTGTTTTCTTTTTAATTTCTATTCACAGGACTAATCCATTCATGGCGTTATTAAGTGCATAATTACACAGAATATACTATGACAGTCTGATCATTGTTACTGTTACATCTGAATGGTAATTGTTACTGTTACGTCTGAAGCTTAACTGTGGATGCCATTGCCTTCTTTCCAGGAAAGGTAGAAACCATTGATGCTCGGGAGACGGCACCCCAACATGCAACACAAAACATGTTTGGGAACAGCACTGATAAAGCCCAGAAAGGTAATATATAACCAACTACGTAACTCACGGAAACACTTTGGTAAAAGTTGTTACATTTACGATTTAACCTTGTGCTGATATAGAGTCACTTACAGCTCATAAAACAAAGATAAGTGGGGTGCAAATTATCTACTAAGAGCAATTAATCAGTAAAGATAAAAGAATATCTTGGACCAAGCACTTCGTATCTTCTAAGAAAAGGAAGGAAGTTTCCCTCTCTTTATTCCTATATCCTCTGTATTTGTAGGACCGTTGTCCATTGCTGTACCAGGGGAGATTCGAGGATATGAGATGGCACACAAACGTCATGGCAAACTACCATGGAAAGAATTGTTCCAGCCAAGCATCACACTTGCACAAGAGGGCTTTCCTTTAGGCCGGGCACTGGCCAAAGCTATATCTAGTTACAGGAAAACCATCATCAACGATACAGCTTTATGGTTAGTACCATTATTATTATTAAATGGGATGTAACTGATATTGTTTTTCTTTTTGAACAATAGGGGGAAAAATATGTTTTTTTGTTATTCTGAACCATGTTTATTCAGTAACAGTGGTCTCTCTCCAGCTGTTTAGTAAACAGAAAATATATTTTCAGCTTGAGAGAGAGAATTACGAGATATAACCCCACAAAGATCATTTATCAGCTTCAATTTTATAGTGTTCCAGTTCAGTTCTCTCCGGACTGGACCAAATTGTTATCCTGACCTGAAAATGTATTTTCTGTTTATTAAAGAGAGAAGCTGAAGAGACGGGGAAACTCTATAGCAGTGATTGCAATTAGAATATAGAGCTATTTAACACTAAATTTAATGTACAAATGTCACTTGCAACCGCTGTAACTAATGATAAAAAGCACTCATTGACTTAAGGTTTAGACTTACAATATATTTGATCATTATTGAAAGGACATTCAGAGCATCTTATAAATGCATGTGAGCATGCAGTGAAATCAGTGTTCTGCTTATTTCAGCGAGGTGTTTTGTGGGGAAAATGGCGATATCTTAAGAGAAAATGACACCATCACATTTACAAAGCTGGCAGAGACCTATAGGAGAATAGCTGAGGAGGGCCCTGAGGTGTTCTACACAGGACAAGTAGCCCAGGACCTTGTGAGGGATATTCAGGCATCAGGTACTGTAGTATTCCTTCTCAACCTTTTGTTCACGTGAGGAACTAGATAATGTAACTCTTTCACATGATAATAAAGTTCTTGCTATTCAGAACATGAAGAAAATAAATACACACAACATTCACCTTTAGTAGCAGATGAGAAATATGACGATCTTGAATAATGCTTCGAACAGTACAGTATGATTAAATGATGAGTTAATTTGTAGTTAATCTGTAGTCTTTTTAAAAAAAGACTACAGATTCTATGATCCTGGAGACTGTCTCACACGGTATTATATTGTGCCAAGATATTGATGAGTGTGCATTTGATGAAGGAATTTTAACAACCTAATATTAATCCTCATTAAGACGGGAAAAAAAACAGAATGAGGAATGACAAAAATGTATATTTTTAATGGATTTGACAAGCAAGCAAATACAGCTGTGCAGTAATTATATAACAATTATCAAGAGTAATGCATTTCTTGAGGGTTGTTGAACTGATGAGTTGGCTTGCAAACTAGTAGGTGTGTGTGTGTGTGTGTGTGTGTGTGTGTGTGTGTGTGTGTGTGTGTGTGTGTGTGTGTGTGTGTGTGTGTGTGTGTGTGTGTGTGTGTGTGTGTGTGTGTGTGTGTGTGTGTGTGTGTGTGTGTGTGTGTGCGCGTGTGCACGCGTGCACATGTTTTCCATTACTTACTATTATTAAAAGTATAGATAATAATAAGTTTGATAACCATGACCAAGTATGTGTTTTTCAGGTGGTATTGTCACGAAGGAAGATCTGAGGGATTACAAACCTGTCTTGGATGAAAGCCCCTTACGGGTGAATGTGGGAGAGTACACCATCGCTGCCCCCAATGCCCCAGCTAGTGGTCCAGTGCTTTCCCTGATCATGCACATCCTGGCGGGTAAGGCTTTGAGTTGAGACAATTACTCTCACAGTGTGGAAATAAGGCAATTAAGACCCACACAAGATCGTGTTATCGGTCATTGCACTTTTTCTCACATTTGGGTCACTAGGCTATACATAATCCTCCTGGATCTGGGCCCTCTAATAATATTACAGACAAATAAACATTCCAGGGGTGCACCAATACCGCTTTTCAATGACTGAGTAGTGTACAAGTACTTTATTTTTGAGTACTCGTCGCCAGTACAAAATATTAGTACAAAGATTTTCAATAATATCAAATGCCCTCACCGAGGTAAGTATGAGTGTTTTGGCCTGGTATATGTGTTCCAGAGCTCCTGTCCAGCTCTGGGTCCCCTTTAATTTTGTATCCTACTGACTCAACTGCCAATGAGGAGCCCCCACCGGGAGGACATAGAGCCCTCGTTCTACTCCTCCCGCTCATCACATATTAGTTCAGGAGTGGGAAGCCGGTAGGGGAATGAGTTGCTGAACTAGCGACTCCTACAGGTTGGACGGCTGTGAGAGGAACCGGGAGGGATAGCGTTCCTCTGTGAGCATTACGCCCTCCTGGTGAAACTCCTCACTCTCAGGTCAAAAGAAGCGGCTGGGGACTCCATGTGTATTCAAGGAGACATTGTGACGTAACAGAAATAAAATCTTTTTATGGGGGGAAATGTAGTTACACAACATTGTTTATTTTGTTCTTGTACAGTAGGTGAGGTACTGTATGTACTGTAAATAGATCTCTTTCCATTTGGCCAAAGGAGGCATCACCACACTAATTAATGCATCCATCCACATTGTGATTTATGTGGCTTCATTCACACACTGCTGTCATACAGTGGTATCTTGCTATTTACTCTACTATCGATAGTCAAAGACTGGACGGGGAGGCCATGTTTTGCTTTTATTGATTTAGTCCCAAGACTATTGCGTAATCAATCAATTTAAGAGAATGACAGGTGGCATGCTATACAATACAGAAACATATTTGTTTCATTATTCCTGTTTTGACATTGATCAATTACATCAATTACATCCACATGTGGAAAAACACACCGGCAGTATAGGGTTCAAAGAGTCTTAAGCATATTCATGTGAAGAAAATTATGGTTGCATTTAATTTAATTTTATATTGTCTGTCATGGCAACAGATTCTGCTCCAATCCCTGTCATGTGCTTGAACTACACGCATGGGTAAAGATTCCTGGGAAACAAGACATTGCATGTACTTGCTCCAGTGCAGTGGCAGTGTCTGTCTCAGAGGATTAGATAAGAAACCTAAAGTAATTAATGTCCCTGAACATTCCCTCTCTCTGACAGGGGACCCACTCACTGTGCCCCCTCTCTGTCTAACACACAAACACTAATCTGACCAATTTACCTCTAATTGGACACAGTTGAGCGGTGGTGGTATCATACACACGTCAGTGGTTGCCCGGGGCTTTCATACAGGTGATTCTCTGTGACGTCAGTTTCTTTCTAACAGCTATACAATTCATAAAAATACACACTCTCTGTTACCCTCCCATCGTTTGCCTGGGGTGATGGGGGGGGGGACATTTTTTATCGCTGTGGGGATATGTTTTACCCCATGCTTCTGGTCAGACTGAATTAAATACATGCATTTCCTTTTGGGAAATGTAGACTCTTTGATATTTTTGATAGTTTTATTGAAGGTAAATTTGTCAAAATGTGTCAAACATTTTCCAAAAACTTCCATTTGTCTTTTTTACATTGCATCGTAGCAGGTTGTGAGCTTGTAGAGCTGATAAGTGCATAAGAAAATGTGTAATTTTCTTTTCTTTTAACAAATCGAACCCTGCCCTCCACCACCTTCTTCTTTCCCTTTGTGACTGTTGGTTCAGGCAGATGCCAGATCTCATAGCTGTGGTCAGGGAGTGCAAAATAAAATGGCAGGAATGTGCTGAGCCATGTCAATCTTATCTGTGATCGAGTGGTTGAAGCAGATAAAGGGAACGTGAAAAACAAAGCACACAAAAGGAGCATGATTAAAATCATTCGCTATCACCAATGATGCCATTGTATTTCACAGGGTACAACTTTACCTCAGACAGTATGTCAACCCACGATAAAAAGGTGTTAACATACCATCGTATTGTTGAGGCCTTCCGGTTTGGTTACGCAAAGAGGACCTTGCTCGGAGATCCGAAGTTCCTCAACATCACAGAGGTCTGTTTCCAGTCTCACTCAGAACTGAATGGTTGATTCATATTTCAACTCAAATATATCAGCCTCAGCCTGTAAATATAATTAGACTGCTCTGAATATTTGAATAGTTGTGTTCTGTGTGGGCTTGTTTCTTCTCCACAGCTCATCCAGAATATGACCTCCGTTTCCTATGCCAATCAACTCCGAGAAAAGATTACAGATGACACCACCCATCACATGAACTACTATGAGCCAGAGTTCTACATGCCCGACAACCATGGGACTGCTCATCTTTCAGTTGTAGCAGAGGATGGCAGTGCTGTGGCAGCCACCAGCACCATCAACCACTAGTATGACCTTGGCAATAAACACTTAATTGGCTGTTATTAGAAAAATACTTATGTTGTTTTTATTAGAAAGATATAAGGTCAAATTTATAGTTTATGGTACGATTGCAGCTGCCAAAAGTACAGCAAAACATTTTTTTGACAAACATAACTGAATCAAAAACTTTGACACTTTGCATCACATTTTCACTTGAAAATCTAATTGCTTGAAAATGAAGCTCCTTGAGACGTTATATCTCTTTTTCAAAGGGATCCAAGGGGTAGAAATTAGAATTCATAAGCAGTGTTCACTGTAGTGAAGATTCTAGGGCTGTTTTACATTTTCACAGTTAAAGCTTACAATCTTAGTTACTTTAACTAAACTAACCAATCTGGATGGTAGAGTATGTTAATACAATATACAGTACACACAATATAACTCTCACATCCGGCACATCGGATTGGACGCCATAAGCAAGCACCACCATCTTTATTGCGGGACATTGATTGTTGCTGACATAAAATATACTGTATGGATTTAAATTGACTAAACTGAGCATTTTTTATTTTTCAGTTTTGGCTCCAACGTAATGTCCATATCTACAGGAATTATCCTTAATAATGAGATGGATGACTTCAGCTCTCCTTTCATCACCAATGGCTTTGGAGTGCCCCCTTCACCAAATAACTTCATCATACCAGGTTTGAAACACCTAAAAGTGTACACCCATGGAAGCCACCCTATTATTAGATGCCATCTTGTTAAGTCAGCAATGAATTATTTGTTTAATTTGGGGTTTTACATTTCATTCTCTCAATGAAATCATTCTTGAGATCTAGACTTGATCTATTAGTCTCCACATGTCAACTACAGGATCCTGTCAGCAGAGTAGGGATTATCCACATGAACCCTAAGCATCCCTATCCTGGGATGAACATTCAGCAAAAATGGCTGAATCTACAAGCTTCACAACATGTCACATTGCAATGTGTTGTGAGCTTGTAGAGCTAGCTTAAAGGTGGCCATCATCTCTGACCCATTGTTTAAGTGGAGGCTTTATTGTTTTCCAGATGAGAAGAATAAGACTGCGGGCCAAAAGAGATGCAAATGCAATAGCATTATTTTGGTGAACAGATAAGCTCTCCTCTGACTTTACTACTCCAAAAATGTCTGTGATAGGATTAGGATCAAGTGTTTCCCACACTTGCAAGGAGGATTCAGATTTTTTTTCATGCCTGACATCTCCAAAATATGTGGCTCAAAGTGGCAAGGCTTTTGTGATATCTGGGACATTTGGGATTTACTGTAGGCAATATTTTAGCTAATCTGGCAATTTAAAAAATGCATTCATTTAAAAACTGAACTGTAGTCTTAGTCTATGTCTACAGAGAAATGAGGTGTAGATGCACGCTATATTGTTTCCCCAAATCTGTTCAGGTGTTTCTTCCTCAATGTCCTCTTCGGCTGCTTTGTTATTAGCCCAAGGGGCATAATGTGCTTTGGATATTATGAACTTGTCATACAGGTTGAGTTCTAGATCAACAATTAATTACTTTTTATTTTTTACTTTGGGATAATGGGATTTGTGACTACTTGGATTTAGAGGTAACGGAGAGGTCAGAAGCTAAATTGGGGAAATTGTTTTCCAGATATAGTTCTGCTTGAACGTTTGAACCCTTTAGAAATTTCTGCACACCTAAAACATAATCAGATTTTGACACAAGTCCTTAAAGTAGTTAAATTAACCTAATAAAAAAAAAAGGTTATTTATCTATCTATTGCGTAAAGTGGTCCAATAGTATATTTGTGAATGGCAAAAGTATGTGAACCAATAGCATTAGCATTTAATTTGAGGGTGAGATTAGAGTCAGGTGTTTTCAATCACACATTTTGATGTTGTGACTTGTTGTGAACCTACCCTACTTCTGGTATGAGATATCAGCACACAAAAAACGTGGGAATGGACAGACTTGTACATTCTTTTTAGCACATTTTTCTTGGATCTCCAATAGCATCCATTAACCTGGCCATCATGTTGGGGACTCCTGTTGTTTTATCAGGCATGGCCAGTGCACATTTCTGTTCAATGATAATGCAGCAGAAAGTATGCTGTACTGGAAAACTCTGTATAGTTTCAAGGTTCAGGCAGAACTCAGATTTTGTGAGGTAACTACAGGTAATGTCAAGTTCAGACACAGCAGGAAGAGACTTGGAGGCAGACAAAACTATGCTTGCTGGCACATACGGCATTGTACAGTACCTGAGTGTTACTCAAACAGCAGAGTTCAGTAAGGCTGATTTATACTTCACCATATGATGCTGTTGTGTGCTGAAAATACCAGGTCTACAAGCTCAGAACGTGTCGACGGAGTGTATAACTAAATAGAAACAATAATGATTGTCTGAATTCTATTATCTTCAGTAGTTCTGAAGACATTGACACATTCATATAATCTATGATTTGATTCTGTGTCTTAGGGCAAAGTAATTGTAACTGAATTCCTTTTTTGCCATTCCCAGGAAAGAGACCCATGTCTTCCATGTGTCCAACCATCCTCTTTGACCAAGATAATAGAGTTAAGATGGTGGTAGGAGGCTCAGGGGGGACAAAGATTACCACCTCTGTTATTCAGGTGAGTCGATAAACAAGCTGTTCAATGAGCTTGATAGATTGATACACTCACAGTTACATAGTTTCACTGAGTTTGCCTACAGGTCATCCTCAGCTGAACTGTTTGTTGTGCTGTAGGTGATTCTAAACGCCCTGTTCTTCGGCTATGACGTGAAGAAGGCAGTGTCAGATCCAAGGATCCACAACCAGCTGAGTCCTAACGCCACGTTAGGAGAGCCTGACTTTGACAAAGTATGTTCATAGACGACACCACAAAATGTACTGTAAGAGTTTCCATACAAAATATACCACTGCAGAGTCCTGACACACATTATATCTCTGAAAGCAGTGCCCAATCTCAATTTACTGTAATTGGTTCAAAGATCATTATTTTATATATTGAGTGTGTGTGTGTGTGTGTGTGTGTGTGTGTGTGTGTGTGTGTGTGTGTGTGTGTGTGTGTGTGTGTGTGTGTGTGTGTGTGTGTGTGTGTGTGTGTGTGTCGCGCACACGTGCATAAATATATTTATTATTTCAATATATTTTCTATATGATGAATACTTACTTTATATATGCTTAATATATTACAAGGTATTATTTAAATTGATGTTTACTTGGGTGTGATGTATGGTTTTACTTACAGGAGGTTCTCAAAGGCTTAGCAGAGAAGAACCATGAGATAGAACTGCTGAAGTCTACAGGAGCAGTGGTGCAAGCTATTGTTCGCCATGGTGACCTACTCCATGCATGGTCAGACCCCAGGAAGTGGTCTTACGCTGCTGGGTACTGAGATCAGTGTCATATTATTTATTCATCTACAGCGGTTCTCAAGTGTTTTAACTTAACTCATTAAGACCTGAGACCAATTTTACAAATGTCTTAACAGCTTTCTGTAAAAAATGTTGCTATATGAGTGGTTCTGAAAAATAATTAATGTCAAGGTGACCCCCATCTCAAAATATTGTTTTCCAAGGACCCAGAAGCAAAGATTTGAGTTAAAAATGTTCGCTTTAAAAGAATATAGCCTATACTGTATATTAAAAAATCTACAAGCTCGTAGCACGGTGTGACGTGCTATGAACTTGTATATCTGCTATTTTTGAATAGCCAAAGTATAAAATAATGCTTTTTAGCTCAAAATCACATGTCACAGAACTTGTCGATCTGCTATCTTAAAGGATGACTTCACCCATTTTCAACCTATCTTCATATAATTGGTCCTCACTAATGCTCATGATAAAATGGTACCATTTCTTTCTACTCGGTCTGTGTCTCAGAGGACGGCTGTGGACACTAAAGAAACCTGCATACCAGTGACATCATCGTTAGGCAGGTTTATTTTATTTATATTTTTATTAACGTGAGAACAATGGCTTCCATTAAAGCATGCTAACTTTCCAGGAATAGAAAGCCTGCCGTTTCTATTAACTTGGATTCCCCATCGATGATGTCACTGGTAGACAGGTTTCTGAACTGTCCACAGCCCTCCTCTGAGACACATACTGTAGTGAGGAGACACAAATGGTGCCATATTATAATGAGGATTAGTGAGGACCAATTATATGAGTATGAAAATGGCTGAAGTCGTCCTTTAAAAGAATTACGTTATTTATACATGCCCATAATAGGGATGCCAGTGCGACAGTGGTGATAGTAATTCTTTATGAAACTTTTAGTTTCATAGAACTGTGAAGTGTGGTTAAATTATCTGTACATTGTGGTTTATTTTAATTTTTTACTGTAGATATTAATTGAGCACACATACAAGCATTCATTTGTATGACAAAGGTGACTTGACATACTACAGCTCTACAATTATAAAATATTCTTCATAACTAGAGTTATGTTCTATATTCTACAACAGTATATTTATTCAACCATATTTTTGAGTGGTGCCAGGATGATGAGTATTTTTTTTCTTCTGGATAATGGTTAAAATATGATATTGAACTTCTGTATAGCAAAGAAAGTTTCAGATTTCAGAACATTACACACAAGACGAAATGTTAACTGGGGATTTCAGTCATGGTATCCAGGCTGTTTTCCCCAGCCCAAGTTGTTCCGAACTGTAAACAAGCAACGTTACTTATGGAGATAATGATCTGGCAAAATACTGCTATTAGGCTTATCCACTTTTCCACTACAAAGTAAACTAGTAGTTACGGGTGTTGGAGGTTTCGGGATTTACACTAAATTTTGAGAAAGTTGTGGTTTTAGTTGAAGCACTGCAGACAAAGGTACATGTTCTGCTGAAATGAAGCATAATTTTAAGGCCAGATTAAGCACAATATTGGAAATGTAAAAATGTAGTCATTTGATCTTCCATCTAGGATGATACTGTCTGTACTATGATGTGCTCACGTGTCTTGGTCTACCCTTTATCATTTCAAAAGGCATGCTCAAAGGTCAGCATCTCCATGGGTATAAACTCCTGCAGTGCATGACAGTGCTAATTCAGTCATGTGACTAACTTCTGCTTTTAGTGACACTATGACAGTCAACACAGGACGACAGGTGCACATTAAGCTGTAAGAATCTGACACTATTGGAAAGCTCCTATCTTTAAACTTTTAGATAAGGTTTAGATCTTTCATCTGAAGGTCTCTATTCTGAAAGAAAATACATTTGTAGATGCAGTTTGACCACACTTAAGAGGCTTATGACAAGAAATCAAAAATATGAAGCTATAACCCATCCAGTTGAACACTTTTGTCATGTACTGCAGCAAAGGCAGCGGTGTTTCATACTGTACAGTAGAGCACAATTTGCATGTTTTCATAATTCACATCTTGTGCCTTGGAGGAAAATACTTCAGTATCCACTTCGGAGTTCATTACTAATTCATAAACCACATGACTGGAACTCAGCTGTACTGTTCCCTTTGTCTCAATCAAAGAAATGTTTCTCATGCTCCTTACATTGTGTGATATATGGCATACAAACAGTCATGATGTTAATTATTGCTCATCTCACAAGTGTAAAATGTAATGTGGATACACTTAACCCAGTGGTTCTCAAACGTTTTATTTTTACTTCAAGGACTGCCAGAACTGTGAGACAAATGGAACCAAACAGACCCTTATGGATCCATTTGTACAATCCCAGAGTTACAGTCCTGTAAAGGTCCATTTGGAACCCCCTCAAGGAACGCTGAGGGTCCACAGACCCCACTTTGAGAACCACTGAACTAAACTATTTCACAAGTTGTCGACTGCAACCTGTACTGAAGTTTGCAACAGACATGAAATTAACCATGACCTGGGAAAAATGAAAGGCATGTTTTTGTTTGTTTGCTTTGTTTTGTTTTGTGATTCATAACCAATAAAATCGGATTTTACTCTTAATTCCAATTCTTCATAACAGACCTATTCTGAAAATGAATCTGTGAAAACTGTAGAATTACCTAAATTTTTTACATTTGACATTATGAAAAGTTGAAAACATAATTAAATGTGTTATGCATGTTTGTAAGGGTTTACTGTTGGATTTAAAACAAAATAAAACAAAGCATTCACATTTCATTGACAGCAATTGAAAGTCATGCTACAGTGCTGTAGTCTGTCAGTATATCTATCGGCTCTGAAATAATATCACAGCTCTATCTTAATGAAACCAAACATTTATTGCATTGTTTTTCCCTGCTAAAAAAAACTTCCCCTGTGTAAAAAGTGTTAGAGATGTCGGCCCGTCCATCTGTCCACCTATTATACTCCCAAACAACAATACACAACATGTCACAAATTACTGGCTAGATTGCTATTAAACTTGCTGTAGTGTGGACCTTCATGCTCCCTGGAGGATAAACCCCATCATTAAGCCAAAATGTCCACTTACATATAAGATATCAAAAAAACTAAAGGGTGGATTGCAGGATGAACCCAACTCATTTTGTTACCCCGTGGCCTTTCCTTACTTCCCCTTTTAGCTAATATAGCTAAGCTCATGATACAGTACATGTTGTCATTGCTGGTGAGGCACATTGTTAACCACTTGCTCCCTATTTTAAACTTCAATTTTGACAAATCTTGAAAAAGGTAGATTTTTTTTTATTTATTCTGAAAAGTTTAGTTAAAAATAGGTATGCCAGTGTTGATGTGGTTAACACAGTCTAGGCTGCAGGGTTCAGTATAAAGATGATGGCCTCTTCAGTCCTACAAAACCCAGCTGCTTGAATGTGATGCAGCCACCATTCTTCGCCACTATTGACCACGTTACCACACACACGCACGCACGCACGCACGCACGCACGCACGCACGCACGCACGCACGCACGCACGCACGCACGCACGCACGCACGCACGCACGCACACACACACACACACACACACACACACACACACACACACACACACACACACACACACACACACACACACACACACACACGTAAGTAATTGTTTCAATCATGGCTGGTTCTAAAATCAAGCAGAATGTTTTCATTATTACCAACAAGTTCCTGGGAGTAGTACACATGAACTAGAAAAGGGCTGTCAGTCTCAGCCATTGAAGCCAAATACAGGCAAACTGTCATTGTCAGATGACTCACAAGAACATTTGTACTTGATGGTGCAACAAACAGTGACATATGTTGTTCTTATTACTCTCACGTTACCTTTTCCTGTGTTTCACTCTTAATTCTGCTGCTGCTATGACACCTGACACCTGGACAACATTGTCATGGTTGGTGCTTAATGCAATAATGACATGAACTGTAAGCATGAGATAGCCTCCAGCCAATTTAGGCCTTCTGCAGGCATTCTGTGGTCTTCTGTTCTGCATTAGATTTCATTTGTAGGTTGTTTAATATGTGTTTAATATCATCTAACTTTCATTAGCATCGTGAATTGAATATTTTTTGGTCAATCAATTACCAATCAACCTGACTACTCAATCAACAGACTACATACAGACTTTTTTTTCTCGGAATAAACCATTGACATACATGTTCTGCCTGCCCATCTGTCTGTCCTAACGTCTGTCTGACTGCCCTAAACCTCTGTCTGATCGAGGTTCTGCGTTTGGGTCTACCTGCCAGATACTTAACATCCATGTTAGTCATGTACTATTGCTAGACAGTGAAAATAAAAACCCAGATAGGTTACCTTATCAAAGCCAACCTCAAACTTCAAGTTGTTTTTGGCATCAACAAATACTGGGGCAGTGCTGGATTTAAAACTAAATAAAACAAAGCATTCACATTTCATTGACAGACATTGAAAGTCTGTAGTCATAAAATAATAATTCACGTTATACCAGTGGTCTGGCATGTTAATCTCATTCACCATGACTCACAGACACAGTATATAATACTTAACATTAGCCATTTTACAAAAGAGACCTTTCATTATCTTAAGAACAAAGGCGAGCAAGGCACCCCCAGGAGATGGAGGCATGTGCATCAGGGTATTTTCCCAAGGAATTGTCCATGCATCCTCTACTCGTACCTAGAAAAAGCTAAGAACCTTCAATGTCACACTCCCACCTACTGTAGCAGAAATCAGGAGGAATAGAGGTAACATGCAAACTGTTATCTGTCCTCTCATAGGAGATGACTAGTTCAACATACCTGGAAATAACTGTTCCCATTCTGTCATATTTTTACCCACACATCGATCCCCCCCAAAGAATCAGTAGTGCCATGTTGACATCTCACCCACCTGGTCGTGCCGGTTTAATGTCTTGGATCAAGTGAAGTCCTATCTTCCCAGTGTAGAAGACATCTGCCCCTTGTTCTGCTATGGTTTCCATGGTTTCTGCTAGCTAACTAGGGAACTTCAAAATGTCCCCTTTGCTCAGCACTGTCTAGTAAGTTGTTCTTGTTACAGAACAACTCACTGGAAAAGAACATCGACACATAACACAACTGAGCAGAAATAACAATGCACAACACAAGGAAATAATGCTCACTGGGATATTGTCACCTGTCTGGTACTGTATTTGCAGGGAGGTAGATGGGTCGTTTGGGTACCATGGTTCCCGGTTCAGTAGGTTTGCCTCTGCCATCCGTGTGTGCGTGTGTGAGAACTGGTGAATGTAAAACACATTGTAAAGCACTTCTGATGAAGGCGTTATAGAAATGCAGACCATTTACTTTATATAAAATTACTCTCAACAACAACCATAATCTCAAAGACCATAACGTCTCTTTAAACAGACAGTGATATGCATTTGAAAACAGATTATAAACAGGTACCTATTTATACCAGGTACCGGTTTATAGTCTGTTTTCAAATGCATTACAGTACATCCATTTCATCTTTCCCAGGCAGCTCATGGAATTACATTAGAATCTCAAAAGATCCCCATGCCAGTCTGTGGGAGTCACGAATGTAAGTCTCCCTCTCCATCTGCTGGGTGTCAAGGGCACTTTTACTCAACTCCTTGCTTAGGCTTTTGTAAAAGGGGGGGGGCAGAACTCAGGGTATTGTGCCCTTTGATGATTCAAGATAGACACTGTAGGTGAATAGATACATGAATGAGAAATTTGCCTGCGGGGCGCACCAATGGCCAAGTGGTTAGGCTTTGATGCCTGACCAGTGTGCCCCGGGTTTGAGGTTTGAGGAGGTGCGTCAAAAAGGGTGGCAGAGGGAATCCCTCCCTGGCCAGCCTAATGGTGGGTTCAAACAACTGGGACCAGCGCAGCTTCCCATTACGTTTGTAAATTTCCTCATATACCCCCAGAGTTTGCCAGGAACACCAATCCACTGGCTGCCTATAATGCATGTCATAATAGTTAAGAAATTATATACTAGAATTAGAACGAGAAGAAAATGATAGTCAGCCTCTTAAAATATACTTTTTTTTTCTTGAGTTTTTAAAAATAAAATATATATAGATAGAGATAGACTTCTATTTGGGGGCCCACTTGCAATATCCGCACGGCCCACCAGTGGGCCAGGCTCCACAGTTGAGAATGGCTGCTTTATACTCGAGTTTGTTGCGACAGCACCAGGACACCAGCTGTTCTGCCATCTGTTTTTATGTTGACTCAGTGCTGTTGCAGATGAGTCCCACACATTTGGGTCACACCATGTCCTTAGAGGTACAGTACAGTCAGTCTTTCAGAGCAGGGGTTCCCAAACCCCTTTCCCAAACCTCTTGTTGTGGTCCCCTATTGCAAAATCGCTTAAAAAAATGAAAAAGAAAATAGCAAAAATAGCCAATCTACAAGCTCACAACATATTGAAAATGTTTGATTTCTTGTAAGAGATTGACAGTAATGACATGCTCAAAAATTCGGACACCAAGTTGAAAGCGGTTAAACTGATTAAATCAATTTTAATAGATTTTTTTTTCTCATTATATATATATTTTTTATATATTTATCCACTTGGCCCCCCTGGTGCCTACAACTCCCACTTTGAAAACCTGTGTTGTAGAGAGGAAAGAACAGAGAGGAGAGCACACATGTGATGGTCCAGTGGCAGTGCTGACTGACAGACGTGTGCTCACTCAAATGCTGCTTCCTGCCTGTCAGAGTAAATCTGAGGCAAACTATGATATGAGATTGGATCAGGCTGGCACACGGTCATCTTTGATGGCCAGTTAATGGTGCTGCAGAGTTTAAGTCCACAAACCGCTCCCAGAGCAGTCAAGCCAATGGATGAAAAAGTACCGTCCCATCTTGACTGCATCATCCACGGACCAGCTGGCCCCTTCGACAAACTGCAGGGATTTGAGCAAATGTGATACCTTTGAGATCGACCAGCTGAGGACTATCAGAGGTCTTCATCAGTGCAGAGGTCAGGGCAACAGGCCTGGTTTCATTAAGGTCAGTGAGCCATGGCTTTCTAGGGCCCAGCACCTGCACATCATATACCTACTGTAACGTACATTTGTTAGTATAGTTAGGCAACCGCAGTAGTCATTGCACCCATTTATTATATAGGATCCACAAATGTCTGATTCACTACTCCTCCCAATTTTTGCAGCATGGCTGGTAAAATATGTCAAATTGACCAGCTTAGCAATATATTTTAGTTTAATTTATATGAATTTATTAGTACATTAACCTCAGGTATACTGAACTTAACTCTATACTTGGTCCCCTTCCTTTTTTCCTTTTTCATCAAATCTCTTTGCTAAAATGGCTAATAATCTACAAGCTCACACGTTGTGGGCTCTTATCTGATATCTTTGCAGAAAGTTTGCCTATTTTAGAGGTGTGATTGATGTCCCATCCTCTACTGTCCAAAAGAAAATGACTCCAAATAACTTTTGTCCAATACGTTTTGAAGCATACAGTATAGGTCACAGAATCAAATTTCTTTCCCCCTAAATTCCTTGGATGATGACCATATACACAAGGACCATTCTGCATACCTTTCCTGACATTTTTAAAGTTCAGGGCTGTGACTTTCTGCATTTTGACCACAATTAGTTTTAATTATTATTATTGAATAGATTATCTATTCAATAATACTTTTAAAAGAAACGTAGGTAAGTTTAGGTAAGAACAAATACGATTACAAAGTATACAAACACGGTGCAAAACGAATGAAGACGTTTGTGTGTGTGTGTGTGTGTGTGTGTGTGTGTGTGTGTGTGTGTGTGTGTGTGTGTGTCTGTGTGTGTGTGTCTGTGTTTGTGTGTGTGTCACAATTTACCAAAAATAGCAGATATGCAAGCTCATAGCGCGGCATGAAGTGACGCTCTATTATTTTTGAAATATTTGGAAAAACTTTGCTTTGAATATATATATATATTTCTTTTAAGCAAACAGTTTTTACTCAAATCTTTGCTTCTCGGGATCCCTGGAACAAAACATTTTGAGATGGGGTGACCAAATATATATTATTTGACATGAAAAACCTTTGAGCACCACTGATATAGCATTGATTGATTGAATACTTTATTAACAGTTTGCAAAGACAAGCACAGGGAAGTACAGTTCAATACTGTCTGTTAAGAGGATTTTAAACCCAAGAAAGCACTATGGCTTGTTTCCATTGGGGTCCTTTGTAGGTTACTCAATTAATCGAAACATATGTTTTTTAGAAAACTGTTGAACCAGCCTCAGGTCTTAATGGGTGTTAGTTAAGACCTACCTTCCTACATGTTGTTGTCACGTGGAAACCTTGTATCAAAAAAAACATAACTTTTCAGGAAATTGGAAAATAGAACCTGTGGTCCTGTGGTTATTATTTACTCTCAAACTCTTGTTGATACTTTTAATTGATTAAACATTTATAAAGCCCACAGACACACTTAACCACTTTCAATCTGGCATATACATTTTTGGACATGTTGTTAAAGGAGAACATTTTCAAAGATCTTGTAGAGTGCCTGTTGTACTACTTTTGCGCGACACTATCATACAACAATATATAAAATAGGGCATTCATTTATTCAGGTGGAGTCATAGATGGTCACAGAAAGCAAGTGAGAAAGGTTCTGTGTAGTTTGTACATCTATGTATCTGACTACATTTCATCAGCAGTATCATATAATGTAACTGGATCATTTGCTATGCAAAAAAATATATAATTAGGATTCTAATGATTTTCACATTATGGACTGCATTATACTGGCGGTGCATTAAGCTACTATAAATGTAAGTCAATTGTCTATATGGAGCCAGTTATGTTACCTGGTGTGCATCTAGCTCCCTCTGCTGGACTCTCTGTGCCATGTGATTTGCAGCCTCCACTGTGTGAGCAAATTAACAACCAGACATAAATAATTACATAAGACAAGACAGGTTTTACTCCCAGTCAAAATATCTTTACAAGAGCCAAGTTTGGGTGAATCACATTCCTTCCATGCTACAAAGCAATTCAATGCCAGAGAACTCTAAAATGGCTAAAGGGCAATAAGTAAAACATTTTTTTAAACAGCATATTATTCAATATTCGATCAATATATCAATGTCATTGAATGATGTCATTGCATTTCTCTCTCTCTCTCTTTTTCCTCAGTCTTAAACTGACTTGTTGGTATAATGGAATTGTAGTTATTCCAAAGAACTACACCTACATCTGACATTGTTTTAACTGTCTAAGTAGACAAACAAGACAAGCCCCTAGTGCAGGGGTCTTCAACGTTTTCAGGCCAAGGACCCCCTAGCTGAGAGAGAGATGAAGCAGGGAGCCCCTACTCTATATTGTATAAAATTGTGTTTTTTTTAACATAGTCTGCTCTTTTTTCCCTCTACACCTATAGCCTCTTTGCCAAAAATAGCCGATCTGCAAGCTCTCAACGCCTTGTAGATCTGCTATTTTCGGCTAATGTTCCCCTCAGAAAAGGGATTCTAGGGTTCAAGTGGTTAATGTAAAAAAACTAAATCCTATCACACAAAGATTTGGCGGACCCCCTATAGTAGCTCTGAGGACCCCCTATGGGTCCCGGACCCCCTGTTGAAGACCCCTGCCCTAGTGAGAGCGAGGGTGGGCGGGGACTTACAGCGTGTTATGACATCACACAAGTGCTCCTGCATGGCGTCCGTATATTTGGGCAGTGCATTTTCATTTGTTTCCACCACCATCTTCTGGAGGTTCTCCAGAAGTCTGCTCTCCCCTGTGGCCTCCTCTTGTCCTTTAGAACAACCAAAGGGACATGATCTGTTCATTCTCTCATGTACATTTTAAACTGATGTTTTTGTTGGGATGGTACTGCTGATTTAGGTCAATTATATTCACTTATTATTATTATTGACGATCTATAAAAACACACGGTAAGAAATGTATGAACTTGTACCACACAAACCTATTTTTACAGTTCTGCTAAGTCAGGGGTCTTCAACAGGGGGTCCGGGACCCCTAGGGGGTCCTCAGAGCTACTATAGGGGGTCCGCCAAATCTTTGTGTGATAGTATTTAGTTTTTTTACATTAACCACTTGAACCCTAGAATTCCTTTTCTGAGGGGAACATTAGCCGAAAATATCAGATCTTCGGCTAATGAGAGCTTGTAGATTGGCTATTTTTGGCAAAGAGGCTATAGGTGTAGAGGGAAAAAATAGCAGACTAAGTAAAAAAAAAAAAAAGTAATCTGAAACACAATTTTATACAATATAGAGTAGGGGGTCCCTGCTTCATCTCTCTCTCAGCTAGGGGATCCTTGGCCTGAAAACGTTGAAGACCCCTGTGCTAAGTCATATAAAAAATATCACATGTAGGCCATCATGTGACAGTTAGGCTGGAGCTAGATCGGCCACTTGGGAATCGGAAGGTTCCCTGTTTGATCCCCCGGGTTACTGTCAAAGTGTCCCTAAGAACCTCCTACTGCTCCTCATGAGCAGATTGGTGCCTTGCATGGTTTCCGCTGCCGTCTGTGTGTCAATGTGTGTGTGAATGGGGGAAATGTAAATACACATTATTTTTTAAGCGCTTTGGAGAAAGGCACTATATAAATCTTAATCTATATAATCTATATCTTGCTATGATAGAAGTTAATAGCTCACACCACTGTTATTTTTTCCCCTTCATTACAGGAAACAGCGTTTCTTCTTTCTGTTCTTAAAAAAATAAAAATAAACATTTGATTTGTTTCTTTATGCTTTCCTCTTTATGTACTTGTTTATTACTTATTTTTTTATGATCTTCCTTTTTTGTGTAAAGCACTTTGAGCTGCATTCCATGTATGAAAGGTACTATATAAATTAAGATCATTATCATTATCATTACGAACACAGATTAGACTAGCTTTCATCAGATACACTGTGGCTTCCCAAGGATGTGTGAAAACCTATTTAACATCTCAATAACAGAGCATGTGTCAGTGTTGTGGGTGTTCTCCATCTCCAACAGTGCATCTGTGACTTGCTCAACGTGGTTTACCTCAAACTCCCTCACAAAGTAGCGAATCTCTCCTTGGGTGATGGGCCTGTGGTCCAGGAGTCTTGACTGAACTGTCTCCTACATCTATGGGAGGAATGACGGTGAAAACAAGAAGATTAAAGGAAAGACCACGACCGTTGAGGTAATAACTTGTGGGCACTAAATTGTTTGATTATCATAGTGGACTGTCTTGACATTGCCTGGCATCCCCATTCTGGCCATCGACATTGTGAGGCGCTGTGAACTTGTAGTTGGGCTTTTTGAAACAGGGCTTAGATGTGTCTTTATCCAAACAGTCAAGAAGCCAAATGCACTTTCTCACACACACACACACACACACGCGCACGCACGCACGCACACACACACACACACACACACACACACACACACACACACACACACACACACACACACACACACACACACACACACACACACACACACACACACACACACACACACACACACACACACACACACACACGTATCAATTTGTAGTGGTGTTTCGTTGCCTTCAATCGACCTTGCAAATCATTAAAAAGGCACTGATGCACAACTGAGGTTGACAATATAACTTATGCTATTGGGGTGGTTGTTTTTGGTTTGGTATTCTAGAGATCTCTCCAGTATAAAGTATGGATCTGTATTTGAGTTGCATTTCAGGTAACTCAAGACATTTAACTGGTCAAACTGAAAATGAGAAATTAAATGATAAAGGAGTCAGAACGTTGTGTTACACCTTGAGTAAGGAGTTTTCCCTGAGCCTTTGAGCTGGAGTTCCCATATTTCTCCCTTCCTAGAGAAATGGAACGTTTAAAACAGAAATATGAGTGAGTCAAGACTTTTGCAAATATTAAGCTGTATAACTCAAAAACCTGCTTGCCTGTGTGCTGACCAAGGAGATGTGCCCGACCATCTCCCAGCTGCCCAGACCAATAGCCAAACTACTAGTGTAACAGAGAGATACGAGTTCTTTAAATAAGTTGAAGTAGCAATTCCAATAAATTGATGCAACATCAATACTAGCCCTAGAATGGCTGTGACATCGCATACATTTCATGTATTCCAAATACACAGCCATAGATCACCCCTAGGCCCGCCCAGGTAGCAGACTCTTCGTGGTGGCATTTAAACTCGACAGGTGCTTTGCGAAAGGTGCGGGGTAATTAATCGTCACCTGTCAATTCTGTGCCCCATACGTGTGTGCTCCCCATAGACGTTTTCATATGTTCAGTCCAGCAATCATTTTGGGCCCTGCTGCGGGCAGAGAATGTTGTCTGTGTGAAGCTTGTGGAAAAGTGAAGATATTTCACTAATCACACGTTTTCCTTCAGAACTTTCAAATGGATATGAATTAAAGTACTAGAGGACAATATCTGACTCCAAATAAGTCACAGAAAGGAATTATTGGGTGAGTACACACGGGGCGCCACAACGTTTTATGCCGCCACAATGAGTCTGCTACCCGCGAGGGCATGGGGGTGATCTATGGCTGTGTATCTATCACAATCACAATATCACAGCCATTCTAGGCCAGGGCAACATCAATACCTAAACACAGTGTACCTGATGGCCCCCATATATCTGTGTGCCAGTGGGTCTGATCCACGCAGCAGTCCGCCACCACTGGCGTAATGCAGAAAATCATCAGACTGTGTTGAAGACACCTCCAAATCTAAGATGTGCTCAATGACATCCTATGGAGACACAAGGAGCCATCTGACAGTGAGCTTGGACAGCACAGATAATTCTCATTCTACTGCTCTGCCACCAAAAGGTGGACTGCCCTGACACCATCCATTAAAGGATGTGTAACACTGGTTTCTTTCAAAATTGTCCTGAAAAAACATCTATCAGGAGACCACAAGGGGAGGTAAATCGAAAGGAGGTGTCATTCACTGCCACCGTTTTCCCTTTTTGTAGTGTAGTGTAGTGTTTTGTACTGTATTTGTTGATGACATGTATTGTCCAGTGTTGTGTTCTAGTTTTTTTCGGAAGGTATACGCTTCGATACGATGCGCGTGGTCGTGGGTATACGCTCTCGCGTTTTCAATGGATGAAACAGTTTTTGAAGGTATACGGTAGCGACGAAAAAAAATCTCAAGGTATACGCCGTACACAGCATCTGACGGTAGAACACACCACTGGTATTGTCATTGTCACAGTATTATTGTGTTAATTTGTTATGCTACAGTATGTTGATGAATTGACTACATAGGACCACAATGGAAACAAGTCAGTCCCCAGGACTTTTTTGTGTTCTTTTAGCCTTAATGTCTTACTGTACCACTAACTGTTTACATTTCTGACTAATAAAGTATTCAATCAAATCAATCAATCAATCAATCAATCAATCAAAGCTTTGACAGCACCGTTGCTTAAACCTGCTTATAATATCACAGGCAGGCTGTGGTTAAAATGCTCTTTACACCCGTGATGTACCAAAGAAATATGTATTAATATACTTTAGCTTTTTTATGTTACTTCACAACATTATTACATAAAGGTTGCCTTATAGTCACAACATGTGACAATGTTATAAACTTCACCTTAGAAACTGCTGCCAGTCTCAGCGGGCCTTTCAGAGAGGTTGGAATGGATCTGGAGAAAATGCCGTTTTTCACAGAGCGGACAAAGTTACCGGGAACCTCATCAAGACGGAAGGCTTCTGCAGAGGAATGAAAGTAGACAACCGTATTATACACCACACTTTGTATATCAGAATGGTAACAGGAAAAGTGGGCACCTCGATGTAAAATTGTCTACTTGGTCGAAAATGGAGAGAGAGAGAGAGAGAGAGAGAGAGAGAGAGAGAGAAATTTGGAAAAGGGTCTTAAGCAATGTAAGCTATAAATGATTAGAGAACATGAATGAACATTTGACCATTAAGGTCTAATATTTCTACAATTGCTAAATTGCTACAAAACCTGTATTTCCAATCATTTTGGGCATAAACAAGAAGTTGAAGGGTACAGTTAAGTGTGATTGTGATGTACCGTGCATGTTCAAATATGTACACTTTACTTATTTTTTTACATTTTGGACAAAATAGCAAATTTGAGGTGCCCACTTCATTAGTGCCTACTCTTTCTTAGTGCACACTCTTCTTATATCTATCAAAATAACATTACTGTGCTCTAAATATTGTATTTTTTTTAACTGTAAACCAGAGGTCTTCAACAGGGGGTCCGGGACCCCTAGGGGGTCCTCAGAGTTACTACAGGGGGTCCGCCAAATCTTTGTGTGATTTTTACATTAACCACTTCAACCAAGCATCCCTATTCTGAGGAGAACTTTAGCCAAAAATAGCAGATCTACAAGTTGTAGATCTGCTATTTTTGGCAAAGTGGTTTAGGGGGGAAAAGAGCAGGCTACAGAGTGAAAGGTCGGGTTTACTAAGTATTGTTTAAGTGCATGGTTAAATGTCTGGAAATACACATCAACATGAATCCAACATGATAGTGCTGTGAAACAAGTCTATGAAGCTGCCTATGAAATCCCTGCTTTATCTCGCTCTCAGCCAAGGGGTCCTTGGCCTGAAAACGTTGAAGACCCCTACTGTAAACCCATAACATTGAAACATATTTTACCTATGAGCTTCTTCACTTCAAAGTCATGTATGTGTGTGTCTGAACTCCTGTTCACATAGAGTGGAGATGTCTGTCTGTCTGTCTGTCTGTCTGTCTGTCTGGATGATCAAAGCTGTCACCATCATAGCTGAGACAACCAGGGTTCTTCACACTTTGACAGAACTTCTCCTCCTCAAAGAAAACAGCAGGCTTCACCATGTTAATGCTGGTCAGTACAGCTCCCATGACACAGATTACACCAAACAGTAATTCAAATCGTATATAGCTTGAGAACCTGCAGGTGGAAAGACTGGTGATGCGAGGTTAGTGATGATGTAATAAATAATCACTTATCAAAGTGATTCGAACTCTGAGCTCTGAGATGTCAATATTTACTACTGCTTCCGGGTGTGACACAGCGGGCGTTGCCATGTTTTGTGAGAGAAACAAGCAACCAGGTTTATGAAAACAAGCCCATTTCCAAACAAATCTTGGAAGACATTTTTAAAAATTAGGAATATTTTAGAAACCAGTACTTTTACTTCTACTCCACTACATCTCGTAT
The DNA here is from genome assembly GCF_963454915.1 of Gymnoscopelus microlampas. Lineage (NCBI taxonomy): Eukaryota > Metazoa > Chordata > Actinopteri > Myctophiformes > Myctophidae > Gymnoscopelus > Gymnoscopelus microlampas. The sequence goes on from NC_139958.1 coordinate 23,337,054, forward strand.
ACAAATATTGTACTTTTACTCCACTACATTTATTTGAAAACTTTAGTTACTATATAAACTATGATATAATGAAACATACATGAACCACTTTAGCCCTATTTTATACCTAGGCTATTTTCAAATATTTAGTACTTTTACTTTTGGTACTTTAAGTACATTTTGATGCCAATACTTTTGTACTTTTACTGAAGTCAATTTTTTATTCTGGACTTTTACTTAACAGAGTATTTTTATATTGCAGTATTGGTACTTTTATTTAAGTAGAAAATGTGAGTACTTTTTCCACCACTGCTTTTTTGACTGAACACTAAATGTTTTTGCTGGTGCAAAAAATATATATAAGTAAGGTAAAATAAAATATACACGTTTTTTATTTTTTATTTTAAAGCCCCCCGCCCCCTGCTACTGAGACCCGGGATAGAAACGCCCACATCGGACCGCGCGCTTTTCGGTAAGATCAAAGGGTGACGTCACTCTCTCTCTCTACGCACTTCGCACGAGCGACCGGCAGCAGGGGGAAAAGCGTGACGAATTGTTTGTTAAAGTTTGTAAAAAGACTATTATAGTGAATTAAACAACTCATACTGTAATATTATATATGATAATGGTTATCAGTGTTATTGAAGGTGAAGCAAGCTACGAAAACAAGAGAATTGTCTCCAAAAAGGTGAGTTTTCTACAGGTGTTTGTTGTTAGTTTAGCTAATAAGTGCTTATACATTAAAGGAATTGATGACGTAGCGTGTAATTTTCACGTTTATGTTACTTGGTAAAAAGCAACAACTATTCAGTATGAAGCATTGTTTGATGTGAAGTGAATATATGTGTTTTATTTTATTGAGGCCTATAGTCAGTACTGTAAAAAATAACCGAGTACATGTACTCAAGTACTGTACTTTAAGTACAATTTTGAGTTGTTTTTTTTTACTTTACTGGAGTGACCCATAAGGGTCCATTTGGTTCCATTTGTACACTCTCAGAGTTACAGAACCATAAGGGTCCATTTGGTTCCTAACTGTCCCCGGACCCCACTTTGAGAACCAATGCTATAGACCAGTGGGTTTATAACCTTTAAAAAAAAAAACTTTACTACCTTTACAAGACATATATTCATTTAATCCAGCTTCTCTATTTTAAAAAATATACTAAAGGGACCAAATTTAGGCTGTTATGCTTACCTTGATAAATGTGGTAATGTAGTCCCAGGATGTTCTGACAATTTATTTACATTATGTTTGTTATCTTTCTGGATATTTTAAATAGCTTTGAGTGTAACACTAATGTCATAATTATTTATACTGTACAACAGGATATAAATAAATGTATTTTTGTTAAAATTGATCTACTTTGAACAGAACTATCCCTCAACTATATTTCAATCACAATACATGTTTCAACAATTATTCAAAATTTAACTTTTTTTATTCCTTAACTTATTTTTCACCTCATATTGAGTGAAACAATGGAGAGGTGCAGGTAAGAGTCAAGAACCAAACCAAGATATAACAATTTGTTGAACTCTACTATACTTGTGGGTACACTTTGCTATAGACAAGCACAGACACATGTATATTTGACTATCATACACATTCTGATCCCTCCCCACACACACACTCAGTTTACTGTGTACGCCACACGTACACAGTACACACACACACACACACACACACACGCACTCAGTTTATTATACACACGCCACACGTACACAGTACACACACACACACACACACACACACACACACACACACACACACACACACACACACACACACACACACACACACACACACACACACAAATATGCAGGATTATGGTGGTCTGGACGGGAACCACAAGGATTAGTACTAAAAGACAGTTACACACCCAGAACAGAGGTACAGCAGGCAGGTAGAAAGAGCGCGCACGCACACCTTGTTCCACCTCAGACATAGAGCTGCTGTCACAGGACAATGATAATATAGCATACTTCTCCTTATGTTTCTGTACAGCCTTTCTTTCCCTTTTTGTTCTATTCCTCTTTTGATGAGAGGAGATTAGGTCAGTCCACATCATGCGTTTTTTTGTCACCTTGTCAAAGAAAAACTAAGATGCTGTGTAGAAACCATGAGAGTGCTGTCAGCACAGATTGTACATTTGCCAAGTCAAACTCTTGGAAACATGTCCAACATGGATTCTTGGCCACAACAGACTTATTCAGCACTTCTCATCATGTACTGTAGTTGTAACAGTGTACATTTGTGTGTGTGTTTGTGCATTGCAGGCGGGGAAGGGGGAGCCTCACGTCTTCAAGGAGAAGACGTTCAAGAAGAAACGTCAGTGCAGCGTGTGTCGCCAGAGCGTGGACAACGTGGGCTCCTTCTGCCGAGGTGAGGCTCTGTCTCTGTGTATTTACATACAAATCAGGTAGATAGAGTGACTGATACATAATATTAATAATGGTAAAACTTGCTGCTTGTGTATTGGCGAAACAGCTCTGGTATATTGAACAGGGTCCCCACGGTCATGAAATTCCTGGAAATATTTTGAAATTAAAAAAATAATAATCCAGTACTGGAAAAGGTTTGGAATTGATCAAAGGTCCTGGAATTTATCAAGGTTCCTGGAAAAATATTTGGCTATGCATGTTTTTGGCTATTGATTTTTTTTTATACAAAACATTTTCATAAACATGTATAACATTACACGAAATATGTAACATAAGTAGTTTTTCGCCAAACGGGCTGTGTAACTCCCCATCCGCACTGCCAGCGATGCGACGTGATGCGACGAGACACGAAGAGTGGGCGATGAAATCTCATTCAAATACATGTTTTTGAATGAGACCGTCTTGACCTACCGCGAACGAACCGTGGAACGACGTCGTCCACCCCTCCTATTTTCGCTCGCAGGGTCACTATGCCCTAATTTTGCACGAAATGTTGAATGAAATTGTACTATTTTATATTCTATGCTTTATTTTTGCTACACTGCCTATCTTTGGGCATTGTACATAGGAGTAAGAGACACATTACTGCGCTGAATGATTGTTTTATAGGCCTGGAAATTGGGCTAAATATTCTGGAAAAGTTTTGGAAATTCATTGCTAAAAATGTGTGGGGACCCTGATTGAATGCTCATCAAATTATTGGCTTATGAATGAGACAAAAATAATAATCAATGACTTCAAGTTTCCATGGGGTGAGTAATTGATAAAGTAATTTTGGGGTCCATGTCCTTGGCCTCTTGTACCCCCCCCCCCCCCGGCCACCACTTCGAGCTGGCGCCTTTTTGAAGTGGTCGGCCATTGATGCGCTGACCTGGGCCTCCGTTGCCTCTGCGAAATTCTCCCGAACAGCTTCTGCAATCAAAACAGTGACAAATATCTTTTGTTAATGTATGTCATCATGTCAGTCACACATTTACACGAAGAAGCATCAACAAAGAACTAGCACAGACAATTGTTCTATTTACCCTGGATGAGGGAAAAGAGGTTCATATTCTTGAACGCCCTCTTGTTTTGCTGCCCACCACCGGACATATTATATTTCCGCATCAGGCCATTGGTGAAAAGTCTGAAACAGATAAAAAAAAAAATGCAGATACATTCTCAACAGCATGCTCTAGCAGCTTGTAATGAAGACAATGTATAGTATTGGTATCAAAATGTACTTAAAGTACCAAAAGTAAAAGAACTAAAATGTTTGAAAATAGCAGATCTAAATAGAAGCTCACAACGCGTCGCATCGCCTCAGAATTGTACATAAGTAATGGTTGAAAATCGCTGCTAGAGCTGTACAAATCTTCTCTTATGGGGGTCCTTGACATATCTTTTCAAATGGGGGTTCGCAGGCTAAATAAGTGTCAATTTGGGGGTCCTTGACATGAAAAAGTTTGAGAACCACTGCACTACACGTATATTTGGCTCTCGGTCACTTGAATTAATATTTGTTTCTTTGTTTCTTTCTTTCTCAGAGTGGAGACACAGAATGTGCTGAGATTGTTCTTGTGCCCTAAATGCCCAGAAGACTGAGGTTCTCACGCCGCTGGAAGTCTCAACCCGAGGATGGATGTGGAGATCTCGCTCTATCCATGGATTCGCCCGCATGGGGGGGATTCGTCCGCGCTGTTGACCCTGGTCTTCGGTGGACCTCCACTGTGGTTGATCGCTGAGTGATCAGTATTCTGGTCACCGCACGGCGGTCTCCACTGGTGGTCTCCGCCAAAGACCTCCGTCCGCCGGGCGTTTCCTCTGAAGACACCTCAAAGTAGGAAACCTTTCCTTTACCTTTGCTGGATGCTGCAGCTCATGCTGCAGTTTGTTGGATGTGGCGTATGCTGTTGGACGCTGCTGGTGGCGTACGTGTGATTGTGTCGTATGTGTGCTGATGTGGTCAAAGATGTTGCTATGCAGTTTTTTTTTCAGGTTGTGGAATCGGAACGCCGATGTTGAATCTATGACACACACACACACACACACACGCACACACGCACACACGCGTACACGCGCACACGCGCACACGCGCACAAGTACATTTACATTACATTACAGTCATTTAGCAGACGCTTTTATCCATTACTGTCCACCACAGTACTGATCAGTCTCTCATTGTCTCCACGGTGTGTCTTCATGTCTCTCTGTCCTCCATACAAGCTGTGTGGCGCCGGAGGTTGGTGGTTCCAGGCCCCTCAGGGGGACGGCAGGCCCAAATGGACCCTTATGGTAAACTTTATTTATAAAGCACATTTAAAACAACAGAAGCTGACCAAAGTGCTGTACAAGGTTAAGACAAACAAAGCATCAACGCATCAATAAGCGCCCATTGGCGCACAGACAAATACAGTGCATTATTAGAACACAATAGCAGCAGATCAAGGACAATTAAAAGCTAAAGAGAATAGGTGGGTTTTTAGGAGGGATCTGAAAACCCCAATGGACTGGGCAGAACGGATGGGGAGAGGGAGGTCGTTCCAAAGCGTGGGGGCGGCAGCAGCAAAAGCGTGGCCACCCCTGGTCCTTTTCTTGGTCTTTGGGACGATCAGCAGGGACTGATCAGCAGACCTTAGGGCCCTAGCTGGAGTGTATGGATCTATGAGCTCAGCGAGGTATAGTGGAGCAAGCCCATTTTGAGATTTGAAAGCAAATAAAAGGACCTTAAAATTAATTCTAAAATTGACAGGGAGCCAGTGAAGTGAGGCCAGGACAGGACTGATGTGCTCACGTCTTCTTGTGCCAGTGAGAAGGCGAGCCGCGGCATTTTGGACCAGCTGTAGGCGCCTGACTCACAACTCGATTATTGCAATTCCCTCTACACCTGCTCTAAGCCGGTGTAGAGGGAATTGCAATAATCGAGTCGTGAGGAAATGAAGGCATGAATGGCTATTTCTAGTTGTTGTTGGGGGAGATAGGCCTTAACCTTGGTGAGGAGTCGGAGTTGGAAGAAACTAGCTTAGATATGCCAGGGACCCCCATAAGAGAAGATCTTTAGGGCTCTAGAAGTGATTCTCAATCATTTTAATTTCAAGGACCCCCCAGTTTGACATGCATTAAGGCTACGGACCCCCATTTAACAGCATGTCTATCTCGGGGATCCCAATTTATATTGTAAAATCAATGTTGATTTAACTCTGAGAGTGTACAAATGGAACCAAATGGACCCTTATGGGTGCATTTGGTTCCATTTGTACACTCTCAGAGTTACAGAACCATAAGGGTCCATTTGGTTCCTAACTATCCATCATTTAGCCCACTGTCCACTGTTGTGTGTTACTGACTTTGTGGACACAGGTCTGAGCCCACAGTTTACGGTCTATCAGGGCTTGGTCTTCTGTGTTGGGCCATAAGTGTACAAAAGTGTTGTGTGCATGTTATGTTGTAAGCTATACATAATGTATAATATATGATATATAATGACCTATAGTATGTAATAATAATCCAATAATCGTACAATTAATTTACACACACACACACACACACACACACACACACACACACACACACACACACACACACACACACACACACACACACACACACACACACACACACACACACACACACACACACACACACACACACACACACACACACACACACACTCAAGTACATTTACCTTACATTACATTACAGTCATTTAGCAGACGCTTTTATCCGTTACTGTCCACCACATTGTCTCCACGTTGTGTCTTCATGTCTCAGGCAAGCTGTGGCGCCGGAGGTTGGTGGTTCCAGGCCCCTCAGGGGGACGGCAGGCCGTGTCCCTCCCAGACGGAGCAGTGCAGAAACCCTGTCCCGTCAAACCCTGCTACCGATGGCGCTACGAAGCATGGTCCCTGTGCCGCTCAGAGGTTAGTCCCAAGTTCAACATAGTCTGACTCTATAGAGTACAGAAGTCCTGACGTCACTCGTTCATCCACAGGTTCGTAAAGTAATTTCTCTATGGAGAATAACATTGGGCCATCTTAGAATCGTCTCATATAAGAATTGTAGTTAAAAAATAAACAAACTGTCTCGGCGATATTGTCAGGGAGGTGGCTCTGTATCGTTTATGATAGTCAGTCACTCATTTGATACAGTCTGTTTCTGGCGAAAATGTAAGTAATTTGGCCGCAGTAACATTAGTGTTTTCTCACCGTCAGTTGATGCTTCATATCCATAAGAGTAAAACCGCCAGGGTCATTTGTTTATTTTTGGAACACAGTTCTTATTTGACACGATATTAAACAAGTCTATGGGAATTCTGAATGGGGGAAATAAACCGCAACCAAGGTAGGATGAGTAAATTACGTCAGACTTCGGTGCTCTATAGACCAGTGGTTATTAAACCTTTTCATGTCAAGGACCCCCAAATTGACACTTATTGGCCCGCAGACCCCCATTTGAAAAGATATGCCAGTGACCCCCCCATAAGAGAAGATCTTTACGGCTCTAGAAGTGATTCTCAACCATTTTAATTTCAAGGACCCCCCAGTTTGACATGCATTAGGCTACGGACCCCCATTTAACAGCATTTCTATCTCCGGGATCCCAAATTATATTGTAAAATCACACACATAGTCATAGTCACACAGATAAGTACACATACACAAACACACCCATACACACACACACACACAATACACGCACGTACCTCAACACATATACATACACACACACACACACACACACACACACACACACACACACACACACACACACACACACACACACACACACACACACACACACACACACACACACACACACACCCCCACGCACACACTCCCCCACACACACACACACACACACACACACACACACACACACACACACACACACACACACACACACACACACACACACACACACACACACACACACACATATATACACATTCCCTAAACATGCACACACACACACACACACACACAGACACATAGCATCTTATATAAATTAGGACACACACACCCAGTCACTCATTAAAGAGACAAAGGACATCGGGTAACACATGATTTCCATTAAGTGCACATACATGCACGACACATGTACGCACGCACAGTCTCACTCCGATGCCTTATAGGGACAAATACCGCTATCTCCATCCGTGCACGATTGTCTAATACACACACACACACACACACTCACTCACTCACGCATGTATGCGCATCTCCATCACGCACGGACATCTGACCACCTACACATGTGGACAGTGAGAGCACATACATACACATACATGGACAACCAGCCTATAAGTACCTCAGACAGGACAATAGCCCCAGAGCCCTTGCTACGGCCACTTCCACCGACCACATGTAGCAGCAAGGCCTCCTGTACGTCTGTGCTGTTTTATACAATAAACCAACTTAAGGAACTTGTACTTGTCTGGACCTTCCAACTATGTTTGACACTTGTACAATATACTACAATTTAACTCTGAGAGTGTACACATGGAACCAAATGTACCCTTATGGGTCCATTTGGTTCCATTTGTACACTCAGAGTTACAGAACCGTAAGGGTCCATTTGGTTCCTAACTATCCTTCATTTAGCTGGGTACCCCCTGGAACTCCCTCAAGGACCCCTTGGGGTCCCCGGACCCCACTTTGAGAACCAATGCTATAGACCAGTGGGTTTATAACCTTTTTTTAAATTCAAGGACCCCCAGTTTGATGTGCATGAGCGTAAAAATGTACCCTCACAGGGTCTTTTGCAGTTAACACATTAAGACCGGGAACGCATCTGTGTCATTTTTACGTTTCTTTGGCTATTAGAAAATAGCAGGTCTACAAGCTCATAGCAATGTTTTTGAAAAATCGTGAAAATGTGTGCAAATCTTTGAGTACATATATCTTTTTGTTTGTTGAAAAAATACATATTTTGCTATGCATGTATTTGGCCGCAGACCCCCATCTGAAAATATTTTGTTCCAGGGACCCCCAGAAGCACAGATCGGAGTTAAAAATGTTAGTCTCAAAACGTATATTATATTCAAAGATTTGCATTTTTGTAAAAGTGCCACGCTATGAGCTTGTAGATCTGCTATTTTTTTTTAAAGTCATGGGAAATTTTTGCAAATCTTTAAATATATATATTTTTAAAAGAAAACATTTTTAACTCAAATCTTTGCTTCTGGGGGATTCTACGAAATTCTACAAAAATCCTCAAAAAAAACGTGTTGTTTCTATAATATCAGTGGTTTTCATTTTCAAGGACTTTACTGAGGTTAGGGTTACAGTAGGTATTGTTATTGATGGGAGAGGTTTAAAAAGGCAAATTAAATGCTCTCGTGCACTAGCCTATCTATCACTTCCCAAAAATTGTTCCAACTGGAGAGATGTGTAATGATTTATTTTGACCACCAGAGGGGGTCCTCCTAAATTGTGATCATCTCAGGGGTTTACTGGAGTATTTCCAATTTGCTACACAGAGACACATATTGTACTTTTACTCCACTACAATTATTTGAACACTTTAGTTACTTGTTACTTTGTAAATTTAGATTATTACTAACCATATATTAAACACTTCAGCCCTATATACATTTCGGCCATTTGAAAATAGCAGATCTACAAGCTCACAATGCGCCGCATTGTGAGCTTGTAGATCAGCTATTTTCTAAAGATTTTTTATACATTTGAAAACTTGTGAAACAGGACATTCTGCATAATGAGTACTATCTACATTTGGTACTTAAAGTACATTTTGATGCCAATACCTTGTGGTTTGTGACACGCACGCACGCACGCACGCACGCACACACATTGTACTGTGTTCTATGGATTGTACTATGATTGTGGTAGTTTAATTATGCATTGAAGGTTCAATGTTATGTAAAACTGTATTTTATGCTCTGCTCTGGGGGGTTTGTGATTGAAGATCTGTGACATTTTGCACAGGGAATCTTTTAATATCACATGAGCAGAGTCACACCACCAAACTTGAATGCAATATTGCATAAATGATAATGGTTAATATGGGAATGGTTAATAAATGGTTCATTAACAGTCTGGTTATTTCTGAAGTGTCTAAATGAACCAGTGGTTCTTAAACCTTTTCATGTCAAGGACCCCCAAATTGACACTTATTGGCCCACAGACCCCCATTTGAAAAGATATGAGAAGATTTTTAGGGCTCTAGCAGTGATTCTCAACCATTTTAATTTCAAGGACCCCCCAGTTTGACATGCATTATAGGCTACGGACCCCCATTTAACAGCATTTCTATCTCCGGGATCCCAAATTATATTGTAAAATCAATGTTGATTTAACTCTGAGGGTGTACAAATGGAACCAAATGGACCCTTATGGGTCCATTTGGTTCCATTTGTACACTCAGAGTTACAGAACCATAAGGGTCCAGTTGGTTCCTAACTATCCATCATTTAGCTGGGTACCCCCTGGAACTCCCTCAAGGACCCCTGGGGGTCCCTGGACCCCACTTTGAGAACCCATGTTATAGACCAGTGGGTTTATAACTTTTTTTTAAAATTCAAGGACCCCCAGTTTGATATGCATGACCGTAAAAATGTACCCTCACAGGGTCTTTTGGAGTTAACCCATTAAGACCGGTAACGCATCTGTGTCATTTTTACATTTCTTTGGCTATTCAAAAATAGCAGATCTACAAGCTCACATAGCACGGCACAGAGTGCCACGCTCTCTGTATTGTTTTTTGATAAATCGTGAAAATGTGTGAAAATCTTTGAATACATATATCTTTATGTTTGTTGAAAAAACATATTTTGCTATGCATGGATTTGGCCGCAGACCCCCATCTGAAAATATTTTGTTCCAGGGACCCCCAGAAGCACAGATCGGAGTTAAAAAATGTCTCAAAACGTATATTATATTCAAAGATTTGCATTTTTGTAAAAGTGCCGCGCTATGAGCTTGTAGATCTGCTATTTTTTTTGAAAAATCATGGGATTTTTTTGCAAATCTTTGAATATATATATTTTTAAAGCAAACATTTTTAACTCAAATCTTTGCTTCTGGGGGTTTCTACGAAATTCTACAAAAATCCTAAAAAAAAACTTGTTGTTGCTATAATATCAGTGGTTTTCATGTCAAGGACCACAAAATTATATGTATTTGGCCGCAGACCCCCAGAAGCATTTTCAAAAATGTTCAAGATTTTTTAAAATGGCACATCTACAAGCTCATAGTGCCGCGCTATGAGCTTGTAGATCTGCTATTTTTGAATAGCCAAAACAATCTAAAATGACAGAGACATGTTCCCGGATTGAATGTGTTGACAGTGTCCTGAGTTCCTGATATGTTGTTTTTTCTTAAGTGTAGCTTTCAAATGTTCATTTATGTTTCCTATTCATAGAACTTTGCTTTTGGCCAGTCTTATTATTTATTTTTGGATCGTGTCTAATAATTAAATACCCAAACCATATGTTTGGATCATGTCTACCATGTTGGAACCAGGGGCGTCGTGTGCATGTTATGTTGTAAGCTATAGATAACGTATAATATAGGATATATAATGACCTAGTATGTAATATGTAATAATAATCCAATAATCATACAATTAGTTTACAATGGTATACCTATGATAATAGTTTAATATAATGTTATTATGTTATGTTATTTGGGACCCCCCCAAAATAATCATATTTGAACTGGGGACCCCCCAAAATCATATTTGAACTGGGGACCCCCCAAATAATCACATTTGAACTGGAGACCCCCCAAATAATCACATTTGAACTGGGGACCCCCCCAAATAATCATATTTGAACTGGGGACCCCCCAAATAATCACATTTGAACTGGGGACCCCCCCAAATAATCATATTTGAACTGGGGACCTCCCCCCCAATCAAATTTGAGCTGGGAACCCCCCCAAATAATAATATTTGAACTGGGGACCCCCAAAATAATATTTGAACGGGGGACCCCCCCAAAACAATCATATTTGAACTGGGGACCCTCCTACATAATCATATTTGAATTTTGCTTTTTAGTTTGACATTTGTTCAGTTTGACTGAACAAATGTCAGCAGATCTACAAGCTCACAACACCTGAACCCTAGTATCCCTTTTCTGAGGAGAACTTTGGCCAAAAATAGCAGATCTACAAGCTCGCACAAGCTTGTAGATCGGCTATTTTTGGCAAAGAGGTATAATTGTAGAGGGAAAAAAGAGCAGACCACGTAAACAAAAAATGTTGAATCTGAAACACAATTTTATACGATATAGAGGGGGTCCCTGCTTCATCTCTCTCAGCTAGGGGGTCCTTGGCCTGAAAACGTTGAAGACACCTGCATTAGGCTGTGTATGTTGTGACAGGATATACTACACGTATATCTGGCTCTCGGTCACTTGAATTAATATTTGTTTCTTTGTTTCTTTCTTTCTCAGAGTGGATTTCTCTATCCATGGATTCGCCCGCATGGGGGGGATTCGTCCGCGCTGTTGACCCTGGTCTTCGGTGGACCTCCACTGTGGTTGATCGCTGAGTGATCAGTATTCTGGTCACCGCACGGCGGTCTCCACTGGTGGTCTCCGCCGAAGACCTCGGTCCGCCGGGCGTTTCCTCTGAAGACACCTCAAAGTAGGAAACATTTTTCCTTTACCTTTGCTGGATGCTGCAGCTCATGCTGCAGTTTGTTGGATGTGGCGTATGCTGTTGGACGCTGCTGGTGGCGTATGTGTGATTGTGTCGTATGTGTGCTGATGTGGTTAAAGATGTTGCTATGCAGCTTTTTTTTTCAGGTTGTGGAATCGGAACGCCAACGTTGAATCTATGACTATGTTGGTTGGTGTAGTTATTGTTTACAGGTTGAATCTACGAAGTAGTTCTTTTCAGGTTGTAGTACGACTATGTTGGTAGTGTTGTGGCTGTTATTTTGTATGTGTGTGTTTGTGTGTGTGTGAGAGAGAATTTGCAGTCAATGTGTTTTTAGACATAAGCCTCTGTAAATCCAGGCCTGGACCTGGTCATTTCAAAAGGTCCAAAAGGTCTTTTGAAAGGACGGGACTCGACGGGACGCGTTGGGGGGGGGGGGCTCATTTCTAACCAATGGAGCAACTATTTTTGATTGCTCGCCCACCGTTGGAGTTACATCATGGCAAGGTAACTATACAATCCAAAATCAGAATGTGCTACTTATGATCCTATTATTTAATGAACAATCTAATGAGCATTTTTCTTTTCTTTCTTTCTTGACCCCAATCTTCAATACCAAGGCCAACACCAGAGTAGGCACCTGAAACGTCCAAACACTGTTCCAGTGTGGTCGTATGGACCAGGTTCTAGCTCCACACACATATTTTCATACACACACATACACACCAAAGCACATACACCCATATCATGGCTACACACTTATACACATACATACACTCACACTCACACGTATCCATGTCAAAAAAGAAGCACATTACACATACACATTACTAATATTCTGTCCATATACATACGATTCATGTCCAAAGCTGGTGCCAAGTTCGGTAAGTATACAAATTAATGCACCCATTACTCCTCAATAATAATGCATTAATCCCTGTATTAAGTCAACTTTGGCTACTGTAAATTGGATTTTTTTCTTTTTACTAACTGTTGGAATACTTTATCATAATGTTTTATATTTGTTTAATTTTATTTTTAATTTAACTTATTTTTGAACATCTTTTTAAATGTAGTGGCTGTTTTGCACATTTTTAGTTCTTTATCTAAGTTATTCCATAAATTAACCCCCTTTACCGATATATACCTGCCTTTTGTGGTTCCCTACTGGTTCCCTACACCGATGAACGAACACATCATCACGGCAAGGCTGTACACCAGACATGCCAAAGTGACCATTGTGCATGTCTATGCCCTTACCGAAGTAACCCTAGAGGAAGACAAGGACATCTTTTACGCCCAGCTCCAAAAAAACAACACAAGTGGCAGCCGAGATGAGAAGGTACAATCTGGAACTCCTGGGAATCAGTGAGGCAAGGTGGACCGGTTCCGGTCACAAAAGGTTAGCCACAGGGGAGATGTTGTTGTTGTTCTCGGGCCACGAGGGAGACAACGTACCCCACAGCCAGGGAGTGGCCCTGATGTTGGCCAAGTCTGCACAGAGGGCTCTGATTGGATGGGAGGCTCATGGCCCACGGATCATCACAGCTGTACCTACCTGTACCTATCCCATAACCCTGGAGGGTCGTTGGGGCACCACAGACCTGATGACCAGCTCTATCCCTCTCTGTCCTCAGCAGCTCTCATTGCCTCACTGAGTTTCATGTGAGTCCATTCTCCGATGTTGTCTTCGCTTCTTTTCTTCCGTCTCCTTCCACCTTGTGCGGTGCCTTGCAGGATGGTCTTTGCGAGGCCTGAGGATCTGGTGATGTGTCCGTGCCACCTCAGTTTTCGCTTTGACAGTGGTAAGCAGGTCATCATGTGGGTCGATGGCTTGGCTGATCCTTTGCCGGACTTCCTCGTTAGTGACATGTTGGGTGTAGGAGATACCCTTGAGTCTTCTGTAGCATCTCATCTCCGTGTTCTATATTCTCTTCTGTAGCTCTGCTGTAAGGGTCCAAGTTTCGCAAGCACATAGAAAGATTGAGATCACAAGTGAGCGCAGTAGTCTCACCTTTGATGCCAGACTGATGTTTTTGTCTTTCCATATAGGCTTGAGTTTTGCCAGGGCAGCAGTTGTTTGGGCAATTCTGGCAAGGACTTCCCGTTTGAATCCTTCATCGGACAGGATTGCTCCGAGCTATTTGAAGCTAGACACCGTGTCCAGTGCCTGTCCATTGACTTTGATGTCTGAGCAGATGCCATTGTTGTTGTTGGTCATCATTTTTTTTTCAGCGTGGATTTCCATTCCATAGGCTCGGGAGGATTCTTAAGTTGAATATTTGTTCTGTGGTGCTCCACCCTGCCCTAAATCCAGCCTGTTCTTCAGCTATCAGTTCAGCTTGAGGTTTTAACCTATTTAGTATTATTTTGAGTAGAACTTTGCTGGGATGGCTAATAAGACTGATGGTGCGGTAGTTTTGGCACAGTTGGAGATTGCCTTTTTTCGGAAGTGTGATGATGAGTGACTGGGTCCATGATTACGTCCTGGGTATGACGTTAAACTGCCTCCAACCTGGAGAGGGGTGGGCGCCACAAGGTTTAATTGCCCAAGACACACCACATGATGACAACTACATCCAGTGCTATGCCCCAACAAATGAGAGCAATGAGGATGTCAATGAGGAGTTCTACCACAGACTGCTGTCAATCATCCAGGCCCGCCTCCCAAGGCGAAACATAATCATCACCATGGGCGACTTCAAAGAAAAGATCGGCAGCGACAACCAGGGTTATGAGGCGATAATTTTAAATCTCTGTGTTGTTATCCATGTCCTCACTGTATTGTCTGATTCACCGCTTTTTCCGATTATTTTAATGTTGTTTTATGCTTCTTCTTTTCTTTTTTGCTTTATTGTTAAATTAGTTGTGACATTGTAATGTGTAATGTTTGTTATCAGGGCGTCCTTGAAAAAGAGAGCTTGCTCTCAATGGGTTTCCCTGAATAAATAAAGGAAAAAGAAACATCCAGCCAGCTTAAAGTGACCATCAGATTGCCTGTGATGTCCCTTCCAAGGAGGAGCTCCACAAGGCCATTAAACCACTGAGAAATGGGAAGGCTGCAGGGCCAGACAACATTCCGGCAGAAGCACTGAGAGCTGATGATGAGACAAGCGTTGGAACGCTATACCCTCTATTTTGAGACATCTGGGAGAGAGAGGAAGTTCCATCAGAGTGGATGGAGGGTTGCCTCATCAAGCTCCCAAAGAAAGGAGATCTAGCTTCCGGTTTCAACTACAGGGGAATAACACTGCTGTCTATACCAGGGAAGACCTTCAACAGATTGCTTTTATTTGGGTTGAAAGATGCTGTTGACCCACACCTCAAGGCCATCAAGCTGGTTTCCTGCACAGACCAGATTGCAACGTTGTGGGTCATTCTGGAACAGTCGTTGGAGTGGAACTCACCTATGTCAATTTTATTCTATTTAATTTTATGTGAAAAGGCGTTTGACATTGTGGATAGGAAGACCATCTGAAAACTCGCCAATGCCCTCCATGTGAGGACAGGAGTGAGGCAAGGCTGCCTATTGTCACGTGTTCTGTTCCTGCTGGCCATTGACTGGGTCATGAAGACAACTACATCTCAAAAGAAATGGCATCCAGTGGACACCTTGGACACAGATAGCTTCTTAATAGTGTCATACAGGGTCTTCATGTTCCTATGCTGTGCTGCTCCACTGCCAGAGCCATCCAGCGCCTCTATATAGCTCCTCTTATCTGGCCTTATACTTCTCCTGACTGCTCTGTTTGCTTCCGAGTACTCTACTTGGGCTTTTGCTTTTCTGGCCCGTGTGTGACTGTTATTCCTAGCTGCCTTCCTCTGTTTCCTCTCCTCTATCCTTTTCAGGGTCTCTGCTGTCGTCCATTCCTTGTGGCTATGCTTTGTAACAACCCCTGTAGCCTGGCCTACCAGGGCCTGTGTTGTGTCTTGTGTACTCGTGTCTGTGTCCGTCACAGGGCCTGTAGGTTGGGGAATTGGGGTGCAATCAGGTGCATTGGGAGCACCTGGCCACTGTTCCCAATGCACCTGATTGCACCCCAATTCCCCAACCTACAGGCCCTGTGACGGACACAGACAAGAGTACACAAGACACAACACAGGCCCTGGTAGGCCAGGCTACAGGGGCTGTGACAAAGTATAGCCACAAGGAATGGATGACAGCAGAGACCCTGAAAAGGCTAGAGGAGAGGAAACGGAGGAAGGCAGCTAGGAACAACAGTCACACACGGGCCGGAAAAGCAAAAGCCCAAGTAGAGTACTCGGAAGCAAACAGAACAGTCAGGAGAAGTATAAGGGCAGATAAGAGGAGCTATATAGAGGCTCTGGATGGCTCTGGCAGTGGGAGCAGCAAAGCATGGGAACATGAAGTATGTATGACACTATTAAGCAATCTGGAAAGTTCAGTAAACCTGAGAGACCAGTGAAGGATAAAGAAGGGAACACAGTTAGATGACCATGACTTCGCTGATGACCTGGCCCTTATTTCCCACACCCAACATCAAATGCAGGAGAAGACAAACATAGTCTCAGCCATCTCAACACGCCTTGGCCTCACCATTCACAGAGGAAAGAGCAAGGTCCTCGAAATAAACACAGACAGCGTTACCCCATTACACAAGAAGGTGAAGCACTAGAGAAGGTGGAGAGATCTATTTTCCTGTTTCAACTACAGGGGAATAACACTGCTGTCTATAGCAGGGAAGACCTTCAACAGAGTGTTTTTAATTGGGTTGAAATATGCTGTTGACCCACACCTCAAGGCCATCAAGCTAGTTTCCTTAAGAATAGATCCTGCACGGACCAGATTGCAACGTTGTGGGTCATTCTGGAACAGTCGTTGGAGTGGAACTCACCCATGTCAAATTTATTATACTCCTATGTGCACGCCGAAGGTGGAAGCAAGTGCAGTATCTTGCTGACTTGTTTTGGAAGAGATGGGTGCGTGTGCACCTGCCTCTGCTTCAAGAGATGGGTGGTGAGTACCCGGTCTGCTTCAAGAGCCACGTTGGTGTTGAGAAGAGTCATGAGAAGGTGGAGAGATCTAGCTCTACAGGGGCTTTGTCACAGCCCCTGTAGCCTGGCCTACCATGCAGTGTGTTGTGTCTTGTGTACTCTTGTCTATGTCCCCCACAGGGCCTGTAGGTTGGGGAAGTGGGGTGCAATCAGGTGCATTGGGAGCACCTGATCACTGTTCCCAATGCACCTGATTGCACCCCAATTCCCCAACCTACAGGCCCTGTGACGGACACAGACAAGAGTACACAAGACACAACACAGGCCCTGGTAGGCCAGGCTACAGGCTGTGACAAAGTATAGCCACAAGGAATGGATGACAGCAGAGACCCTGAAAAGGCTAGAGGAGAGGAAACAGAGGAAGGCAGCTAGGAACAACAGTCACACACAGGCCGGAAAAGCAAAAGCCCAAGTAGAGTACTCGGAAGCAAACAGAACAGTCAGGATAAGTATAAGGGCAGATAAGAGGAGCTATATAGAGGCTCTGGATGGCTCTGGCAGTGGGAGCAGCACAGCATGGGAACATGAAGTATGTATGACACTATTACGAAGCTGTCTGGAAAGTTCAGTAAACCTGAGAGACCAGTGAAGGATAAAGAAGGGATGAAAATTCCAGATGCGGAAGGACAGAGACTTAAATGGGTGGAGCATTTTGAGGAGCTGTTGAACAGACCAGCTCCACTCAATCCAGCGGACATCCAGCCAGCTTAAAGTGACCTGCAGATAACCTGTGATGTCCCTTCCAAGGAGGAGCTCCACAAGGCCTTTAAACTACTGAGAAATGGGAAGGCTGCAGCTGCAGCACAACATTCCGGCAGAAGCACTGAGAGCTGATGATGAGACAAGCTTTGGATCGCTATACCCTCTATTTTGAGACATCTGGGAGAGAGAGGAAGTTCCATCAGCACGGACCAGATTGCAACATTGTGGGTCATTCTGGAACACACAGATATCTATCTGATATCTTTTTGCTTCTATGTTGTAATATAACATGATATCTGTTTGCTTCTAGGTTGTAATATAACGTGATATCTGTTTGCTTCTAGGTTGTAATATAACGTGATATCTGTTTCCTTCTAGGTCCCCCCCCCCACCCCAACCCCCATCCCTCCATCCCCACCCCCCCAGAAAGGGGTGGTGGGGGTGTCCCCCCCACTCTTGGCCTGCACCTTGTCGTGGTGAGTGGGCTTTAAACCAAGACAGGCCATTTAACCCATTAAAACCGGGAAAGCATCTGTGCATCTGTGTCATTTTGATTTTAGATTAGATATTGAAAAATGTGGAGCTTTTTAACACTTCTGGGGGGGTCCCTGGCACAAACAAAAATCAGATGGGGGGGGGGGGGGGGGGTGTCAGTGGCCAAATATATATCAATTTGGGGGTCTTTGCCATGAAAAGGTTTGAGAACCACTCTTTAAACTCTGCTTCCAAAAACTGAGTGCCCTACATCGGAAAAAACGTTGTACAAATGACCTTTAGTATATTGTGATATAATTTGTATTAGTCATGCTCGATGAGTATCTGGCCGATTGCTTGAATTATGACTTCATCCCGATAATAGCTCCGATAATATATAATATTTTCTTTTGTCAGCTGTGATTCTCTCGGTTAGACACCGTTGTGTGGAGAACTATAGCACTCTCTCTGTTAGTATACTATCTCTGAATGAGATCCATTCAACTGGTCTTTTCTCTGCTGAAGACTTTTAACTTGACTTCAGTTCTATAAGCTCTAGTTTCAAAACTATTCACTCAATCTTATTAACCAATATATCATTATTTTGCTATGATTCCCTGATTTCATTTGACATGAAAAAATGTTAGATCAGTGGTTCTCAAACCTTTTCATGTCAAGGTCTCCCAAAATGATATGTATTTGGCCGTGGAGCCCCATCTCAAATATTTTGTTCCAGGGACCCCCAGAGGCAAATATTTGAGTTAAAAATGTTGTCTTAAAAAATATATATATTCCAAGGTTTGCACAAATGTTCACAATTTAAAAAAAAATCGTGAACATTCTGCTATTTTTGAATAGCCAAAGTATAAAAGGTTAAAATTATTGTGACGCTATATTAGCACATTTTGCTGGGGACCCCCCCGGACCCCACTTTGAGAACCAATGTGTTAGATGACTCTCTCCCAGTCAAATTTGGTCACATGGTTCGCTGGCGTTTTTCTCTCTCCCTACCCCCCTCTCTCTCTCTCTCTCTCTCTCTCTCTCTCTCTCTCTCTCTCTCTCTTTCTCTCTCGAAAGCGATTGAATGGACGGACTTGACGTTGCTAGCGTATTGAAAAGCCGGTCGGTAGGCTACTTTTGTTTTTGCGGGAGTGGCCTGGTCGTTGATTTATCATTTTTTTGCTGGGCGGGTTGGGCTCTGTGGTGGGGCAGGCGGGCGGGTTATGAAAGAAAACCTGACCCACCCATCACTAGTGTATAGTAGGGCTGAACGATTTTAGAAAAAATCTAATTGTGATTTTTCTGACCGAGTTTGTGATATGATTTGCGATATATCTTTTTTTTTTATCTTTAAGTTAAGCATCAGTTTAGTATTCACTGTATACGTTTAAAAAGTAATGGAACATTACCAAATGGCATACCATTCATTTATTGCTCTAGATTCTAATAAATAAGGATGAGAACTAAAATACATGAATTGAAATTGCAGTGATAAACCCCTGTTTGATATTATATGGCTATATTCATGTATGTTAATGTATCTAAAGTAGGTCGGTAGGTGGCTTATTGTCGGTATCAGCCGCGTAACCTCAGCTCCCAGTACTTACCGCACAACTTATCGCACCCAAGACGTGCTACTCATGCGCTGAGTTGAGGGTGCCCGGGATCGAACCGAGAGCTCTACCGACTGAGCTACCTGGACACAATCTAATCTATCTGGAAAAACTAAAAGTGAACATTTATAACTCAAATCTTTTCTTTTGGGGCGGTCCCTGGAACAAAACATTGTACAAATGTTTTCTTACAAATATATGTATTCAAAGATTTCCACACATTTTGATGATCTTTTAAAAAAAATAGCAGATCTACAAGCTCTAGTAGATCTGTTATTTTTTGAATAGCCAAAGAAGTCTGAAAATGACACAGATGCGTTTACAATGCGTCGCATTGTGAACTTGTAGATCGGCTATTTTCAAAAGATTTGTATACATTTTATACAATTGAAAACTTGTGAAACGAGACATTCTGCATAATGAGTACATTCTTCTTTTCATACTTTAAGTATGTTTTGATACCAATACCTTTGTACTTTTACTCAAGTTTTTAATTCCGGACTTTTACTTGTAACAGAGTATTTCTACATTGCAGTATTGATACTTTTACTTAAGTAAAGAATGTGAGTACTTTTTCCACCGCTGCCGGTATTAAAGGGTTAATGTGTGATTTGTTGAAACCTGTAAATGTCAAGAGGTAAAAGGCGCCGTGAGCTTGTAGATCGGCTATTTTCACAACGTTTGACTCTTTCTTACGTAATGTTTGACAATTTGGCCAATGCGGTTTTAAAAAGGTCTAAAAAAAAAAAAAAAAAAGTCCTTAAATTGTAACTTTATAATTATAAATGTGTAGACACCCTGTAAGCTATTCATCTGGGGACCCCCTGAGGGTCCCGACCCCCCAGTTTGGGAAACACTGCATTAGAGGTACCAACGTTTTCCCCAAAACGAACTAACTAATTCACAAACAGACACACTCACTCACTAACTACTCACTCACTCACAGCATGGGTCAAAAACCTAACATTGATCTAAATGCATTGAACTAATAAAGTGCATTTTATTCAACAGTCTTTGTTGCCCTCGTGTGGACAAAATGAATAAAGCAAGTTGAAGTGGTCAATAAATCCAGTGTTCACTCAGTTATCAACCTATTAAAAAAGAGATTGATTGATTGATGTACTTTATTTAGTAAGACATGAGAACAGTACATGGCAGTACATAACAGTACATGGAAGTACAAATTCGCAATACAAGGTCTACTAAACTGGATAGCTCAGTTAAGCACGTAGCTTGTTTAAGATGAGATCCCCATGCACACAAATCATGTTGACATATAAGAGACAGACAGATATACACACTACTATACAGAATGTCATACAATCAGTTTACAGGTTACTGGTATGAAGTATGAAGGGTGAAAAATATGTACAAAAAGAAAGAGAGGGTGGGGGGGGGGGTAGGTTTAGGTTAGGACATGGGGTAGGTTAGGTTAGGACAGAATATGATGACACAATATGGCACTAGTTTATACAATGTAAGCTGTTAAAATCTACAAGCTCTGCATGGCTCATTGGATCTTGTTTAGTCGATACAAATATTTGTTTTAGCTCCTGCTCATTTGATTTAGCTATTTTGTCTCATCTGTTTAAGGAAATACTGTAGGTAGCTGATATATTGCACTTTTACCTTAGCGCTAGGTATACTCTTGGTTGCTTGTTTTTGCAGAAAATGCACTTAAGACTTCTGGTGATTAGTAGTTTCCGTTCCCTACCTATGTTGAATGCACTTATTGTAAGTCGCTTTGGATAAAAGCGTCTGCTAAATGACTGTAATGTAATGTAATGTCAAGGTTTTAGCAAAAGGTATAAGTATAAGTTCTGACTTAGGGTTAGTACTTCTGAGAAGAGCCCAAATTAGCCTTATCTGACTGAAACCGAGCCATAGTGTATGGAAACAAATCCAGAATCTGTGAAATACGTTACATGGCACAATACGGTACACTTAGTTCTTGTAGTCGAAAAGAGCCATAGTTGTCCTCTGTACTAGTGTTTAATAACCTCTTTCACATACCCTTTGTACTGGGCTCATGCCATACCATGCCTTTGTTTAACTCACTTGAGTGTAAATAATGTACTGCTTATTGCTCTTATACTGTTCGTAAGTCATCTTATATTGTTGTGACAGCTTGACAATGTTGTAGGATACTCTGAGTACTATAACAAATGTTTTAGGGTGGGTGTAAAGGTTGACCGATTGACAATAAACAGAAATGCTGTTAAAACCCATGTTTAGTACTTGTGTTGATGTGAGGTACAAATGATACAATATGAACAACATCAACATGTAACACTATTATGTTCATTCACACAGTCCTCCAAGACTGCCTGCGAAGTTAGTCAAATGGAAGCAGCTGGGTAGTTAGGTGTGTGCAATGTCCTCAATCAGTGTGTGTGTGTGTGTGTGTGTGTGTGTGTGTGTGTGTGTGTGTGTGTGTGTGTGTGTGTGTGTGTGTGTGTGTGTGTGTGTGTGTGGGGGGGGGGCACGGGCTGCCCCGTGACAGTGGTATAGAATTTTCCTCTGTATTGAAAAATATTTAAGAGCACACAATTTACTGATATAGCATATACGGAGTAGTTCCAACACACTCTTGAAGCAACAGATTTAGAAGCATTTTCTAACATTTCAGTAGTGCTGTCACCTCTATCAGATGGTAGCATATACAAACTACACTGTTCATGCATCTTTCAAAGTATTATCTTGTACTATGTTAAATTATGTTAAAACTATGTTAAAACATTACTTGTTGTAGCACAGTCTGTCGCACAAACTCTTCAATCACTGCACATACATGTTTAAGTATGTGTATATGAAAAATAAGGTAATAAAGATAACAAAGTAACAATGTAACAAATAAAGATATACACACTCAACACTATGACACCCAATGGACTTAATGACGATTATAGCTTTAAATGCTTTTTTCTTTGATGCCCCTGCACTTGTTTATTTGATGTGTTACTTTATTACTTTATGATATATGCCTCATATTGCCTGTAATTGCCTGTGTTCTTGCGTACAAGTGATTGGACCATGGTCATTGTCTTGAGATTTCAGCTGTAGCTGTAGGTGAACTCTGACCTTTTGTATAAAGTGAGTTGAATCTATGTGATATGAATGCTCTGAGGAAGGCTCATAGCCGAAACGCGTAAGTGTTCATTTATTGGTGTGTGTGTGTGTGCCAATAAGAAAAGTGGAAATGTGAGTACTTTGTCCTCCATTTAATTGACATTTTGGATGTGCTACCTTTTTTTAAATTCCTTCTTTTGATGTATATACTGGACTTTGGGTCTAGCACTCCACTGAGGAAACCCATTGTTGATGCGCAACCTCTTTTTCTTATTTAGTGACAAATAAAGTCTTTGACATTTTGTAATCTTGAAGGTGACATCGCCTGCAACAATAACTTTGAAACACCAGAGGGCAGTGTGTATTGCAGAGTACAGTATTTAGATTATTTGTTTGTTCAAATGCTCACCCGCAACAAGTTTGATGTAGTCTTTTTTCCCCCACGTCACACTTAACTTAACTTAACTTACAGACATAAGAAAATTGACGGGAAGCATGATTCTCACTTTGTGTACTCACTTGAAGTGAGTATTATAATGAGTAGTATACGATGACATTAAGGTTAATATTTTATATAAACAGGAGTGTATGTTAAAAATTCTGAGACAGTCATAGAAACTGCATGACATATGTCATACCGTCGTACCAGCTCATTTTCAATGCATATTACTAGCTACAGCTACTGTCAGTCTGTGCCACAGAGCACATTTGTATGCAAGAGTTGCTTGTTAAAAGTATGCAATAACATTTAGATTAACGCTCTTGTCAAGCAGTGGTTCTCAAAGTGGGGTCCGAGGACTCCTCTGACCCCACTTTGAGAACCACTGCTTGACAGCGAGGACCCAATCCCCTGGTGGGTCCCTCCTTGAAGGGGTTCAGGGGGTCCCCAGCAAAATGTGTTAGCATCACAATCAGCTCAACCACTTTAACCCTATTATCGGCTATTTGAAAATCTTGACGACAAATCTTGTATGGGTTCCCTTGCACCAAATATTTTCAGATGGGGGTCTGTGGCCATATACATATTCATTTGGGGGTCTTGATATGAAAATATTTGAGAACCGCTGATATAAAGTAATGCTGAAATAAAGGGGATAGGAAAGCATCAATCACAGTGAGAAGAGTCACTACAGATGCAGCTGCTTCAGAAATGCCCTGGGGCCAAAACAGCATCATTTGGGAACCCCTGGTCTAGACACTGTCACCCCGAAGAAGTGGATCCAGATATAGACCTCATGTCGTGACAGAACATTGTGAAGAACCTCTCCTTGTGTATTAAGCCTGAGTTGTACTTTTTTTGCACATTGGTGTTGCACTGAAAATAGCAGATGTACAAACTCACACAACGCGATGCAGCGCTTGTACATCTGCTATTTTCGGTGTGTGACACAACAGAGTATAAATCAGGTTTTAGCGGGCAGGACCTGAAGGACCTCATGAGAACAGTAGGAGGAGTGACCTTGTGGGGTGCTCACAGAACCAACACAAATTAATGGGTGGTAGAGTAGAGTTTGCGTAAACAATGCCAAGGCCAAGCTCAATGGGACGGATCTATTTTTCCTATAGTTGCAGGAAGGGTAAGAACTAGCAGCTGGGGCGGCCGGGCGGTTGTTCTTGTTACCTTCTTTGATCTTGACAAAGACCCTCCCTAAGGATTCTCCATTTTCTATGGGGGGCTGTCTACCTGACCTGCAGTTTGCCTGACACGTCTCTTTCCCGTCTGTTTAATTGTTTGTTTCTTTAATAATTTAAGCTCTACATGTCGTACGACAAATAGCGAAAATAACCAATCTACAAGCTAGTAGATCTGCTATTTTTGCTGTCTTGAGATATTTTCAACAATTCTTATTTTCTTTCAATATTCATGTCAAAAATATGGACACTAGTTTGAAAGTGCAAAAGACACGTACAGCTGATGAGTTCATGGCCTGCAGCTGGAGGACTCACCTCTCCCTCATCAGGGCAGGGCACTGTTTTTAAACATACCTATATATCCAACTATCACTCATACATGATAGTGCATTAATTTAATCTAATAAGCAAATCAAATCCCCTCATTCAACCCATTGAGAATGAGGCTATCAAAGAGATGGATTCTGTCCCTATTGCCACCTCTCCATCCCTGTAGTTCACTCAAGCTGTGGATAGTATTAAAAATGCCTAATCATTCATCAAGATTATGATGAAAATATAAATAAACCACAAAACCCCCATCATGTCAGAGGATAAGTGATGTGGGTGTGTGTGTCAGAAGAAATAAATCAGTCCAACGCTTTCTGTTTTTTGTCTCTTTTTCTTTTTAGCGGTGCCAACCGCTCTACATTTGACCGTGTCTGTGTGTATGTATGTATGTATGTTTGAGCACGGCACACGCAGTGTGCAGCCACCAGGAGGCAGAGTTTAGTAAAACACATTTTTGGAATACATTTACAGGGATTTAACATTGTTTCTTTAGTTCATATATAGCCCAATTAAATAAACTCATCAAAGGCACCGCTTCCTTCACACAGGGTGTGATTTTTTTTTCTTTTCCTCATAACTTTTGTCAAGTAATCATTCACTACAGACTAAGCCATTTTCACCATGTGTGGTGTGTCTGTGTAGTGGCCCTCTGACGTCCTCAGTGGTGTTATGAACTTGTCTTGAACTCACTGACCTATCACTGCTGCAACACTATCGATGTAGATGGAGGCGTGCCCGCTTATCTCTTTTGTATGATTAGCCTACAGCCTATAGCCTGTAGTTGGGTATATTTACTAAGAGAAAGAAAACATTGTACTTATGTCAGTTGAGGAATGTAGCCTAACTAAGTAGCCTACTTACAATTTTGAGGTACTTTTACTTTACTTGACCCTGGGTCAAGTAAAGTGGGTTTAAGTGTTTTTCAAACTGCTCAAAATTGCGGGCAATCTAAGGGCTGAGCTTACTGGTCAAAGCGATAGATGTGTTCCTCATGAGTCAAGGCACAAGTGTAAGCAAGTTTCACGACTTTCGGCCAAACGAGGCATGACTTTTGCCTGTTTAAAGTTTGCATTTTCAAAAAATTGCTATAGCGCCCCCCTTTGGCCAATTGGAGTGAGATTGGTTTCAGTGATATTTGGAATGACTCTCTACATTACTGCAACGTTTCAAAGAAATGTGAGTCTTGCATGTATGTGTTAGGGGCAGATGAATAATTTTCATAAAACTGCAATAGTTAAAATCTATTTCCTCCTGGGATTTTTGAGTAATCTGCACGAAACATTTTACACATGAACTTAGGACCTTTGCCGACAAAACAAAAGCGGCGGATTTTCCATAAGTGAAAAAATGCAGAAGTTATGAGCCAATGGCTGTTTTTCATATAATTCAAAATGGTGGGCGATCTAAAGGTCAGAGGTCAAAAGTCAGACCACGAAAGTTGTCGGGCATGAAGAGACGCATGTCTGTATCGAAGTTTCATGGTTGTAGGTCAAACAGGGCATGAGTTGTACCTGTTCAAAGTTGGCACTTTCAATTGAGTGCTATAGCGCCACCCTTTGACGAATGAGTGTGAGAATTATTTCTTGAAAGTTTTTCATGAGCATCTACCATATGGCCGAGTTTCGTAAAAAGCGTATGCAAGGTTAAGCCAGAACTGCCAAAAACAAGTATTTTTTTTAACTGCTCAAAATTGCGAACAATCTAAGGGCGGAGCTTACTGGTCAAAGCGATACATGTGTTCCTCATGAGTCAATGCACAAGTTTAAGCAAGTTTCACGACTTTCGGCCAAACGAGGCATAACTTATGCCTGTTTAAAGTTTGCATTTTAATAAATAAAAATAAAACAGGTCCAGAGCTGAGCTCTGGCCCCGTAATAATTTGTTGGATTAGCTGGGTTTCAGTGGGGGGTTTTTCTCAGCTGAAAATATATTGCAGTGGGGGTGCACTGGTAAAGAATGTTAACTTTGAGAATGATTGCCTGAGTAGCTGTGTAAGACTGCCCAATGTTTGGTTGTGACAGAAGCCTGAGTGTTTATTCAATTTAGGTCTCTCATATCATGTGTAGCTGAAACGGAGCATTGATCCAAAGTGTTCTAAGCTTCTTGAGTAAAAACATTTAAGAGCTTGCCCTGTCCTGTCCTGTCTTACCTGACATGTTTAAACTCCAAACACCCGACAATTAACTTATAGGGTATTTATTAAGAGCCCTACAGAATACAGAGTATGAATACGTTTGTTTTATTATTATTATATTTCTTTCAGCTTTTATTTTGTTAATCTCATTGTCCTGCCTAGATTTGTTGTGCCCATGTGGTATCAGTGCTTTAGTCCAGTCTAAGCAACAACAACAACAAAAATTGTCCATTAACCCAGGAGAAATTGCAATAGTAATGTGATATTGTTTTATTGGTCCTAGTAAACCTCCTAAATCATATATAAAAATGTGTCCTGTATAGATTTAGTAGAACATACTTCAGAGAAAGTGAGAGATATAGAGAGATTTACCGGCCGATTGTGAAAAATGAAAAGACGCTTTGATAGTGGTGCACAAAAATGGAGGAGGAAGGAGGAAAATAAGAAGTTGATAAATAAACTCCCGAAATGAACTTATTTTTTTCACCTCCCCTGCTGCCCCTGCACCTGGCGCCTGGTGATACTGTTGTTACAGCAGCAACAACAACCAGCTGTAGTGCTGCTTGTGCTACAGACGTTGGTGGTGCTTGTAGTAGCAGCAGTGCCAACATTTACCGAGTGTCAACCAGAGCCTTGCATTAGAATTCCTTAAGTTATTCCTTAATGGCTCTGGTGTCAACTAGTGCAGATGCTAGTACTTGTCGTACCTTTGATGAAACTGAAACCAGAGCTTATGGTGATGATGGCAGTGGTGGTGATGATGACAGTGACACCTCTTTCCATGACTACATTGGCAATGATGATGATGCTGACAGCAATGGTGGTGGTGGAAATGATGAAGGGTCTTTACCTAATGATGATAATGACAGCAGCAATGGTGGTGGTGATGAAGGAAGTGATGAAGTGTCTTTACCTAATGATGATGATGATGACAGCAGCAACAATGGTGGTGGTGATGATGATGATTCGGACATTGTTGTATTGTAGTCCATGATGAATAGCAGAAACAGGTACAGTACGTGACATGACTGTTTTGCTGGGGGATGAATGATCCAGCACAGTGGCCAAACCATCTAACCGACAAAGAGTGCTGCTCAATAGTCAGGAAAGGGCCAGTTCAGGTTAGAAGCATTGTTTGTCCCAAAAATAAAGATAGCCGCAGGTTTACATCTCGCTAATACATACAAATGAAAAATGGAGAAAAAATCTGTAGATCATGGCTTTTGTACAGTAAAAGCAAGGACTGTGTATTCTCCTGCTTTTGTTGCCACCTTTTTGGAAACAGATCAAAGTTACAAAGATTGGAAAAACTTATCAGGACATTTAAAAGAACATGAAAGGTCTAATGAACTCATCAAAAACACTACAAGTTGGCACAATCTATTGGACAGACTTAAAACAAACACTGCAATCGATCAAGTCAACCAAAATCTAATTTAGCTGGAAGTAAAGCGATGGAAAGAAGTCTTGCGAATACTAATTGCAATCATGAACCATTTGGCAGAGCGCAATCTTGCTTTCCATGGTCACTCAGACAGGTTGTTTGAGCCAGGAAATTGAAATTTTCTTGGGCAAGTTCAGTTAATGGCTCAATTTGACCCAGACATGGCAGAACACCTGAGGAGAATACAGGCAAAAGAGATTAGGGATGGTTACCTCAGCAAGCACATCCAATTAGCTTATATGCCTTTTATCAAAGTGCACACTTGATGCCATTGTGGAGAAAGTTAAGCAAGCGAGATACTACTCTGTTATCATGGACTGCACTCCAGATTTGTGTCACCAGGAGCAGCTGTCAGTGGTGCTAAGAGTGGTCAATTGTGAGACCTCAAAAAGATATCTCCATTAATGAGCACTTTGTTTGTTTTCTGAGTGTACTCGACACCACAGGAAAGGGCTTATTTGAGATGTTTTTAGGTCACCTACATACATTAGGTTTGGATATTAATAACTGCCGTGGTCAGTCATATGATAACGGGAGTAACATGCAGGGCAAAAACCAGGAGGTCCAAAAGAGAGTGAAGAAGTTAATAACAAGGCATTGTGTGTTCCTTGTGGAAGTCACACTCTAAAACTTGTTGTTGGTGATGCAGCCAAGTCATCTGTGGCATCCATTAGCTTTTTTGGTCTGTTACAGCGACTTTACACTCTGTTCAGTTCCTCATTACAGCGCTGGGCCATTCTTACATTCTACCATGTGAAGGACCTTACATTGAACACACTGTCAACTAGATGGGAGTGTAGGGTTGACAGTGTTAAAGCTGTGCGCTGCCAACCAGCTGCCTGTAATTGTGAAGGCTTTGATTGCCCTGAAGGAGCATGCAACAGAAAAAACTTGATGCTGGTGTTGTTTCAACAGCTGCAAGCATCTACCAGGAGATGCAGACATGGCCTTTTATGGTTACCACAGTTGTATGGTACGATGTGTTGTACCAGATCAACAATGTGAGCAAGATCTTGCAGAGCCCAAAAGTTCAGGCTGCTTCTCACTCTCCCTGTGACAGTGGCTTCAGATGAGAGAAGTTTTTCCATCGTTGAAGCTCATTAAAATTGACCTTAGATCAACTATGTCACAGGGCAGGTTGTCTGCCCTAGGTGTTCTCTCCATTGAGCATGACATCAGAAAGTCATTGGATATTGTGATAACAATTTGCCGATGCCAAAGCACGCACAGTCAAATTTTAGTGTGTCTCCTAGGCAGGCACACAATCACCTAAGACTTAAAGGTATGGTAAATGATTTACTTTGGTTAAAATAAGTGTTAAATAGCTCTATATTCTGATAGTTGCGAACGCGGAAGGAGGCGCGCCAAAGGTGCGCCTCCGCCCAAGTGGAGCTTACTATGAAAGTCTGCTCGGCTTGTGTGTGTGTCTGTCTGTGTGCAGTGCACTGCCTGGGTGCGGCCGGCAGAGGGCGCCAGAGTGCAGCTACAGTCAAAACACAAACACACACACACACACACACAGACAGAGTCCGTAAATACACAATATTTTCGAGCTGCGTTCGCTTCCAGCGTTCGCGCGTCTTACTTGTGCTCATTGCTATAGAGTGTTTGTTCAGTAAAAGGTGATACATGTCTCTCCAGCTCTTTAATAAACAGAAAATGCATTTTCAGTGCCCTCTCCTGATTGGATTAAATCGTGTCACATACCTGAAAATGGACTATATTCTGTTTACTAGAGAGCTGGAGAGACTTCTGTGACCGAACAAACGCTCTGTAGCAATGATTACTGACTATGATCAGAATATAGTACTTTAACCTTTTTAACAAAAAAATGAAATAAAATAAAAAATATCACTTACCCTACCTTTAATAAAGAGCTGGAGAGACATGGAGACTCCTGTCACTGAACAAACACTCTATAGTAATGATTACTATCACAATATAGAGCTATTTAACACCGTTACTGAACAAACACTCTATAACAATGATCACAATATAGAGCTATTTAAGACATAAAAAGACAACCCCCCCAAAAAAAATAAACACAGAAAGTTAATTCACAGCCATTCAAGAGCTGGTGAGAGAGAAAGAAAAAGTACCCAGTAAAATATATTTTACAATAGATTTAGTTTTTCATGCCATTGTGTTTCAATTATTGACCTCTGTCATTATTATTTTCTCCAGTCCAGACAACCACTCAAGAGAGTGAGGGAGACAGAAACAATAGTTTACAAAATATATTGTACAATACAGTAGTGTTTTTTTTTGTCATTGCTTCCATTGTTGACCTGTATCCTTCTTTTTCCCTTTTTCTTTTTAGTATATTACTTGCAGTTGCTTACTGTTGTTAGACCACTTGCAACAGTAATTTAGTACAGTCGGCATCAGCTTCTATCAAAGAATGAATCAAGTTCATAAAAAAAATGATTACTATTGAAACTTCCACTGGGTCAAACCACAGATTGACTGGACAACTAGGGGGGTTATGTCAAATAAATCTGGGAACCCATCGGCCAAAAAAGGGGGAGTCCTTTGAATTTGATGAGGTCTTCAGAGATGAATGTAAACTAGTCATTAATTTGGCACCGTGAGGAAAGGGTTACATTAACTCAAAATAAGTTTTTTTTGTACTTACATGAATGGAACTAAACGTAAACGCAGTGACGGTCAACATGAACTATCAAGCCTGCAGCGTACTGTAGCTCACCTCGTTCACTCACTAACACTGCCTGGTCACACATGACATACATCAAAAGATAATGAGCAGACTCCACAACAGGAACGAATGAATCAATTACCGGAAAAAGAGTAGACAAAGCCTGGGAAAACCAAACAAAATAAAAACAAAAAAATACATATTGCTAAAGTATCAAATTACTTGTGTTGAATTCAAGTCTTTGCTCTATGTCCCTTGTTCAAACAATAGGGACTTATTCCATTTAATTGGGGCTTTCCTCCAACATCACCTCCTTCCTGCACAGAAAGTCTGACAGCAGCAGCAGTAGTAGTACCAGCAGCATCATCTATTTGTGTATCAAACTTCAGTTGCTCCATTATTTTCCTTCTTTGTTTTTCTCTCTCCAGGCTGAATTTCTCATCTTGTGCCGCATGTCTCCTTTGAGCAGCAGCTTGCTCCATTAAAGATGCTTTCTCTGCCTTTTCCTTTATACAAGCACATTAAATAGATTGGCTTCTTCTGCTTGGCCTTTTACTAGACACATTAGACACGCTGTCTGTGTATTAATTTCATCTTGGCACTAATTGTTTTCATATTTCATGTATTAGCCTAAATTTTACTGCTGTCATTATCTCACATATTATTTTGAATGTATAAGGGGATGTGCGTATGTCTATGTTGGGTTTGAAAAACAAGAAATGTAATACTCTGCAGAATATAGGCTACCATGTGAATTTTTGCACCATCATATCATTGTCGTCATTTTCATTGTCAACATGTCACATTCCATGTCCATGTCATTGCCAGAATTTGATAAATAAAACCATGCTTGCTGTTTAGTCCACTCTTCCTCCGGCTTTTGAAAGAGATTCGAGAATTGAATTGCTGGCAGTGTGCACAAGAAGTAGCCTAGTAGGCCTACAGATGCATGTGCATCATAGCTACAGTATTGTGTAGTCCAGTGGTTCTTGAAGTGGGACATCCAATGGTCCTTGAGGGGGTTCCAGGGGGTCCCCAACAAAATCAGTTTAACCACTTTAAATCTATATACATTGGCTATTTGAAAATAGCCGCTATACAAGCTCACAATGTGTCACGCTTGAGCTTGTAGTTCTGCTGTTTAAAAAAAAAAACTTGAAATATTTGGAAAAATGTGGAATATTTTAACAACACAAATCTTGTATGGGTCCCTGGCACAAAATATTTTCAGATGGGGTCTGCAGCCAAGTATGTATTAATTTGGGGGTCCTTGACATGAAGAAGTTTGAGAACCACTGGTGTAGACAGTCTAACATTTAATTGTGTCATCTGAATGACAAATAAATCTAGGCAACTTGACATGACTTGACATCTTAGTTAATTCAAACAAGCATCAACTGTCTCTTCAACATTTATTATTGTTTGATATGGGCAATTGGGCATTTCTCATGGTGTGAAGGTCAACAACAAGTGGCAACTGTCTAGTGTACTGTAGGCATTCTTCTTCATGAGGTTATATCTTTTATGGCAGAGCTGCTCGTTTCACTTTATCCCCTGGCTGCCACAGTTAATCCACTTGCAATTTTGAAAGATGTGTAGGATTCTGTCTACATTTTGTACAATGAATACAAAACCACTGTTCCAAGGTCGAGTAGTCGGTCATAACAGTCTTGTTTTTCACCTATATACTGTAAGGTGAAATATTAAGATTTGTTG
Source organism: Gymnoscopelus microlampas (assembly GCF_963454915.1). Taxonomy (NCBI): domain Eukaryota; kingdom Metazoa; phylum Chordata; class Actinopteri; order Myctophiformes; family Myctophidae; genus Gymnoscopelus; species Gymnoscopelus microlampas. The sequence continues at coordinate 23,369,869 of NC_139958.1, forward strand.
AATTTCTAAAAAGAGTGTTGAGTCAGTGGTTAAATGTTCAGATTTTTCCATTTAGATTTTTGATCATTTAGCCACATTACGCCCCCATTTGCGGCCAATTGTCTGTTTTCATTCTCCGAAAATAGCTGATCTACAAGCACACACGCTGTGAGCTTGTATATCTGCTTTTTTCTGACGTATTTGCTCATGAAGGAAACAGGACTTACTGCCATTGGTGTTCCATGTACGTAAAACAATGTAGCAAATGAATGTATTCTGAAGTTTTCATGAGGGATTGTGGGATGAAACATTATAGGTGATGGAGCTACGCTTTTTGTAAAATTGAAAGAAATGTTGCTGCAACAAGATGTAGCATGTAGAAAAAACATTCAATTAACTTGTTGATTCATATTGAAATTGTGGACTGCTTTTATCCTAGGTCTTGACTAAGTTTAACATTACAGCAAACTTAACATTACAGCAAACTTAACAAAACCTCAACTTAAATAAACCTCAACACCAGGGGGAGATAGTGTGCAGATATTCACTTGTATAGCCTCAAACTCCTTGCAAGGAAAATAAATCACAATACATCACATATACACACATGTTTTCCCACAGTTTCTAGGTCCATAGTTCTTTAGTTTAACATTCTAACAAGGTTGATTTATAACTTCTAATCCAGGAGGAACTTTGGTGAGTACAAAAGAAAAGCCACTGCAAGAGTGTGTACTGTAATTTCATAGTATGAGCACATAAAAACACAAATACAACTTTATTATCACCATCACTTTTACATCTTATTCAACTGATTTACATCCCTTGAACACAACAGAGTTCACAGAGAACTACAAATGTATCTCTTTGTACTGTATACTGAGTTGCACGCCGATGTCGCAGCAAAGAAATATCAGATCTACAACAGATCGGCAACATGTTGTGAGCTCGTAGATCTACTAGAGTGTAATATGAGCTTGTAGATCTGTTAGTTTTGTAAGACATCCATGCATAACTAAGTATAACTCAGGCTCCACAGATATGTGGCAGGATTTAGAAATACCTGCACACCAGGGATCTTCATGTTTTGGGATTCATGAACCAGCCATGAAAGCACACAACACAACAAAACATAGAAATAGACTCCATATGGACTGTTAAACAACACTGTAACCTTCAGATTTAGCTGTAGGTATAAAACATAATTATGTTAATTAAAGCTGCAATGGGCTTTGTTTACAGACACATGACCTGGATGTATTTGCAGTAGACCTACTCTACAGCATGGTGAACCTTGAATGAAGATGGACTTGAATTATGCAACAAATGTCCTTTTACTAAGATTTTTGGCTACAATAAAGTACAAAAACAGTCATTATAATGCATACATGTTGTCCTGAGATTTGTGCACATATTTTTCAAAGAGACACAATGTACTGTAGGTCTTTGTGTTTCTATAAATAGCGGATAGTTATTATGTTGCCCTCCTTGTGTCATAACATCTCCCTCCACCCCTATTCATTCAAGTCCTGTAAACTTCAATCTTTACTGCTTGCTCACATATATTGTGAAGAGGTTTTCATGCTGGTTTTCCCACATTGTTTCGATAGATAGATAGATAGATAGATAGATAGATAGATAGATAGATAGATAGATAGATACTGTAGATAGATAGATAGATAGATGCATAGATAGATAGACAGATAGATAGATAGATAGATAGATAGATAGATAGATAGATAGATAGATAGATAGATAGATAGATAGATAGATAGATAGATAGATAGATAGATAGATAGATAGATAGATAGAAAGAAATGTACCTAACGCAATGGTGCTAATTCTAAAATAAGTATTTACTGTACAGCACAATTTCCTTAACCCGATACATCCAAGCAACAAATTAAAGGAAATGGTAAAGGAAACCAAGTTTCTGCATGCTGTATATTTTGAGAGCATGTTCTATTTCTATCCTCTATTTGGTCTTAATTTAAAATGTTCTACACTAGACTACCTATCCCTTGCTGCTACAATGACCTTATTCCCCCCTTGGGGATGGAGTTTATTTGACCTGAAATAATGTACAACAAGTCAGTCACCAAACAAATGCAACACATTGATGTGGGGGAACCTTTTCAAAAGCTTAAAATAGCTTAAAATAATAGGATAATAGATGGTCCTGTATAGCATCACTCATCATCATGACCACTGTGCCATTTTGAGTAACCTGCCTTCCTGCATGATTATATGAATGATTGTTCCATGTAAACAGGACAGTGTTTAATTGGGCAAATGATAATATTTCTATATCAGAAAGGTGAATTTAAGAAGTTCCTCCCAAACAGTCCTGAAGTGATTCCATTTATACATTGCAAATACAGCCCCAGCTGGACAACTGAGTTCATCACATGACCTGAGTCAGTGCTCCAAGTGCTATTGGTGCAATATACCGCACATGTGTATGTGATGTGTAGCTTCATGCAGTAATGGCCCAAGGGATGTGTCTTTGGGTCCAACAATCATGTTGAAAACAAACAAAAACAGACAGCTTCCAAATGACAGAGTGCCCAAATAAACAAGGGGAATCTACCCCCTTGTCTCAGGGGAATTATGAAAAGAGAAGGGGGTACGTTGAGAGGTAAGTTCATAGGGGCCCCATAGTGTACTGTACATAGGTACGTATTATACTATACATCTGCCACTACTGTACATATAGGTATACACAGTATAAAAATATTTTGCCAAGGAGTAGATAACACATCTTTGTTGGAGATAATTGCTTTCTTTTGTTTCCTTTTTTACTGGATATTGGACATTATTACCCAGGGAAAGGTAAGTAGGTTGTTGACTAGTCAGATCAAGAGGGTCATTTAGAGGGTCATTTAGTGCCTGTCATCACCTTGTGGGTCCCAGGCTGTCATGTGGTTAATCATTTACCTTGCTCATTAATGTTTTAGTAATACCAAACTGTGGGGACAGAGTTTATGTCAGGGTTTAAGATGTGGTTGGAGATAAGAGTCAGGTGGCAATATTTGAGATAATAAATTGACCGTATAAACACAATCCCAAGGCACATTATGCACTGCAACTGCATACAAGGACAGGCTGTATTCAGTAATAATGTATCCGTATGGCAACTGGACTTACAGTATTACATTGTCTGCGGCTGGGATGTGCATGAATTGAAAGATCATGCAGATGTATCTTTCAATTCATTCATCCCTATGGCTGATTGAAAATGGAAAAACTCAACAATAAATGTAACCTCAATACATGAACAAATTATTAATAATTATTAATCATTTGTAGTATGATTTCCTTTCAGAAACTCTTTTTGAAGAACATATTTTGTGAAGAGCATGCCTTTGTTTTGTTT